>NW_027287316.1:51992473-52324973 GCF_022747635.1 Hetaerina americana
ATCGCCGTTCTACTGAAATTCCTTGGCATTACACATTTACATGGTGGCTGGCTGGACGACTTTCGTAGGCAATTTACTTTAAAACCCCATCAATATTACAGCATATCTCGCCTGAAGCAGAAAGTAAAGAAATGTGTCAGTTCAGACCTTGCTTGAAAAATCCATAACTATCTCAATATAGCCGAATGAATTTCACACGTACGTACGCACGTGAAAAATTATGTACCAAATGCTTGCGAGAGGTTTATTTGCATTTCAAATTTGATTCTAACTACACTTACGATATCGTCATAAATTTCTTTGGTATTAATGAGGTAGACTGATGGAGTGTTTTTACACCGAAACCCTCTCATACTCGTAAGCTGTAGATCGATTTTTCGTTCTGTATTAATTTAATTTAGAATCCTGAAGGGATTAATGTTAGTTTTCTTATACACCCTCTTCTCTTCAATGAAAAAATGATATAATTAGTGAACAAATTCGTTATTTGCGCACGAAATTAAAGTGGCCCACTTGGTGAGACACTTTGTGAAAAAGTAAAATGACCACAATATACGTTACCATGCACAGTCATAAATCATATTAAGTAAAACATTAAGGTAAGAGGCAATAAACTATAGCAGTTGGAGACGGTCACGGATTTGGTCAGTGTTTCGGATTAAAATAAGCTTTGTAGTGAGGCATTAGGGGAATACTGTTATGTATTTTCAAGAAAGAATTTGTTTACCGGTGTCCTTAGTAAATAAGGGCTTATTAAAGCCATTAATATGGAGTTTAATAGCTCCATATGGACCAGAAAGTTGTTATTTGAGGATATAGCAGTAGGCATACCGAGGAAGAATGTTAATGTCGGTTTGGAGATAAATGTAGAAAGTAAGCTAGAAGAATACTAACGACTAAGTTTTTAATATGATGGGAGAAGAGAGGACATTACCAGAGGAAATTCGAAGTAGGCAGGAAAAACAGATGGTGGAAATATTGAGAGGCGGTGTGATTTGAAGGCCGTGAAAGAACTGAGAATGTATTGCAAGAGGGGGTAGAGAAATGGCGAAAATGGGCTTCTTTGGTGGCATGAAGGTTAGCAGAAGGTAATAATATTAATGGCGAAGCATTTATCACATTAAATTGGCGATCACAACTGAGGAAAACAGGCACATGAATTTGGAATACTCAAAAATCATACCCTACCTAATTTTAGTTTTGATTTCATGTTCTATTCAGAAATTTACCGTCATCGGCGGTAATCCAAACTCCATTTCCAAATCTTCCATTGACTGCATGTGGGATAATATGTAGTTGTAACTACAGGTAATTTTTTTTTAATGTCTAGTGGAAGTGAATTATCAATGCGCTTTGACTAATATTCAATCACATAATATTCGTATTCGTGAATTGATTGCATGTATTGGTAGAACCCGAAAAAAGTATTATTTCGATTTGGTGTGTACACGGAATGGGATTCGGAACGTCCAAATTTTATTGTCCTCGCAATTAGACCAAGATCAGTGATTGCATATGGAATGTCGTTCTAAGTACACCATCCAAGTTGTGAGAATGCATTTGCGAGGATTTTGATTCAGTGAATGCTTATCTATTTGTTGGTTTCCCTCCCCTCTGTGTCATTAATCCTCCCCTTTTCCTTATCACGTATTGTAATTTCCATCGTTTTTTATGTCCTTGCGCACCTGGAAAACACGCATCGCGTGTTGCTCATCCTGCCTGCCCGCCCCTGTGTCAAGGGGGCGTGTGTTTGATTTGCCTCCTGCCAAGAGTAGCGGGGCGCGACTTCTTTGGTTTGGAATAGGGTCGCCCGCGAAACGCGCGGCTCCCATTAATATTCAGGCTTTTTTTCCTAACTCTGCTCACGCAAAGGGCATAGGTATACAAGTTGAAGTGGATTTTATATGCCTCCCGCCTGGTGCCCTAGGTCAATTGCGAATAGTAATGAAGTGTTGTTTTCTTAGCGGTTTAAGCGCTTTTTGATTCCGTATTGGAAAGATTTTATGGGTAAACTTCTTAATATTCAAGACGACATGTATCCACAGCAAGGTAGTGTGAGGTTTTATGACAGTGACGGGCGAGGGTGAATTAACCTAAAATCGCTTCTCGCACCGTTTTACTATTTAAGACTTCGTGCATTTGTTGTCTTCGTTGTGAAATGCTATGTGACAGAAATCTACCCATTACAGGAAAACATTTTTATTTAGATACACTGTGTTTAAAAATCATCGAGAGCCATTATCCTTGCAAAATTTTGTAGAATTCTTTGAAAAGCATTATCTCATGATACAATTAACATAGGTAGTCCAGGTTTTACCAGCTACGAAGGTAATAGTGTCCAATATTTTAGTTATTATAACTTTATATTTAGTGAAATTCGAAGACAACATTTATTCCCTTGACCACAACGGCTTCTCAAATTTGCATCTTCGGATAACTTAACGGAAGAATTTAGATTCCTCAAATGTGCTTTGAAATAAAACTTACTGACCGAAACAGTAATTCGGTATCACACGTGGGGATTATTTTCTTCTTCAAAGGCAACATCCAGACAGTACTCTTGGGTAATGTTCCGGGATATCACTGAGCATTTTTGCTTCTATCGATATTTCAGTGTCCTTTGCATCAAAAGGTAAAAAACTGTGATACTGATAAAACTTTAGATGTTGAGGATTAAATAGTCGCTTCAGTTTTATTTTACCTGTTGCTTAATCCCTAATATTTCTAGCTCGTTTTTTGGCTGATGGATACCAATTATAACTCCTCGAGTTGACCCAGCGGGTTGAGAAAATTACTTTGTAGTTAACAGGATTTACTTTTTAAAGCTTTACCATACCCTATTTTTTAAGTGTAATGCAAATATTTATCGTGAGATAGAGAGTCCTGATTCTTCAAATGAAGAGTACATATTACAGAGTTGCCAATTTATTTTATTATTCGCGGTAACCGGGGAGAGATGCCACGTGACTCATCACTTTAGCTTCTTCCTAAATTGCCCATGGGTGAGGGTACCGACAGGGGGCGAGTTGCAACAAGACAAGGCTTCAGTTGAACGGGAAGACATTGAAATATTGTGGTCCACCCCTAGGAAAGTGCATGTGAATGTGGGTCAATGTGTTGAGAAAATAGACTACTGAGTAAACCCCTCTCCATTTAAATTGCTCTTTTACCAGATTGTATGCATCGTTAATGAAATTTATTTTAAGGGTAAGGGTAGTCAATGCGTGTTTCTTTGCATAATTAACTATTATACAGGTAAAATATATACCTGTATAATCTAAAATTGTGGCCTTCCATCTAAAAATTGATGTCATTACGATTACGTTTTCAACGCATTGCGTGACACTATAAACGAAAAACCAGTGAAGGGAAGATTATTACTTATCAATTAATTAAATTAAATCGACCAAAAAATATATGTACGATATTTAAATTGTGACATACCGAATGTTTTTATGCGGATTCAAAAATTATTATAAGTTGGTCGATAATTATTTTCTTCAGTAATACATGAATAAATAATACGTTTTACATTACTAAACTTAACTTTTTGAGCTCCAAGTTAAAAAAAGGGGTGAATTTCGTGATTTAACTTTTCAAAGTCAGAATCGATCGGCATGAATTTTAGATCTTATTTATTCGTACAATGGGTAAAGCATATTTCATCTACATATACATGGTGCACTGAAAGTCACCGCTAGTTTTTGTCAGGGGATTAGTCAACACCTTTATCTTTTTTCAGTGAGTAAACTTCTGACGCTTTTCTGAACCTCCCTGACATAAGACCAGCATGCTTTAGGTTCCTCATTTAAAGTTTCTACAGTTTTTCCTTTTGAAGTCGCTTAGTACTTTTATAAATTATTTTATGTACATGCATACATATACATAAGTATGTGTGTGTTTATATGTATATATATATATATATATATATATATATATATATATATATATATATATATATATAGTATATATATATACATATATATACATATATATACTATATGTATATATATATTATATATATATATATATATATATAGGGGTAGAGCGTTGGACAACTGACCGGAGTGTATGGGTTCGATTCCCGGACAATACTCTCTGGGCATATGCTGCTCTTGATTACTGTATTCATGGTTTTATTTATATATATGTATGTATATATACGTATATGTATATATACATATGTACATATATGCGTGTGTTTATCTGCTCTTCTGATTGACTTGGCTATTGTAAAAGAAGTTCTGTCTTAAATAATATTATCACGAAAATCTCTTTTACTTCTGAATACACGGCTGTACAAATACAAATGAATATACAAACGACCAATTAGTAGCAAATACCCTGATTAATGGTTCAAATTGCTGGGTGGGCTGAAAAAATTTATTATTTCGTTTTATCATGATAATAATCTATTTTAAAATCTCTAAGTTTATTTGCTTCCTTTTTTACCCTTGATTTCTTATCTTAAAGAGGTTTGCCCTAATGATTCAGGCGCCTGCATTCGCCCATTCCGAGCAGTGAATTCCCCTGTAGTAATGGAGGGAGCGGAATGATAAACAAAGCGATGTGGGCGTTTCTTGAGGGAAGAAAGCCTTCTTGGCCCTACCCATCTTGGAGAAATGTAGTTCTTCCCTAAGTGTTTCTTGCGTCTTTCGTTTGTTTCATCGCACAGGAGAGAGGCTGTGGCAAGCAGGATTCATTGCCACCCAGGATGAATTGGGCCTCTAACGTTCCTTGATAGTGAAGGGAATATCATCATCGGCCGTGTATTTTTTTCGTTTAAGCTTGTGCTTCGGTTGAAACGAAAAAAATGGGATGGTGCATGAAAAAATATGAATAGTGGTTTCAAAAATTAAATATCTGTCTTGCGTCATTGTGGCTTTGTCCTGCAATTCAATATAATTCTAGTTTAATTCGAAATTTTTGAGCAAGTTTTTTTATAAGCGTTTTGACCCCTTCCCATTGCATTTTTTTGTTTTTTTTGTCAGAATCTAACAGAATGTGTGTAGATCCTTTATATTTGTCATCGCCAATGGTTTCCGATCAATAGTATAGTAACTCCGCCACTCCCTCTCCTCCTCTTTCATTTCAAATTTCAAGTAACATGAAAGGTTGTTTTCAGTTAATTATCTTTTGAATGATTGTCACCGACGAAATGGTGTGAAACCCGGGAATAATGATGTTATGACCTCTCGCTGTCTTTCACATCACAAGCCCGCAGCCTTTTCGAGAATTTCGCTCTTGACCCACCGCTGCTATTCACTGCCGAGCTTCATTACTTGTTTTACGTTCTGGTGGTTTTAGGTTTACCTCTTCACCATTTCTCTGCTAAATGTCATGAGGAGGTTCTTTACCTACGCCGATTGCCTCTGATATGGAAAATCAGTAATGATTCCTTTTCATAAACCCAATAGAATGTTTCTGGACTAGAACCATGAACCCTTCCGGCGGTCGGGCGCCACAATGCGCAATTGAAAAAAATCAGCATGTATACACGAAAAGAGAAAGAGGTAACATTCCAATTACTGATGTAGATAAACAAAGACCCAGAAGATCAATTCATAGAGCTGCGGGAAATGCGACAGCAACTTTTAACTGAGTCATCCTTAAATATGCATGAAAATGCAGAAATTTCAAAGTGTAAAAATCATTCGCTTTGACCGGGATCCCGGTCAAGGCGGACAATTTGAAATGTCTGCACTTTTTCCCCGAGTATGCGTTCATTTATTTGGGAGAGTCATACATTTCACATACATTCAACATCATTGGAATAAAATCACCAGAAATTTCGCGTATCAACCACACAATTATTATGTCATGTGCATAATAATCATGGCTAAAGTAATCATGATGTCTATTTCTAATTATTCCTCTTTTCAAGTAATTAACCTCTTTCGCTAAGCCATTTTTGCATAACAATTTTCTTTTTCACTACTACCAGATGTATTTGATATGGTGGAATTTGTAAAATGGCATTGAAAGATTTTTAAAAACTTTAAAATTTTATCGAAATCTGCTTAATAACAAGCAGGATTCATTTCGCGGTGTCGATAATCAATACATTTTTAATTAGAGTGAGATACATTCAAAAATGGCGTAGTTATGAGCTTGAGCTGTATTTGATATTTTCTGTAGAAAAAATTAATTATTCCTCTTTTCGATGCACTTGATAGGTTCAGCGATTGGTTCGACTGATTTTTAATACTTGGACTAATTCAAATATGAGTTTCATTAAATTTTAATTAATGAATTATGATTTATGATGAATCATCCCTGTGCATTGAACTATATATTTTCAAACTTCAGCGGAAAATTACGTATGATTACGGCGACGACAAATGTTTGGTGTTTCAGTTTTTTAATAGTCTTATGTATGTGGAAAATTGGGTTCCTTTCCATGAGTGTGACTCTCTAATGAAGTGATCCGCTTGTAGGAGACGTAATGAAACAATTCGAGATTTTGACAGAGCTCAAATGTTACTGGTTCTACTTGCGACCCTTCCCCGACCCCAATTTCGCGGCGTTAAGAGTAACTGCTCTACAAGGAGGAGGGAACGAGCCATATGCTTTCCAAAAATGTGTAAGGCGATTCCTGCTGCGTAAATTATTTTATTTTTTCCGTAGAAAATGTCTCATTTAAAAACGTTGGCGTGCCTTTTCTCCCCCGGCATTTTCTTATCTCCTCGCAATGCCATCCATAACGCACATTAGCGTTTTATCGCGCAATAAACGACCCGAACGGCACTGTTTTTTCGTCGTGAAAAGGGTGAATAGCATGAGCGAAAGAATAAAAACAGCCGTCTCCGCCGTCCCAGAAATATCACCCCGCTCTCTTACGCTATCAGTCGGAGTGTTGTGGGGAAGAGTTTCCTCTCCGTCTTCCGCCCATTCCGAGCGCGCCTTTTAAATTATCATTTCACGGAAGTTTATTTTTTATTTCTACCCCCAATGGAGTTCGCCCAATCCTATTGTGAAGTGTTCTCCAACCTTTGACCATTGCTTCTAGACCGTTTACTGTAACGTCATTCCTTCTCATTAAGCTTTCTTGGTCGTGTGTCGTTTAGCTTGACACAATCAAAAACATCATTCCTGCAGGTTTTTTCGAAATAAAAGAGGGAAAACATTTGTTTTCGTAATCAGTTAACATAGAGAAAACTAGCTTCTCACATGTTCGTATTATTTCTTATCAATTCGGTTCAGGTGTGCCAGTTATCATACTCATTAAGGCTAATTTTACGAATCATATGATTCACTGAGTGGTCTGGAATGTTTCCGACTAAGAAAATTTCAGAAAAAATGTCTTTTATCTTTGTTAGGTCGGAAATTTTTCAGACCACCCTTGTAGTACACTTGAGAAAATATGTTTATGAATCAATAACCAAATGAAAACCTTTGAATTAGATCATTGTTTTGTATAAATGTGGTGTAAAAATGCTCAAATTATCTCGATTTGATTAATATTCATTAATTCTTATTGCCATCAATTGATTCCTAAATCCAGTGGCGCTCCGTGTTTCACTTACATCCTTGTTCAAATGGTTTTAGTTCCTGTGTGCTGACAGAAATGTAACGTATGACCGGTTACAGAAGTCAACGCCGGTGGCTTTGATGACGCCACGTTCAACGCCGTAGGTTCTCCGACCACCTCCCCTTACGAACCATTTCTCCTCTCCACACCCTACACCGATGCTTGGGCTCTGAAATGGGACAACATAAGCGTTGGTCCCGGCTGTCGTGCTCTCTTCGCGGTGGAGACGCAGTAGGAGGAAGAAGTTAAAAGAGGGCATCGGGTGTGTGAGGGGTGGAAGAGAAACGGCCCCACCCGTCCGGCCGCCGGTTTGTTTGGCGTATTTCGGAAAGAGGATGTGGTGAGGGGGCGAGGCGAGGCGGCCGCTAATGGAGTTGTTCCATTAAAGAAGGTGCCCACGAAGCGGAGGGGGGAGTGCCACGGACGGACGTAGGGAAGGGAGCGGCGAAGGAGTTGTAGGGGGTAGTTTTGGGGTGAATGAGTGGTGGGAGAGCGGAAGGAGAAAAAAAAATTGAGAATGCTAGAAGAGGGAGAAGACTCTGAAGAAGATTATACGCTTCGTCTTTTCCGATTGAAATCCCTATTCTTTCAACCCGTACCCGACACCCATCTCGACCGCACTACTTGCGAGAGTCCTTTAAAAGAGTAAGACACGTGAGAGGAAAAAGTGGGGGGGGAGGGTGAGGGACTAGGATAGGGTTTTTTTTCCTGACAAGGTTAAGGGCCCTTTAAACAGATCCTCATTTCTTTTTCCGTTACGTTTTTTACCTCCCTTCCCTTCTTACCTTGGAGTGGAGGGGTTCTTTTCATGATTTTTTTTTACTTTCTCCCAACGAATCTTGCTTTGCCATGCCCCTCACCCCACCCAATTCTCCCCGCAAATACTACTTTTACTTTCCGTCCTGGGTGTTGGATTCGACTGAAAGTTTTTTATGTGTACTTAATCTCGAGTTCCCCCAGATTTTGAAGACGAGGAAAAACCCTTATCTCGGAGATTACTCGATATACAGCAAGCACTCCTATCCCATCTCGCCCACCTCTCCTTTCAAGTCTTAGGGCAGGATTATAAAATGAGCTTTAATCCCCGTGCCTTCTCTTCAACCTCATTCCGTCAACGTTTGCCCTTTCCTCTCCGGAGTGAAATAAAGATAGCCATAATGTGGGATGCTTATTGACACAGAAATGAGTAGACCTGTTGAAAAAAAGAGGCACAAAAACCTTCATGAATTTTTCAAGCTCCGAATTCAAATGGTTTAACGTCTCTCTGGAGGATTAAACGGTGGGATGAATGCCCTTTTGGAAACTCTGTAAAAGTATCCTTCCGAATTATTTATTTCCGTAATTTGGAACTCTGAGTAGGTACATAGTGATGTTAGCCGAGTCATTTTCTTAGCTTTTCAGCCTGTTAATTGTCTTTTCCGAAACCTTTACTTCTCCAAATTTTCCTTTAAAACATCCTTTTTTCTACGTTTACAAAATATGCTTGGATTGATGAAGGGATAAAAAATGGCGTGCATTATATCAAAAAGGCTGTTGGCTGCGTGTGTTGTATGTAAAAAATAATTCTTGTCTAAGGCATCAAAAATGGCAATGGATGCATTTTTTTCCTCCTCACAGTATTGCTCTGAAGTGTAACTTGGGTATGACAATATGAGAGCAAATATCGACTGTGCTGTGTATAAGGTATGGGTATAAGGCTGGGTATAAGGAGAAGTTTTAAAAGGAATGGGTTGATCATGAAAGAATATGTTCCGGAAGAACCAGTAATAGACAAGGGTGAAATAAGCACGTTGTGCCTATTCTGTCGTGTTGAGAGAATGGATGAGACTCGATTCACCAAACAGATACGTATGTGTGAAAGTGGAAATAATGGAATGGGAAATTAAGAAGTAGACGGAAAAATTGGTCGAAGGGTTACTCAAGGTGAACATTAGAAGCCTCGGGAAGAAGAGAGCATATTCAAAATAGTGTATGAAGGTTGTAGAATGAAGTGGCAGTCCGGAAGAAATCAGCAGAAGGGAGTATCGTGGATTAACTGAAAATTAGTCTCTTTTCACTTCTCCCACCCCGAAAAGGAGCGACGAGAAGAGTGAGGATGTACACGTATGTATGCATCGTTGGCAATTACTCCGATTTATTCTTTTTCGTAGTGGATCTGTAGGTACGTGTACTACGGTTGATTTGAATTTTCCACTCTCTCCAATGCTGTGCTTCTTCGTTCATATCCCTCTTGTTAGGCACAGCTTTCGCTATGTCTAGTGAAGTAATGGGTTCGAGGTTTGCCGTCTATCCCTGAATTTTCTGCTTTCAATAGTAACTTCGGTGATTAAACAAAGTGTTATTCCTCTGAAAGTGTTTAATCATGGTGTTTCATCTCTTCATAGAAGTGATGACCGCTTTCTTCATTCTCCTCGTAACCTTTGGTTCATTTTCTTGGTTTAATCACGGGATTGTTCGTAAGTTTATTTTTTGTATCTTAGTCCGGGAGTTGAAGGAGTCTTGTTAATACTTCATTGCGTTTTCTGTCACTATTCGTTCAGCCATTGAAGTCGCTATTGAGAGTGTGATGTGGACGATAACGTTTTATATGCATTATTCCGTCACGTAATTGATTATCCCTCACATTCATCGCCTATGTCTCTTTTTGTCGGTGTTTGAAGGTTCGGGTTCTGCCTGGTTGCCCTCATCTAGTGGGAAACACAACCCGTAATTTTATCTCAAAATATCACCTCTTGTGCCCGGTGTAAGCCAATTTACCAACAAAAGAATTAAAAGCTAAAAATATTGCAATTCAAAAGTCTTTTGCATAGCTGAGTGATAACAAATGATTTAAGCACCTTACTATTGCGAACTTATTACCATATTTAGCATCTTACTTATTACTATTTTTCGGTTTTTAAAAAGTTTCGTGTGCTTTTATTTTATTTATTCATGACTTCCTAAAATATTCAACGATCAAAAAGATAAATTCAAGTAATTTATTTAGTTCCCAAGCAACCTTTTTCACGTGCCCCGTATTCCTGAACTGTGGAGTGCGACTTTTCTCCCCACATTCATCACTGCAGTCCTACTTACGCTAATGAGTTTTGTCTCTTCATTACTACCCATCTACCGAGGCTTTAAACTCTGCACTTTAGACATTGAACTGATCCATTTGTAGCAAGTACGCCTCTTTTTGGCGTAAAATTAACGGCAAAACTACTTCGGTTATTGCCGCGAGGAAATTTTAGACGACGTCACCGGCGACGTAGTTTCTAAGCAGACGAGATGAAGTTCACTACTTTTTAGTGCATTTTCTGCCATGGGTTTTCTTATCATATCCTTCAACCATGTGTATATATGTATATGCACACACACATATATATATATATTTATTTATTTATTTATTTATATATATATGCGTATCCATTAACTTTGGGAGACGATTCTCTACCTTGAGAAATAATGTGCGTCAGCAAAACCTTGGCGCACTTTGATGTTACTATTTTATGATCTACGAGAATTATAATAAGTAAATCCAACCATTGACGAATTGAAGAGAAATATATACTCACCTTTCACAAAATGGATATTCTTAGTGAGATTTTATAACGCTTGTTATCTTTTAGGTGATTTAATCGTCTAGGAATCATTTCATAGTTATCAGTGGGAATTAATGACGCATTATGGAAAAGAAACACTCTCATCAACTGAAATCTTGTCTCTGCAAGTTTTCTATTATCCCGCACGTCATCCATCAACTCTCGCAATCTCTTCCCTTTACATGCATCCCGGGTTCTGTAGGAAAGGAACGATTTTGCTAAGTCTATAAGTCCATGAAGAGGATATGTGGAAGGATTACGTTTGAGGGCCTGGGATGAATGGGAGAGGATGGTGAAAGTAGGGGAATTGGAGGCGTTTCCTAATCCTTCGGCGTGTACGCTTGCGAGTGCGGTGGAGTTTTCACGGGAAAGATAATAAAGATTTAAAAAATAAGTTGGTGAGAGGTGGAGTTGTGGAAGGCTCGGTATGGTAGAGGTTTTTAGGGAGCAGATGGAGGGGAGGGGGGTTGCTTGGGTTATCCGGGAAAGTTTTAACCCCTATGGTTCAGCAGGAGCTACGAGATTCCCCTTTTATGGAGAAATGGTGAAGGCACCTTTTGAAAATCGTTTCTCAATTCATGAGTATGTGTATAGGAAGAATTCATCGTGATTCTTTCTGTCACCTCGGGAACCGAACGTAATGGTGACGAGTTTCATGTAAATGAATATTACCCATATTTTCTTGTGTTTGTTTTAGAATAATTATCATTAGGAATGAAGAAACTTATGTTCATTTCCAGAATTTAATTATTTAACACGACCAACTTCAACGCCAATACTTTATTATCGGGTGTCTCAACCAGTTTCAGCGTTGCAACGTTGAAACTGGTCGTGACAATTAAAAAAAGTGTGGAAATTAATAGAAGTTATTCATTCCAAGTATTAATTATTTCCACGAAGTGACGACCGCGTCTGCTTAATTAATTAAGACTAATTAAATTACGTTATGAAAGTGTGGTCAGTACGATCGAAGGGAAGATCTGAATATTTACTTTTATTCTGAAACAATTGAAAAATCTGGCAAAAATTCTTTTTTATTTGATGGCTCAATCTTTTTTTCATCAGGACATGCACGAGCTGCACCTTTTTGACCTAATCCGAAATTAAATAAGTTTAAAACTAAAATGTTCGGTTTTGGTGAAATTCCTGATAAATTCGTTGAGGGTATGTGTTAACTATTAGGTATTAATAGGACGGTGAAACATACCCAATATCTTTGTTATTTTTACTTTTTTATTTCTACATTTCTTTCTCCCTTACGATTAATTGATTAACTACGTGCATGCAATCAGTTAAAATACTTTTTGCATTTTTTAGTAATATGCTTTAAGTACACGAACCGTTGAACTACGAGCACGACCTACATTTGCTGCGCAAAATTGGAATGTCATTACCAATTGCATTTATTCTGGTAATTAGAATTGTCGTTTATTGCTTTTTCATTTTTCTTCAGCTTGATTCATCTGCAAGGTATATTTTCCACTATTTTTTAATTTCATTATATATCGCTCTATAATGAAAGTCTTGTAAAACCCATCTCCAATATACATACTGCCCCAGTACCTCGTAGGACTGACTAAGTATCAGAATGAGATGTACAGCACACATTTATTATATTTATATAATATCGCATTTCACCCATAGGCATAATGGAATTATATTCAAAGATATATTTATCCTGATCATATAAATCGTAATGATCAATCTGAAGATAGAACTTTTTTGCATGATGGGTAAGTTTAGAGATCACCCATAGGCGCTTGTCCGCTACGCTTTTACGTATTGGGTAATGATGGCCAGCCCTTTTCCTTGTACTAACTGCGGTTTATCAGGAATTCGTTCTGACATGAAGAGAATCTTGAATTGTTATTTTAGGGGAAGTTTCCAGATGCATCACACGGAGGAGCGTGGGACCATCGGGTTATTTCAGGCTACCACAACGTCTGTTATTCTTATGTTGTACTATTATTATTATTATTTGGGATACATTGCTGTTAGGCGATAAGCCGGGTGGCAATGACATGATATAACAAACAGTAGTCATTCTTAAAACATATCACAGTGTCATTAAATAGTCGTATAGTAGACTTACAAAATAAAAAAATGAGAAAAAACAATATATTTTGATACAGCCATACACCTTCTGCCGTATTGCATTTAACAATCCCATCATGTATACCTTTTGCATTCACGCCTAAATGATTTAATGCTTTTGGGTAAGAGCCTAAAGAGTTCATCAGGCAGCTGGTTCCACTCTTTGATTCCCATATTTAGGAACGAAAACTTGGCGGTGTTTGTCCTTTGGGGCATGTATTTGATTTTAAGCGGGTGATCATTCCTGCCGAGATAACATGGCTTATTTACACTCTCGTTCAGTTCTTTCCAGCCTCCGTCAGCTTTCAATATTTTAAAAATGGCACACAGTCTATTCAGCTTCCGTCTGTTCTTTAGTGACCCCCATCCTAGTGAGCCTAGCATGTCGCTTACACTGTCAGTCTGCCTATGTCGCCCTAAAACGTACCTGGCAGCCTTCCTTTGCACTGCTTCTAATTTTTTCACATGCCCTATTTCAAAGGGATCCCATACTGTGGTCGCATATTCGACAATAGGCCTTACAATTGTTTTGAAGGCCAATTCTTTAGTTGATTTAGTGCTTCCTTTGAGGCTCCGCATGACCCAGTGGAGCGATTTAAAGGCCTTGCCTACCACATAATCTGTGTGAAGTCCCCACCCTAAGTCTTTACTTAGGTGTACCCCTAGATATTTACAATTATCTTTTGTTACAATCGTTTCTCCCATTATTTTATATACCCTTCCCTACATTTTATATACAGCCTTGTTTGCGCATTAAAGAACGCATTTTGAATCCTAATGGAAATGTGTACGTATGCAATGCTTATTTAGGTTGTTTGATGGGCATTCATGCTTTCAATGTAATTAACTTGATTTACACAAAAATATTGTTTCACAAAAAATTTTCTAATTTTAATCAAGAGAGATGACTTTTCTCGTAATTAGACAAAAAATTAGAGGTAGGGGAGTGAGTTGGATACACTTGAATCTGAATTCTGCTCATCACATTCAGTTGACAAATTTTGGGAGTGTTTGACATGTTTGTTTTTCCCTTCCAAACTCATTGTTATTTTATTGATAAAATCCTTTGCATGCAATTAAAATTGCTTGCATTTTTACGCTCCTGACTAGGCAATTTTTCACATTCGATCTGGTACTTAATCACCTTCTTACGTGCGTTTATAAAAGTAATTAATGAGAATTTCTTGCCGTCAGATAGTCACAAAAATATGCGAGACACGTGAAATTAATCAAAGTTAAATCTTGGCTGCGCTCCCGTGTTTATTGGAATTTCCACCTAGCGGTTAATTAATAGAGAAGCGTGACTGCTGCTAATTGCATTTCCGTTTTATTAAAGGTTGTCATACTTCCATGAGAGCCCTCTCACACTCCCTTTCCTAGCCAAGTCTAAAACGCCTGGCTGAATAGTTACTTTGCTATTTCGTCAAGAGTGTGTTTGAAATTTCTTTTCTTATC
The DNA here is from genome assembly GCF_022747635.1 of Hetaerina americana. NCBI lineage: Eukaryota > Metazoa > Arthropoda > Insecta > Odonata > Calopterygidae > Hetaerina > Hetaerina americana. The sequence goes on from NW_027287316.1 coordinate 52,007,135, forward strand.
CTTGTTACATATTCTCAGCATAATAAATAATTCCTTCATCTCAAATTAATTGTTCCACTGATTTTAAGACTTATATTGTTTTTGGTTTAGATGTGGTTATCTAAAAGGGATCATTCCTGTATTTATTTATCGGACAAGAGGTCCCGAAACTACGGTTGACCCTTCAATTATTTTTGATTGGTAAATGGAATCAAGTCAGCTTCACATGTCCGTGAAATATGAAACTACTCTCAAGTCAGGAATACGTGATACGTTATGTTGAATTGAACCTCAATTCACTTTATCAAATCTCTTATTCAACGAGCAGAATGATTAAAATTAGTAAAAAAATTGACTCAGTATTTCCGTCAATCTAAATAGAATACTTTTCAGGTTGGCTCTTTCCATCGTGTTAATGACAGTATGTTTTGAAGGCATGGGCTTACGTGCTATACTAAAGGTATTTAGTTTATCCCCATGCAAAAAATATTGTCTTACTTCGCCGGAGTCGACCTGAATCGTAATTTTCCTTTCAAAAAATGACTCATTAACTCTCTCCAAACTATGAAGTGTTATGAGCGAACGTATTTGTCATGAAACGAAACGAAATTTAGCTTATTTTATATTCACCAAAAGGATGCATGCATAATTGCTATTCTGATTTAAATTGAAATACGAATTTTAAATGGAAATTTCCGGCGAAAATTAAGTTTAATTCATTACATTAATTGGAAAGTAATATTTGATTTCATGTTCCATGGCGAGTGATATTATTTCCAATCTTAATTAGCGATGGACAGATCGTTGTTCCTTAGCCATCTTAATCACAAACCCGAACAAGAGAGCTTCGCGTAAAATAGGGGTGAAATTCCCCTCAGACGAAACCCACCAAAGAGTCGTGGTATCATCTCCTGTAAGCATCTCATGTTTTTGCGATATCAAAACTGTTTTGTAACTTTTGAAAATAATACCAATTTAGAAAATATCGAGTTAAAATAATATATCGTCATTATTTAGGTTTTATCATGGCCGTATCAATATGAGCGTTTAGATATCACTTTACTAAATAGATTTTTGCTATTTTTTGTCCATCGGCACTGCATATTCGTCATGGAGTAATATTGTCATATGTGAAACGATCATGTTTTTAGATATTGCCCCCACCTAGTTTCCATTTTTAGCAGGACTAGTGGTAACTATGTAGACTCTGAAGAGTATTGTGGTGTTAAGCTGCCTCTTAAAAAGATAATCGCGGTAAGAGCTTTAGGAAATAGCTGTAAAAAAAGGTATAAACGACTGTAAATCCTCCAGAAAACTTACAGCCACCAATAACTTCGCCTGCCGACGAAAGTAGGGATAAAAAGTGTGGAAATTTCCTCGAAGAATCTCCGGAGGCGAAGCGGGAAAGACATTGATTGTCTGTATACATGAATATAGAGGTATTTGCACGCAAGCATTTTTTTCCGGCAGCATTACACGCTAAAAGAGGCAAGTATTTTCAGTAAACTTCCCTGGGGACGGAGGTTATTGTCGGGATAACCCCTCGGAAAATGTTTCCCTTTCGCCGTTTCTCTGATGCCTTCTGTTACCTGGCCCCTACTTCATCCTGACCCCCCCTCCCCCTCGGTTCAGCCCGGCGATAAATTCGCCACCGCGGGAGGCGCGAAGATACAAGCGGGAGATATGGGGGAATCGGGAGGAATTTCGCCGAGGCTAAAAAAAAAGAATAAACGAGGAAGATGTAGAAATAAAAATCTCTCACTACAACTTCTCCTGGCATGAAGAGAAGATCCTTCCCATCCATTATAAAAACCTAATTAAGCCACTCGGTATATATTTCGCGTATCCCTCCCCTCGTCCCACGGAATTGGATGTGGGCTACGGGCCCCAGTTTGAGGAGCGTTCCCGCCAGTTTTTGCACACCCGCAGCGGCATTACTCATGATAGATTAAGAGGGTGGAAGAGTTTTTAATTACGCAAAGAGTTCGCCATCCTTGTGGGCGGGATGAAGAATAGTTAAGTGTTGAAAAGAGAATAGCACGCAAGCAAGGCAGTGAGAAGTGAGAGGATTCTTTTCCCGGGAATCTGCGTGAGAGGTGGGAGGATGGAGTATGCTCACGCATTCCGTTCGTCCGTTTATCCTTCTATATTTTTATCCTTTTTAAATATTTGGGATACGCCCTTCCATATCTTCTTTTTTTATTCTACTTCGGGTAAGGGTCTTTTCCTTGGTTATCCCCGCGAAAAGCGTTGAGTTTACTCTCCCGAGTGAGTTCCTTGGGATACTCCCTGTCGCATTCTATCTCCTTGTAATTTAAATTCAAGTGTTTCCCTTTTTGTTTCTCCTTCACCCCATTCACACTTGTTAACTATGTGAAATAGGAGAAGAAAGCTCTTGGAAAAGTTGTTAGGAAATCGCGTAGCCGTTTTCTTCTCGCTAAAACTTACTTCGTTTTCGGATTTTCTTTTATGCTGCCATTATTCTTGGCGAGTTGGATAGTTAAAAGTGCGCTTTATGGAGTATTCGTCAAGATGCAAAAGGGCGAGTCTGGGAGGTGAACTCATTTTTGGAAGTGTCCTCATCTTCGATTATAAATAATATAAATTTAAGGGAAAATACCAGGTCTCGTTTTTATTATGTTCCATCATTCCAAATTCTATTGTCATTAAATGATTTAATAAAGTGTATGAAATCCTTTTATTCGTGTGATTTTCCTAAATTTCTGCAATAGACGATGTAAAATTGGAGTAAAGAGTAAATTACTTATTTAGAACTTCGTTAGCCTTTCTGGATACGATAAAAGTACTTTTCACTCTTATCTTTGTTTTACCTCGGTAAATCTGTAGGCTAAAGTTTCCCTGAATATGCTGTCAATGACTTTCCTTAAAGCACTATCACATCATAAAATAATTTCTTCATTTCCTTTTCCGTCTTTATTTTACGTATATTTAGCTGAAAGAAAAACATTTGGAATTTTTTTCCAATTTTATCATATCACTTAATAAACTTACTAAGCATAGGATTACACATATTGGGCTTATTATTATGAGAATATTTAGAGCGAACTGATATGGCAATTGGTACATTGTTTTAAGTATCTAATATTCAATTGCAGCATAGACTTTGAAGGCCATGGTTTTAAAATTATATTGACGTTTTAAGAAATATAAATTGACGGAAAAATTAATACATGACCAAGCTTTATTCTCGGCTCACATGCATTAAAGCGCTACGGTGCGCCGAAACTCTAATGATTTAATGTATTTGTGAAAAGCTAAGTATTCTTATTTCTTTCTGAAATGGAATTCGAAAAGACGTCAACTATCTACAACAAAATGAGTAACAGCATTATTTTTAAATATACTTTGTAATATTTTGATTGGGAGCTGCTAAGTGAAGGACAAACATTTTCTTCTGAAGATGTTATCTTAGCAGGGTCTTGAAAAGAAGCCATCAAAAATTCCGGAAAAATAAAATTAGGTTAAATATTAAAGTGATATTCTAATTTTTATTAATTTTGGAAATATCTAAAGTAGACACTTTAGTCAATCTCTTTGTTTAACTTTGGTTCTTTTATTAGGCATTGTCAATTCCTCTTTGTGACAACATCTTTAATCCAATGTATACATGAGCGTTGATCATTATTTTTTTATTATTAAAAGAAGAGTTGGCAAATTCGCGGTCACACCTTTTGTACAGATTTTCCCTTAATAATTGTACTTAACCAATGTAATTTATTTGTTTTGTCCATGATTTGTAGGGCACTGAAAGTTAAGCAAATGTTCGTATTCGTTGTGCATCCTATTCATAATTTAGTACGTCCAGAGTTTGGGAGAACCTAATAACAATATTATCCTCGGAATAATCGTCTTGAGCATATTTTTAAGGAGAAGGCAATAGATTTTGATTGATATAAGTATATTAGGAGTTCAGAATCGGATTGAATGTGCATTTTTCATTCCGAGCACAGATGTAGAGCCGGGGTCGAGTTGTACGTGATCAAACGGCTTAAGCACTGGTTGAATTGGAGTGTTGCACGAATTTCATCAGGATATCGGAAGCTGCTTCACTCAGAGAGCTGTCGTATTCTCCCTCTCAGCTCTAGATTAATACGTATTCCCTTTACACGTTCATTTCTTCCTCCATTGAACGATGATTTTATAAATGCGTAGACGTTCTCCGAGTGATAGTATTGACTTCTCAATGGCTGATTAATATATTACGAATTAAGTATCATCTCTTTGATTTATTTATTATTTATAATCAACGGCATCATCGATTTTCCGCGTTTTAATAAATTTTTCATTTTAGTGGACCTCAATTTTATTACCAACTTATATGGACAAATATTTGTGATAGTATGCATGTATATGCATCGTATATATATATATATATATATTGCATCCAATAGCTTTCATAACCTCAGGTCTTTGTCCCTTCATTCACCCTTCTGACTCCTTTCCCCCCCAACCCGCATATTCTCTCCGCTCTTTCTACGAGGACGGTGTCATTAAGATGACGGCCTCCTCCCCATAGAAACGCCGTATATATTCTTGAGTGCCCTTTATTTGTGTTTATTATTTTAGTTAAGTTTTTAAACAGGGTGTATTTATTCATAAATATGCAAAGAAACGATTTTTTGTAACATAGTTAAAGTAAGATTAAAAAACCTAATTATATAGATACATACCTGTATGTAATAATTCGCTTATATTCGTCAGTATGTGCTTGTGTCTGTGTGTACATATGTAGGTACTAACGAGGAGACTCAGTGCTCGGGGTCCCGGAATGAAAACGTGTTCCCTGTTAAGAGGAACCGTGTAAAAGTGCTCCCCCATGGCATTGCCGTGGCATATAGTAATCCTCTCCGCGAAGTACGATGCACTTTTCTCTGCATGGCCTCCGAGACGGAAGATCGCGGTAGAGATAAAAAGAGAAATAAGAGGCATGCGATGGCCTAAATAAACCAAATTGCGGCAGGCTGCGGAGAATATTGCCATCAGAAGTGGAGCAATTTTGTGGGTGACCATGGAACGAGCGAAAAAAGCACTTGTGAGCGAAGACACGTGCGGACAAACGGCTTATTTGACCGCCTACGGTCGCCACCCGATCGCGCTTGGATGTAGCTGCTCCCGTTCTGAGGGTGGCGTCGCTCGATCTTTTTTAACCCTACTCGACCCCCCCCCTCCCTCTCGGGAAAGTCGGGTGGAGGTCTAAAGAGGAGAGGAACGGAATGGAGATGAGGTGGTGGGGTTCTACGCTTTGAATGCAATCGAATTGGAGGTGTGAGAAAAGATGAGAGATATTGAAGAATATGGTGTCCGGAGACGTCTGGAAGACAGCCTAATTCATTCAATCTCCAGCACAAGTTCGCTCCCAAAGACTCACCGCTTCACACTATGCCCTTTTCTCACTGAATTATTTTTTAAACCTTAACGCATCTACTAATTCAAAAGACCTAGATCTAATGATGCTTAGCGTAGTTCAAAATATACTAGTTAGACCTTCAAAATGAAGACCTTCATGGGAATCCCGACATTCTTGACCCTTGATCACTAAGCAATGAATTTGCGAGTGTATCCGAAGGGCGTTGTAGTATAGTGGGTAGAGACGTGGGCTGTTAATCGTAGGACCCTAACTCGATTCCGAGTGACGCCTCTGGGGACCCTCAGCTTCACCCTAATTGTGTGATGCTTTGGGTACCACACCTTCCTGGGAAACCATTGGGAGGCACAGGTACAGGAACTGACCCACCCACCTTGTTACCCTGACGTGTGTCTTTCACACGCCGTTGGGCTGAGTACAAGGTGAGATTCACCCTCTCCTATTAAGGCAAATTGAAGTTTGATTCCTTGTGGTGAAGTTTTTTATGCAATATTTATGAAAATGGATTCATTAAATAGGTAGAAAAATTGTAGATTCAAGTTTTTCGCGATCGCAAAAAATACTCCAATGCATTTCAGAGCATTTTCATATCCAGGAGAAAAACTTAGACGAAAATACACAATGGGATGAATGTTGGTGCGTATGTGGTTTAATTTCCTTTGTGCTGAATATAACCTCCGAATCATATGCACTATGAATCTAGAGCGTATCATTGGTCTGATGAACCTTCTTTTTTTTACTTATCGCGGATTGACACAATTATTTACAGCGTATTCAGATGATTACGAACTCACTTCAGCAGAGGATGGAGGTCTGAGAGAAAATGCCTACATGAAAACAATGGCTTGCATTACCTAATTTTTACTCTCTTTCTCTCTCATTTTCTCCCTCCTTCCCCCTCCAAGTCTAAAAGGTGGCGTAAGATTATTTTCTATTGCCTACACCAACATCACTTCAATCCTTTCTTGTAGATGGTAGTATTTCTGAGTGGTTTATCGCTCTTGAGAGCTCTTCATGGTTTTCTTGTTTGTGCGGCATTTCAAAGCTCTATTTCTCACTTGGTGAAAGACGCCATTCGGAGTGAATTAATCTTAATAGTTAACGCGATTTTTCTGTTTTTATGCCCTGGTTCGCTTCATTAGCAATTGGCAATGGAGTTATTTAGTGGGTCTGCAAAATATGCAATAATTCAATTTGATCATAGCGGGCATTCTGCTGCGAGTGTAAACTTGAGATAAAATTGATTAGCGTCGGAGGACTTATTGGCTGAGATCGCACGTGAATATGGTTTTATACCTTTTGAACGTTTCGTAATATTAACTTATTTTATTGCTGTATGAAGAATATAAATAACTTTTGATACATTTGATTCATCGCGATCCGAATTACGTGCATCAAGCATAATTATCCGTTCGCTGATTTTCGCTGCGATGTGTTGTTTTTTTCATAATAAGGCCGTGACAAAATTCAGTATCGATCATAATTTATGATCTCCAGATTAATTTAATTATCTTGTTTTTTTTGTAATTTTTGGTGACTAGCTGTTGGTTTTCGCAATTGAATATTCATGTCGCACGCGCGTCCTATTGTGTTGGATAGTTGGGTAAAGCGACCGTATACTAAGCTAAATGCATGATATCAGTTCAGCTTCAGACGGAGTGTAGCATAAACTCTGGTTGTTATACTGATAGGTGGTCATGATCACTAGCCGGAATTGTCTTATTGGGAACTCAATAGCAACGCGGTCTTCAGAAGCTTCGGAGGAGTCAAGATATTTTCGCTTGCATCGGAATGAAATAGTTCTCTTTTATGAGAAATTTTTACTGCCTCTTCTTCACTGGATTACTTCCTTTCAAGTGTAACATGTATCTTGCAACTGTAACTTGTTCGAGGTCGCGTCACAAACGTAGCCACCCGATTACTCACATGTATCATCCGAGGTGAAACGTAAGCCAATTAAGTTTAAGATGGCAAGAAGTGGAGCGTATTTTTCATGCATTATGCTGTTTTAATTTCCGTTCACCGCGTCATTAAATGTTTATGCTGGGTGAGTGTTGAAGATACTAATTGTACGAACATTAAAAGCAGTAATCAAATTACTTTGCTGCGTTCACATCTCCTTCCTTCAAACTCGTGCTTAATTTTAAACATAAATAGCGGTAAAAATAGTACAAATTTTCGAATTTCCATGGAAAAAGTGCTGCATCTTACAGCTTTTATTTGAAGGCGAGGAAAGAAATCGTGTCGTCGTCATAAAGTGGGCGACGCAAGAAATAGGCCTGACCGTGTGAATATTTCCGCCGTGGCATATTTCCGCAGTTTATTTGGGATTCCACTCGTCTTGTTTTCGTCCCTTTCTCCCTCACTACCATTGATTTTCCACTCTCCCAAACGCATTTGCATTTTACGCCATCCTCCCCATCCTTAGGCCATCCTCATCATTCGGTCCTCTTCCCCTTCCGACCCTCCACTTTTCCCCCTCCCCTCCCCCTGGCCCGCTTATTTCCAAATGCCTTCCTTTTCCCCCGGCCATTCCTCCCCCTTTTTTCTTTTTTATTTTTCACGATCCGTGCCCTCCCCCATCCATTACTCCCCTCGTGCAGAATCGGGAGGCGTCGGTCATGTCGTCGTTTCCGGTCGTAATGGGCGTGGGCCCCTGCAGTAGGCAGACCCGTGAAAACCGTCGTCGCCGGGTCTTTCTCCGCTCGCCCTCTCTCCCTGTTTTCCCATTTCCCCTTCAATCTCTCGTGCACCGTTCGTTCCCTTGTCGCTTCTCCTCCTATTTCACCGAATAGATCAGGTCTGGTACGTCTACAATCAGCTATCAATCCTTTCGAACGCGTGCGAGCGGTTTGAAGAGGCACGATACGTTCGATTGCCGCAGACGTCATAGACATTTAGTGATATATGTCAACGATCGCTATTATCGACGCACGATTACGTCGGATTCCGTGCTTGAAGCATTATATACGTGTGTGTATTCTGTCAATTGATATCCTGTGTCATTCCTTTATCTCTGCCTGCCATTTACAGGCGTGATTGTTGACGTCCAGTTGGCAGACGAAAGACATGGATGTTGACGGCTTTCTGGATCAGCTTGATAAATCTTGGGGTAAAAGTCATTTCTATTGTATATGAGTTATTGGATAATTTGAAGACAAGATATTTTCCCTTTTTCGAAACTCATGTTTTACGAAATTAATTTATTTTATTAGCCTCAGGCAGGGTATCATGATACCATTTTTGCGAGTAAATAACTTACTCTCGTATTTCAATGAAATTTTTCATACGCTTACAAGTTATCCCGATTATTAGAAAATAACAGTCATTAGGAACCGCATAAAACTTGTATTTAATGGGCATAATAACTGTGGTAGAATGGCGATGTTAATTTTCGTAATTTCAAAGTCGTCGGCATAATTCTTCAAAATTTCTTAAATCGATGCCTGATTTTCGTCTACGCTGAGCGCCTGTGCTTCCGATGCATGCGATGATACCAAGGCACCGATACGCATTGCTGTAGATGCTCAAACATCGTTGGAAAGAATATGTTGAAAACAGAGTATAAAACTGTCCCAAACCTTCTCCCACTCCCGTGGTCTCTCGTCTCCCATCATCCTTAATCGCTCTTTCTCTTGTTCGCCGTTCCGCGCCGACGGATAGATGCCTCAAAGACACAAGGGTCCTCACCAACCCATCTCAACTTCTAGCGTCCCTTTCCTCCCCTCCCATCCCTTCGCACCCTCGGGCAACACGGGTAGCCCCTGTATATCGCTTGGATTTTGGCCCGCCGGAGCGCATCGAAGCAGAGCAGGGAAGAGGGAAGGGTTATGTAGGTGCATGAGGGAAGGAGGGGGGAGGAGTGTGGTCGAGCATGAAGAAAAAGGTGTCCTGGTCGGCGGGAAAGGAGCAAAGGTTGGGGAGGGGGGACGAACAGAATATTACGTGAGGGAAGGAGGAGGATTCGGAAGTGGATGACTCGGTTGGTGTGTGTGTGTAGTAACATAGATTGGACTGCGGTCTCTGTTTCTCTCGATGTAATATCGCCACCATCGACCCTGCGGAAATTTATGGTTATTCCTTGGCCAACATCTTCCCTATTTTGGTCTAGCTTTTATATTTCACAGACGGAGTGTGAGGGAGAGGAAAAAATCTTAAGTCCATGGTCAAAAACTTTCGGGCTAAATCTATTTGGGTTTTTTTTTGGTGCGACGCCATTGCGTCTTGTGAGAAAATTGTACTCTGCGTTCCTGAAATTTACTATCGATGTTGCGTTAATATGGTATTCTCTTCTTGAAAGTCTTGCTTCTTTAAGTTCTCCGCAATTTCTTTTAAGAACAATAAATTAGTAGCTATCTTGTTACGCACACATATCTGTACACATATATATGTGTGTGTGTGTGTGTGTATTTCTATATATATATATATATATATATATATATATATATATATATAGTGAGAGAGAGAGAGAGTAGGATGTTGTGTTTTGCTAGGGGTCACAAATTATTTAATTAGTAATTATATCCATCCAAAAACCTACCTTGACCGGTAGATTACCTAATAGTAAATTATATATAAATATTTTTATAATTATATACATATATATACATATATATGCACACACAAATAAATATTATTTATATATATATATATTAATGTATATATATATATTAATATACAAATTATTGAATTAGTAATTACGTCCATCCAAAAACCTACCTTAACCGGTAGATTACCTTAAAAAAAAATATATATATATTTATTTATTTATTTATTTATGTAGTTCTTTAGTGACCATCATATTTATCATTTTATTTAAGAATTGAGAAGGTAAAATGGACCGAGAAGAAAACAAAAGAGGAAGTACTTGGTATGGTGGGCCAACAGAGGGGTTTGTTGGGAGAAATCCTATGGAGGCAGGAAAAGTGGATGAAGGGGGTATTGGCCGGCAGTGGGATGTTGAAGACTGTAATAAAAGGGATAATGATAGGCAAACGAGGAAAGGGTGGGAACAGGATTGGGATGTTGGACGGGATGAAGGGAGGAAGAAAGTACTCAGATGAAGAGGGACCTGATGTAGAGTAGGATGTTGTGTTTTGCTAGGGATCACAAATTATTTAATTAGTAATTACGTCCATCCAAAAACCTACCTTAACCGGTAGATTACCTAATAATAATAATAATATTTATTTATTTACACACACACACACACTCGTATACATGTATATATATTGAGCTGAAGAAGGCCGAAAGCTCACATCTTAAATGTAAATGTCCGTTTACGTGTATTCTATGAATATTTTTGTTCTATTGTACAACCATTCAAGTGTTATATTGCTTCTACATCTTCGATATGTGTATACGTATATATATATATATATATATATATATATATACACATATAGTATATATATTCTGAGATGTGTCATGGGTCTACGGCTATGACTCTGAAACAAAAACCCAGTCTTTCCAACAGTCGGTTGACGAGATAAAGGAGAACAAGGCAGCTGATGATGGCCATTCCGAAAAAGGACAATCCCGATTGTTTTTCAAAGTGAAGGAGACGCTGAGATAAGTGGTGTGGAGTCCCTATGGGAGTCCATTTGAACAGAAATAACACCTCCTTGTTCTAGGTAAACTATTTTACTCAAAAATTCTATAGCTGGATCCTTTCCGGTCATACCTCTGATATTATAATTTATTTATATTGTTAGTTTGTTTTTATATCCTCTTTTGTTCTTCTATTCCGCATTTCATCTACCAAAGCCATTTATATAACCCGGGGAATAAAAATGGACCTTTTCAATAATTGCATTTTACTATTTCATTATTTGGATTCATATAGCTTTTATTTTTTTACGTTCTGTGGCCGGCTAATTGAAAAGTGTGAAGTTTTAATCTCTATTCAAATAAGTGAACAACTTTTCGTGACGAATTAAATTTTGAGGACTCTAAAAAACCTCTCCATTGAATCATTTCTACAGTGTTTTGGTGCCAAAAATTTTTTTTCCAAAATCATGGAGAAAGTGATCTACCAGTTTAAATACTGCGGTTTAATTTGATATAAATAAGCACAGGAGTGGTCACTTGAAAGCTTCTCTAGAGGAGTGATTAAATCTTTCATTTCGAAGAGAAATAACGGACCTTCAGGATTGACGTATAGGTAGCCGTCGCAGTAAAGGGGGATTCATTTCGTTTGCCTGGGGAGGAACAAGGGAAACACCACTTTCACACCACAGAAGTAAGGGTATTATTGGGTGAGACTCAGGAGCCGGAGGTAAAGGGGGAGGCAGCGAGTTCCACCACGTCAAGTCAGCCCTTTGAGTTTCGCAAAGCGCCAGAGGTAGCTCCCCCCCCCCCTCACCCCGCGGAATGAGAAGGGGTATAGATCGAGAGCGGATGTGTTAGAAGAGTCCCCACGGAGGGACTCGGAGCGGCTGGATACGAGTGTGGGGGGCCGCGGGAGTTCCATTTTGGTGGCGAGCTCCGGTGGATTCTCAACCTCGCTCACCATCGCAATTTCCTATCTGAACAACCTCTTAGCTCTCTCCCCTCCCCTGCTCTTCCTCAAAGACCCATCAATCGCCCTACAGTCGGCGATTGTAAGGATGTTTCCTAGGCAAACTGCTTGCCGAGGCTCTATATCACCCGTCCCGTTTGATTCCTCTGCTCCCTCGCTCTGTACGTATTCCTTACGCGTTACAACTCCGACGTGCAGTGATCTCAGCGATTGTCTGTCTCCAAGGCTTACGGAGGATTCCCTTCCCCAGCCCACTCCCCTTCTCAGGTGTGGCTTTCTCTGAATGTGCTCTGCAGTTCCGTGGTGAACCATTCATCCGTAAACTATGAGGAGGAAGTTAGGATTTTCCAACTCCCACCGTCGGTCGCTTGAGTGAAACGGTGACAGCTTTAACTGTTGTTACATGTGATCTAAATTTTAACGTCAGCTTGTTTATGGCTTAACATTGTGCTTAATGGAGTGCAAAAAATCGGAAATTGTCTAAAGTGTTTTCTTGGGAATTCATTGATAAATTTCCTTACGTAAGACAACGTTAATGTAATTATACCAGTGATACCATAACCCCTTATCATAGGTCGTATAAAATAATTTGGACATTCATATGAGTAGTTTTACTATTTTCATATGTATTTATGATCGAAAACTCGAAGATATGAATATTCATATGAAGTTTCTGAAGTAAAAGCTTTAATTATTGCTTCTTGAGAAAAATCATGTTTTTTTAAAATCTCGTGGCCCTTGTTGCCGCTGGAATTCCATAGGTTCCACTTGAACTGTCATACAGTTTACCTAAGTTGGAGCCACCAAAGCTGTACGCAACACCTATCCCAGAGGTGAACTCAAAACCGTGCTAATATACAAGCGCACTATATATCAGACTAGGTCGTGAAGATTTACCACATTTATAAAAAATTAGACTAAATATATCGTTAGTTTATCCATTAGCCATTCAATGCAAAGGGTTCTACCCTAAAGATATTTACTAAAAAGGAGGGCAAATATATCGTTAGTTTATCCATTAGACCTTCAATTCAAAGGGTTCCTCTCTCCATCCGTTCCCCGTTTAATCCTAATTTACTATCGTCATAATAGCTCCTGTTTCTTACATCATTCTTTGTTTGGTTCACATAAATGTGTTCGTCTTCAATCTAGAATCTTTGCATTAAAAAAATGATTTCAGGCTAGACTTGTGGCCGTCGAAGTTGATGAGAATCCACCAAACTTAATATCCCTCCTATGTATTAAATCAGGTTTTTGCTTTTCTTCCGCGTAGTTTTAATTATTTTGATTTTATAGTTAACTTTATCAACGTTAATGACCCCAACAATGCTCCTAAGTGGAGTATGGTGTACTTTACGCCTCTGTTCTTAGAATCGAATGACTTTAATTTTCCTTAATTGTTTATCCTTTTATCCTTTAGTTGATTGGTCGTACTCAATTGTTTTACGGATGCGGCACTTAAAACTTCAAAGTTCTTCCGTCCCCTCGGTTCCTGTTAATGTATATATTGCTATGGGTTTACAATCTGGGAGTCATGAGGATATATTATATTTCATGATAGTCTTTGCTTACTCCAAACAGGATGTCTTTGGCTTTACTCTCAGTGATTTCATAATCTCGTGGCAAATCTTGTGACCTCCGGGCACCTTGATTATCCTTATGTGTTTTCACTGCACAGTGAATTCACTTTTTAGAATTTACAATATTATTGCACTCCAATTTTGCCTACGGAGATATTGTTTAATTGCTTTAATACTGCTTGGGGGTATTCCTACTTTATTGTTGTTGATTACTTCATACTTGGCAGGATGGTTAAGACATTCGCTTACAAGCATAAATGTCTTGGGGTCCCATTCTAAAAGCGTTTAATTTGCTTAAAAGTTTATTTATGCGTCTTATTTTTTATTTTTCTGATTTGGTACTAACATATGAGGCATACAGATTTAGTTAAATTACTATATAATTTTATGGATCGGTTACGTACTTAAATTAGAGGTCCTGCATGGTTTCCTTCAGAAACGGCGTTGAGGTGCTTCGTAATTAGGGAACTGAAGTTTAAAGAGATTATTTTGTTCTCAATATTGGAGGGCACTTTAAAATCCTTTCCAATTGGTATAGAAAATAAAACTTAAAAAGTTTTGTAAAAAATTGAATGCCTGTGAATTTATTGTATGAAAAAAGGACTCCTGATTTCAACGGAATGAAAATTTTGCATAAAACTTTTTAACTGTCAAAAAGGGATAAAAGATGGTTTCTGATTTTTTTTCCTCAACACTACATATTTTTTTTACTCAGAGAACAAAACTATAAGCGATTAGTATTCAAATACTATAAACTTTTAGCTATTATTATCACTTTCGCCGTATTATCTCTTCAAAAGGTAGTTTCTTATTTCAGTATGTTTACTGCAAACGAAAATCTCATTCATGTGAGAGGTCACAACTTTAGAGCACTGCAAAAGTGGAAGGTATTCACTGCGTGGTCTGCGAATTTATTGAAACAGAGTCATATTTTATGTCTTTGCGAAAATGTACACTTTAGTCGTGACATTGGCGGCCATTTTATAATGGCCATACTTTCAAGTGAGTACTTACTCGCCGTCTATCTCATCTCGCTTTTTGAAAAAAAATAGCGGAACTTTATCGTCACCCCCTTGAGCTCTAACCTAGTTATACTTCTATATTCCAGGTAAGAACCGTCGTAACTCCATCTAGCTGTAGGCGTGCTTCGGAATCTGCCGACGTTGTTCGCCGGGAGAACTCATTCCCCAAGTTGGTGTACTTTTTTATTACTGCCAAAGGATTGATGACGTGTCCGGGTAAGGTAAGAGACTTTTTTGGGCCAGTGACATCAATTTATGCAGGCGTTTTTAAGATGACAAGTGATGCACTAAAATTTGAATTTTTCATGTCGATAAATCATTCCTCGTAGGATGAATTACTTAAAGATTTAGTTCTTTTCACTACGCTTTGCCTATAGATTCGCCCTATTATGTATATTATAACCTTCCGATTTTCATTTTAAAATTAATGGATCGCATAAAGTGATGCCAAAAAAAGGCTTACTCATAGTGAGGAGAGAATCATTGAATCATCTCTTAATATCTCATTATTGTGTTTTTCAATTCTGATTGTTAACCTGCTCAGGAAAAGAACTTTAGGAAAAGTTGTGTTATTCCTTGTGAATAGTGTTTCGTCTATAATTATAAAAATGTTGAAAAATATTACATCCGTGGTGAGATGCTCGGATGTCATTTTACGTGTGATGGCTTACCCTAATTCTTTAGTTTGAAGGGCACTTGACGTATTACTCACCATTGAAGTTTCATTTCGAAGCTCTTTGTTATATATTTCGATTAAAGCTGAAATAATATAGGTGAACATAGAAAGAAGAAGCCATTGTTTTTTTAAAGACATAATAAGAGAAAATTTATTTTTAAATTAAGAGAATTTTTTTATATTTTTTCCTGTGAGAAAAATCATTCATATTTCATCGTATACGCGGAAAGAGGTTTCTCCCTTGCTTCTACTTTATAGATTTTTTTCCATAAAATTTAAGCGCTTTACTCATTCCACTTTGAAAAACTTCCGCAGTCGCGGTGTCCGTAAAATTTTGGAATAGTTCCCCAACTGAGAACGGGAGGGGAATCAGGTCCTGGCAAGCGATGTATAGCTCGGTTAGCTGCTTGGAATCTTGGAGGGACTAGATCTCGTGTCTACGCGTGTGTTTGCTCTCTGTGCCAAGGAACCGCTAGCTCTTCTCGCCGCCGTATCCCCAATTCGAATGTAATTGTAAGATCGTGATTCTTCTATGGTAATTAAATTCATTGCTCCAACACTTCAGTGAAGTTCTAAGTTAGATGGAAGCGGAGACTGAGAGAGGAGTAGTTGGCTGGGCCTTTGCTGACGGATCGCACACCGCGAGCGTATTCTCTCACAGATTTTCCCAGTTAGAATAAGAGTAATCGATTATTTAATCAGTTGGAACTTTCTGCTGACATAGTTTTAGATTAATATTTATCAAAGAAGTTATATTTGCTACGGTGTTACGAGTGCTACTTAGAAACAAATTCAATCTTATAAATAACACAAAATGAGTTTCTCTATAAACAAGTCTCAAAACAAATGAGATATACTTATCATGAGATTAATATAAATACGAAAGCATTGTATCCAATTAGTTGAAATTACACTAAAATATTATAAACTATTTTCTAGAATGAGAGCTATGATTGGTTTAATTTTGGCCAAATGTTACATTTTTTTGGACTTGGCAATTCATTTGAAAGCAAGTTCCCAGCGAGTTTCCAGAAAATTATTTTGATAGTTGATAGGGTATGGCCCCCTGTCTCATGCTAATGAAATCGTTTGTTTAGGGTCGTGTTTTTCGACGCATGTGCATTGCTAAGAATACATGTATTACCATCAGTTTGGTCGATAATGCAGTTGGATCGTAAGGTTAATCGCAAACATTTCTATTAGCCAACTCAAACGAGTTATATGTAAATAGGAGAGGGGATAGAATTATTGTTGATGCTACTTTTTATACAATTCTGTCGGCATATCTTCTCTTCTACAACAACTTCTCGATCGTAATGCCCAAAAATTGATATCATTTATACTTACTATGAATCCTTTATGCTACTACACTACGAATCCTCTCTGTCCTAGACAGAACGCTCTTTCTTACATTCCATTAAAACTGTTGATCAGTAATTGTAAATATTTGCTCCATCGATATCCGACTGCATTGAACACAGTTATTCATTTTCAATAGTTTCAGGGCTTTCAAGCATCCCGACCGGGATGAGTGCAAAACTGAGAGATTTTTTTCCCTCCAGCCTGAAGAAATAGTTGTCGAGACTCCAGCGGAGCGAGCCGATCTCGTTTACTCTCGTAAGGATGGCTCAGTTTTCCTTGTATTGCTCATCTGAAGAGGTTTTCTGGAGACAATAAAGAATAGGAGTGATAGGCTGCGTCACTTTCCGTCATCCTACTCATTTCCACCCGTTATTTTTCTCCCCAGTCTCTCTCGGGTCGACGACCCACGTGCCTAGCCTACAAGGAGACCCAAAAGAAGTTTTGCATAAATAAGTATCCGTGCGTGTGCATATATGTGTAATATGTTTATAATATATATACGCATTTATACAATTTGCGTATATACATATATTTATATACATTATGTGTATGCATGTGTGTATACACGCAAACGTAAAAATAGTCATTGAAAAAATGTAATTATTGCTACAGGAAGCACTAAACACAAAATAGGATCAACATTTTTGTTTTTTTATCATTTGCTGGCTTAAAAACCGTATTCACTGGAAAATAAATCTTTTCCCTTCGGGTGACAAAGGTTGAAATATTATAATCAGTAGTCTCAGTTTAGTCAAAGATTTTAATGGAGACTGGCACTACGCACCATATATACATATATATATATATATATATATATATATATATATATATATATATATATATATATATATAAACATATATATATATATATAACCATATATATATAAATATATATATATATATATATTTTTTTTATTTATATATATATATATAAACACAAATATAAACATATATATAAAAACATATATACACATATATTCAATCTACGTGCTATTTTCTCCCGCGTCGAAAACCATTAATCAATGGATCTCTTGTCGTGTAATACAAAGGCCCCTTGCCTGCATGCACATGCCCTTTTCTTCCATCGTTTAGCAAACAGCCTTGATCCCCCGTCAACTCCTTCCTCTGTCCCCTAACTCCATTCTCCTTTTATCTCTCAAAATCCCTCTCCCAGTCGCAACTCCCGGAAGCTTTCCGTTCACTAGAGCGAACGTTTTTTGTCGTCGAGCTATATTTTTTGCCAAGTTTTCGAAGCTGGGGCATATTTCTGGACTGTCCAGCACTACTGTTTTTGCCCTGTTTTCCCATTTTAATTAGCAGGCATGCGAATTCGTTCGGTGATTTTTTTGCGCGCATTTCGTTCTCATCACCATCTGATGCTTTTATTAAAACAAACCGCCTACGAGCATGGGATATTCGCGGCGCAGGGCTATTTTCGTATCGCGGCCAAAAGAGAGAGAGAGAGAGAGAGAGAATGCTATTTTCCCGAACAATAAGTGTTTCTCTCTCAGCATTTTCCTCTACCGGTACCACCAATGAAATCTAAATGATTGCCCCTTTTTTTCATATAGATTGCTCATATTGAAAGAATATTTTTGCTAGAAATGTGTAGTGTATCATTATGAGCACCTTCTTTGGAATATTAGCACTTACCACTTCGACTCATCCAAATCTCTCTTCTATAGAGATGAGAAATGTCGACGAAGTTAAGGGATTAGGCCGTTTTTCTAACAGCAAATGGTACCTCTTTAGAAGCCGTCAATTCTATAAGCATTTGAAATAACTAAAAATTTCATTAGAATAAGTTGAGCAATAAACTTGTAGGCGAGGAGTAAGAAATATTATTGGAAGATACAAGGTTCACACCCAGTTTTATTTTGGAGGCCTCATAAAATTCTCTCGTATGGTTACCAATTGCCTAGAGGGAAGATAATATGTGGAAAACAAAATACACGTAAGCTCAATTTCCCCACACTCAATTACCAACGGTGGTCAAAAATCATCTCTTGCGGTTGATTGCTGACTTCATTGTATCCTACAGTTACTCAAATACCTCTTAGCCTATGGAACACACTACATTATGAGCTGTTTAAAAGACCGCATCCCATGTTCAACCGCGACTGATTCGAGAGTGATGACGGTTTTATTCGATCATTAGGGACTTTGTCATATTGCCAAAGGAACTATACTGATTAGCATCGTGACGCAAAATTATTGTGAAATAAAGTCCGACGCACTGTATATGAATTCTCGTGGAGTTTTCCTATAGATTACTATTTTTCGGGAGTAAAAAGATTTTAAGGTTCACCTAGTATCGTTTGGTCGCTTCCTTATACAGATGAGACAAAATGAGAGGTCTTTCAAATACATCTACATAATACCCCGCAAGCCACTGCAAGGGCGTGTGGCGGGGGGTGTTAGGTCACCACCCATTTAAAGGAACAAAACTACTCGCAAAATCAACGAATACATGCAAAACTGTACCCACTGTGGCGTACACATTCATGCATAAATTCTTTCATATTACACGCTGGCAAATACATATACCCATTTAACAAATAATTATACTTTAGGATGCAGTGAGAAATTTAACCAATAACGTGCAAGCTAGAATTTGATAAGTAAGAAGACCAACGACCATATGGACCTATGTCAATACCTACGCGTACCGTTAACTACCGTTGTTTCGCATTCTTTTGACAGATCAGTGTGTATTCATTTTCTTCGTGTGCCTATTCTAAGGAGTTTGGAAATACAGTGCTAAAAATCAGGTGATACCATAATAATTAAATTCCGTGTCTTCAAATTGCTATCTTATATTTCGCCCCATGGCTGTTCTTACTTGCTCGTTCCTATCACACCATAGGACGAGTCATGAAAATGAATTGATTGATCGGGCAAAAACCCACGTGTGAGCGGGCCCGGTGATACATGTCACCAGTATTCATTTCGTCTCTTCCTCAACATCCCCCATCCTTGGCGTCATCACTCAGTGACTTTTTTTCTTCCCCCTCTATCCATTTTGACGAATAATATGAACAACGAAAGTTGATGAGCTAGCATTTTTGTTTCACGCCACCATTCTGACGTCACGGTGCAACAGTGCTGCACATACATCTCCATTATCGCCCTCCGATCGATTAATCATCGTTCCATGCGAAAACAAGACTGTCATGGATGATCCGAAGCGCATTCATTCCGTCGTCCCCCTCTCCATTGAATCAATTCTTCTCTCTGTGTTTCTCTCTCTCTCTGTCTCTCCCTCCCTTATCCAACTCGTCTCATTCATGAATTCCTAGAGTATGGCCACTCACGAGTATATTAAGGAGTTTATTACGTGTAGTGATCTCTTCCTCCTCCTCCTCCCCCCGCCCATCTTTAATTACGTGGCGTTCTTTGTGAGGAACCATCTCCCTCTTACGCCATAAGCTCGCCTCCGTCGTCTTTTGTTTTGGTTTGTTCAGGCAATTCAGGTCGACGTCAGATTCCCTACCCCTTCCTCTCGCCCTCCTTTGTTGTTCGAAACGCAAACACTTTATGTATTCATCCGTACCGTGATATGAATAGGAGTGAGTGTTAACGTCGATGGATTCCCCAGAGAATGCACATGTCGCTTATCCGTTGGGGAAGCCACCGTCACCGCAGTCTCGCTTTCTTGATGGATTTTCATTGTGATATCAGTCGGGATGCCAGTTTTCGACGCTAGCGACTTGCCGAAGCATTATGACTTCTCTGTTTGGTCGATTTTTTTCTGTGATTGCGGTTGTGTCTCGATGATTCATCCGTAGCTTAATAATATCACTGATTGTCTTGGGGCTTTAAAAAAATTCTTCTTTCGAGAGTAGCTACCTATTTTGTAAATCTACAGAATCAAAGATCTGAATTCAGTCTGTGGATGTTCATTATTTTTTTTACATGAGCGTATTCACCACCCTTTGAAATCATCCAATTATCCACCCATTTCCCTTTTTTATAATATAAGAGGTTTTTGCGTTAAAAATTATTTAACATAAAATTGCTGGGTGTATTTTAAAGGTAAATTTGTTTGCATCAGCTGATTAGGTTTTCAATAATGACTGCACAAAGTAAACAATGGGAAAAGGATTCAGTGCAAGGTCCATTGTGATGACGGGTCAATGAGTAATCAGTGAATACGTTTTAATGAATGAAACAATGCAAAGAGTATAAAAAATTTGAGTTCAGTAAAGCTCCGTACAAATAATCGTTAAGGGATGCGAGTCCAGCAAGAGTAACAATCTTTGCAAATCTCATTAATTTGCGCTGGCATGACAGCTTCCAATCCATCCATTGTTAATTTTCATTAAACGGCCTCTTGTTTTTTTATATATTTTATTGATACGCCTTATTAATGATAATATTCATATTTTCTGAAAAAAAATTGTGATGTTAATAGCGTCATTAAATTTGTTACAATTGTATACAGTTCATACCAATTGCATTTCTGTCTTTCCTGGCAACACATTGAAAGTTCTCCATTTTTAATTTTATATTCCCAATTTCATGAAAACGATGACACAATTATTAACTAATTGCAAGTTAGAGGCTGCAAATTTAGTAATGAGAATTCTAAAAATCTACGAAATGTGTCTGTTTCAATATCCTGTGAGTTCTTTATAGTTCAATATGGTGTCAATGCTCATTGCTCATAGCGAAATTTCTTTATGTCACCCTGTTCTGTAACTACAAAGCCATTATTCACGTTTTTACCTTGCATTTATTAACACAAATAGTCTTTCTGACGCATATTAACCTACTTAAAAAATAACACCGTAACACTTTGTGAAGTACCAAAGCGCGTGATAACGGCATATCATAATTCCTCGTAACCAATTATGGACATTAAACAAGTCAGCTTCGTTTATCGCGTGAGTATGAATATCCTTAGCAAGTTACTCAGAAATAATACTTAACATGCTTACATGTATTACTCTAAGACAATTTATTGCGGATGGATACTCTTTGGTGGATAAATTGCCGGTGTGTTGTCTCGTGTAGGAAACGCTTAGAAAATATTTTTTGGAAAACTTGATATTTTCTAGATGCTAATTTAATCGCGTTTCCATTTGTTACAGTTCATTGTTCGGGCCATAACTTTTCCTTTATTTGCTACCTGTTGTTCCCTGTCACGAAACGCTTTTGACCTTGTAACGGAGTGAAAATAATCAATGCAAAAGCACGAAGCTTGATTACAGATGACTCTCCCCTTCACCACTTCTGTAGCAGCAGCCTTCTAGTCTGGTGGTAAAAGTATTTTTTGCCGTTCTATTTTTCTGCACTTAAAGTCCTGAGGCCCAAATCTCCGTCCGTTTGGTGTTTGGGATTCCTTCGCAGAAAACGCTGCCCGAAACCAATCGCAGCCTCAGTAATATTTTTTTTTTTAATTGGTCGCCCCACGCGAAAATCCTCGGGAAGGGAAAGGCGCGGCGGCGTCGGGGCTGTCTTTATTGGCCATCTCTCTCTCTCCCCCCCCCCCACCACCCCACTCTCTTCCCCCGCTCCTCCGGCGACGTCAAAAGCAAATGGAAACATAACACGATCCATTTTTTTCACGCTCCGTACCGTCCCATTTTCGGTGCGCGATTCCGATTAGCGGGGGAGGATTGCTCTTTATGGGCAAGCCATTTCATTTTCTGCGTTACATATATAGCCCTCATGCGAGCACCAGAGGAATGCAATACCAGCTAAATGCTCGCTGGGTCAGCTTTTCAATTGGAGCGTCGGGAGAATTTAATCAAAAGGCCTGTGTAGGGCAGGATGTAGCGTAATTCGTGTTTATGTTCCACTTCGGCGAACAGAAGAACGGCGTTCTTTCGCCACCACCCCCCCTCTTTTGTTCCAGCCCCGCGTCTGACCTCCCTCGGTTCTCGGGCCATTTGTTGTAATTTCGCGCGAAAAGAGGAGCCGAAAGAAGAAATCATAAGTTTTGTTATTAAGTTCTGCCGATATTATTTGAGCTTTCGTGATTTTTCTCTCGTTAACTTGGGTTACGTGCCCGGAATGCCTAAGTTTTCCCGAACTACGAGATTTGAACGTAATATTTAAAAAAATGCAATGCTTTTCCTTTAAAAAGCACCTGCGTGCTCCTCTCTCGCTCACTTCTCAATATAAGATTTAAGTTGGTAAATATTAATAGGCGTGTCATGGGGAGAAAATTAGAATACGATGATGGGATATTCAGCGCATAGTTTTTAAAATTTACATTTGCACAAGCATTTATATCAATATTTATACTCTTGTATTAATAAAGTAGGAATTTTAAGAGGCTTTTTTATTATTATGCGATACCTAATTGCGAGGGAAAATTAGGATTTTTTAATTGTGCTTGATAGGGGTAGGAAAAATTCGAGTTATTTTCTTCCTATGGAGAATAATGTGTATTCAAAACAAGCGTAATTTCTAGATCATTAAACAGTATCCTTTGACTGAAGCTTAGTTTTTGAGGGTTGCAAGCAAGTCGTTGTACAGGTTTTGTTCCTATTTATGGTAGATATATCTTGTTCTCAATTGTACATTAAGCCTGTAGAGGAGTAAACCCACTGAGGAGTGGAATGCGGACAGGCTTTGAACAATTCGGATCGGAAATTGTCAACCAATTTCGTTCCATTTATATCGCTCTTGTCGTCATGTGAAACAGTCTTAAATCCAACTTGCAGAGACATGAATACCTACAGTAAATGGTAAAAAGGAGGCATATTCGTGTGCGTATTCTCTTGTGACTTTGCAAAATATGCAAACTGATATCTTGACGTAGTGCCGTTGAGAATTCGGGAATCTAAAAGGCCCAGGCAGAGAAGCGTTCCTACTAATAGAGAGTAATCTCCAAAGTGAAGTACGATATCGTTTGAGAACTGTTTCTGATCATATATATATTTTCAATTAAAATCTATGTACCCATTTAAATGTTAAATGCAATTAAATATAAAAAGGACCAACCAATAATTTGGTTGGTGAGAACGTAACCCGAATTTTGGTCATATTATTAGTATTTCTAACCCCTGAGTTACTGCATTACAATAATTACGGCTGTTCCTCAATCTCAATTTATAGTATTTAAATAACATTTTTGCTTGCTGTAATAAAGGGAATAATATTCATGGCAGGTAAATTTGTCACTGCGCGGCAATGCACGTGTATATGACTTAACGAAAATCTATCTACAGATATTATCTTTTAATGTGTCTCTATATGCCAGTGCCATTACTCAAGTACTCTGATTGCTTGGTTACTTGATTACTTGATATCTTGATTACTCAAGTCTCTTTGAGCATTCCTACTTAATTTACTTCCGAAGTATCTTCGAAAATGGACCCGACTATATAACTGAAGGATATCTGTTCGGTGGATTTTTATTGATGTGGAATTAAGTTTTAATTTCAATTTCCAGTCAATGGTTTCATGTGAATGATTAAACTAAATCACATTAAAAAATATTTGGAATAAACATTGATTTAGAGGAACTGACCATTATTACAAAAAATTTCATCAACTTACGAAAGAAGAATCTAGTTAAAAATTAGTTAAATGTGGAGGTCATCACTTGCAATTGACAGATCTAGTCTTTATCACTGTCGTGTATTTTCTTAGTTATATTTTGCGGGCGGGTGGGTAAATTTCTTGAAAATCAGATAGCCCTAATCCGCCAGATATGGTGAAATAGAGTCAAGAATAAACCGTCTAAACTATAATCAGTCTAAAAGTGTTCTTGTGCGAATATATGGTGGAGCCCAGAATCTCGTATCCGAATGCCTCGGAGACGTAACAACACATCACCTCGAGTCTGATTCCGTTGACTGTTTCCTTGGCACAAATTAGAGGTGAGTATTCGCCCCTCGCGTCACCTCCCTATTGCTGTTTACGACGCAGTTTGCAAAGGGAGAGAAGGACAAAAGGAGGGTGGGGGAGGGGAAATGAAAATCATTCAAGTACACTGTTGTCTGCGGTGGAGATGCGTTTGGTTTGGACGAAGGAGGAAAGCAGTAACTTCTGGAACATATTGTAGAGGGAGGATATTGGGTGGAAGCGACTCGGTCCGTCGCGTGCATCGGACGGTAAGAAGGAAGAGGGCAAGACGTGGATTGAAGGGAGGAAAGGAGGCTTGGTGGGGTTGGTTCGAGAATGGTAGGAAAGGGAGGGAGCGGGGGGGTTGGAGTTTTCGCTCGGTAATAGAGGGAGCAGAAGACTAGCAGAAAGCGGGTGAGCGAGAGAAGGTCAGGCTATCCCATTTTCTAGTCGGAAGGTGATGGTGACAGAGAGCGCGGGGGCTAAACGGGTTTCAGGCGAAAGATAAAAAAGGGCGAGGTCATTTAACCGGTGAATCCAACAAGGAAAGAGGGAAGATTGTCCGGCCAATTTCATTGCCACCACGCAAAATCTCCTCGGTGGGGGAGGAGATACACCTCGGCCTCTCCTATATGCCTTCCAACTTAAGCGAGCTAGATATTGCGTAGTTTGAGGGATCTATGCAATGTCGAACCTCCATCTCAGATACCTCAGCTCCTTTCTTACCTGCGGAGAAAATGAGACATAAATTCCAAAAGTTAATATTTCTTTTCTCGTACTATGATTTCATCACTGTATGGCATCATTAGTTGTCACATGACTACAGCTCTAGCATCCCTCCCCCCCTCTCTATCTCTCCATCGCTATTGGCCTCGGACAGCGTACGCGTCCTGGAAACAAATGAACAAAATTCGTCTAACCCTTTCACCGAGGACGATGAAGGGTATCAGGCGGAGTTGAGAGGGGTGCGGCCTTATGACCTCGGTCGAAGGCCCACACGAGGTCCTCCTTGTCGTTCCCCCCAAGACCCGCGTCTATGCATTGTTTATTCCTTGCCCGCCGTATGAATAAAATGAAAAAGAAGAGCCATGGTCGCGCTGCGTTCGCAATCTTCACCTCCTTTCTCGTTCCTTTCAGTCGAATTCCATCCCTCTTTTTTTATCCCTTCCCCAACCCGCTGCCCCAGGTTCTCCTACCTCCCCGTTCCCTCCGCCCAGGAGAGAAACCCTGGGGGTAAAAAGCCGATTTCATCGTTGTCTCCCATATATGTGCCGAGTGTGCGTACCGTGGAAGTATTGCGGTCGCCCGAGAAGAAATTGGCTCTCCCCGAGCTAGGTATTGATCGGCTAGGCTCTATTTAAGTTTCCAAATCGCGGGGAGTTCTTTGCAAATTAACGAAATACCTAAGTACTTCCACACTGTGTTGCTAAACTTTCACGTACAAGATGAAGTTGGGTAACAAGAGTTTCAAGGGAATGCACAAGTACTCGAATTTGAGATTCAAGCTTCGGGTTACTACGTCACCGAAGTCTCAAGAAACAGTAGAGGTTTCTAGAGGTCACCTTTGTGAGGTCGTAAGTGTAATGATCCCAGCTGGAAGATGTTTGATTTCATTTAGAATTTTTCCTCGCTTGTCCTTAATCCTTAGGGACACATGACAGCTTATTAAGAGGGCAAGTAAGTGGTGAAACGCCGTCTTATTTAATTTCGAGGGTACAAGCCTCCTAGCTACAATAGCTAAGAATAAAAGGAGCGACCCTCTTTCAGACTCTTCGCCCCTTTTTTCGTCCTAGTCGTGCTTGCTTTGCAAACTTTGTCTTGTCCTTTAAGGAGTTACAGCCGTGCGCCTTCACCTTTAAAAGTATAACTGAAATTATCCATTGAAATTTTTAGCAAACAACTGTACCGCCATCAACCGTACTTTTTACATTAGATTCCAAAACCCACTATCACTCAATTATCACACTAATGGGCCATTAAATATGTGATTATTATTTATTTACAATCTATAAGTTCATTAGTCGCTGCATGGATTCAAACCCCGGGCCCTCAAGCCAGTGCGTAAGCCACCGCACCATCCATCCATGAGTTCATTATGAATACATAAATAGCACACATTATCTTTCCATATTATTGTTTTTCATGCGGAGGCACGTAATGCAGCATTCGAATGAAACAAGTCCTGATTTATTAATTTCTCTTCTCTTGGCTGTGGCAGTCTCTCAAGGAAATTGTATATAAGAGACGTTACTTGTAGGAACTTAGAAAAACGTGCAAAGTGAGACAATACCATCCGCGAGCAATTCACTCTTATGAAATGAGCGATGGGTTTTGGTCTTTACAAATACGCGAATTTTTGGAAAGCGATGAGCTGAATGACGGTAGCCTCAAACGCTAGAGGCCAGACATTACCGGCCTTGTCTTGCCCTAGGTCTTTCACCACTCTTATCTCCGACTCATTCTCCCCAGGAGACGCCGTGTCTTTCATTTTTACGTCCTTCATCTCATCTCGACCCAAACCCTCACGACCCCGCGCCCACAGACTTTCGTGCAAGTCCAAAAAAGGGATCTTGTTTCTTTTCTTTTCTTGGCAGACGATGGATAAGGGGTGGGGGGGGTTGTTCGGCCCGTCCCTTCCCATTAACCTCTTGCTATATATGTTGGGCGCCCCATCTCCTCATATCGCCCCGAAAGATCTCCGCCCTCCCATCCTCGCATATCGTCTCTAACACGGGAAGGAGAGAAACCCTCAGGGAATGACCCAGCTGGGAAAGGGAAAGCCCACCCACACCTCAACCCTCACCTTTCCCCCTATCCGAGCCATCCGCACCTCCTTATCTAAACTGCTATCCTTCCCTATCCCTCTCCCAAGGGCTGCCGTCTCCCCTCCACCTTCCGCGAAGGACTCTCCCCTTCTTTCCCCCTCCTTCCTCCGTAACAGTCAAGTCGCCACCACATCTCTCAACAAAACCCATCCCATGCCTAACCCATAGGTCTCTCCCTCCTCCATCGTTATAGTCTAAGCTCTCAAAAAAAAAAAGAAAAACCAGCGTACATACCCCTCTCGCGAACCCTCTGGGAGGAACCCCGAGGACCTTCCTCCCCCTCACCCGCCTTCGGAATCCCCTCTAGCCGCCAACTCCGTCGGCTCTTGCTTCATGGGCCGTTCAATCTCCCGGCTAAAGGTCTTCCGCATCATCAACCTCCATCTAAGTCTTACTCACTTGTCTTTCTCCGCCTCTCCCCCCGCCTCCCCTTCTTTTGCTTCCCGCTCGAGTGAGGCTAATCTCGACGCCCGCTCCCGACCCTCGCTTTTAATCTTTACTCTCTTCTACTCGTCCTGTATCCTTACACTCTTTCTCTTCCTTTCCTTCTCTCCGCTCGACGTCTTTTATTTCCTACGCCAGACCTTTATTTTCAATTCCGAAGAAATTTCTGGATTTTTCCCGAAATCGTTCGTTTCAACATCTTGCTTGAGAGGAATTCCGTCAATTTCAAGTATATTTTGTTCGTCGTTCCTGAGGAATCCGCAAAACGTTTATTGCATACACAAAATTCTGCCTAACTTTTTACGTTAGTCTACAGCGGATCGTCGCCTTAGTAAATAGTGCGGTCATTATGCTACGCCGGCTAATTATGGAGCTAGAGTAATGGAATGCCAATATTCCATCCCTTCGATAACAATTCGCCTTGGCAGCTATCGTTTTGTTGAAATTACGCTAAGGAATTTGATTTGGCTACATCGCTGTAGGAGTAGTAAGTCTTTTCTTTCTTAGTAGGTGCCTCATTTGTGGAAAGAAGCTAGGTAAATATAAAATATTCGCTCCTCGTTAGAATTATCGGTGGCGAAATTCCTGGGAAATTTGTTTTTCGTTAGGTTCCGAGAACCTTGGTGGCGAAGTGATAAGAACATGAAAACCTGCAAAGCAATTTAGATTACCTAGGGTCAAGATGGCACGAAAATCTCCGTTAGTACTTTTACAATCCCTAAGAATAAATTACTATAGTCTTGTAATCAACATGTTTAGTCAAATAAATTTATCTTTTTAAAATATTACATTTTACATTCATTTGATTTAAAAAGTCCACTCTATCCAGAACACAGCTTGAGCTAATGACCAATGACCGGTATATTTGTGTGTGTACACAACATACACATACCTATAGACATAAACATATATATATATATATATATAACACTTTTTGACACAGAACTGAAGGGAAGCCCTCCCTTCAGTTCTGTCCCTCTCTTCTTTGATAAAGGTGGTCACGACCACCGAAAATTCGAAAAATAGTGAGTCTCTTTTTTGTGTGTTTCTGTATTTTTGTCTGTGTCCACTAGTGCTAAGTGTTATACATTATATACATTATATATATATATATATATATATATATATATATATATATATATATATATATATACTCATATATACAGAAACAGATATAAGGAAAAGGGATAGGAACACATATAAAGGACGAACACAATAGAGGTGGGGAAGGCGGTATATATAATTCGTAGAAGCTGCGGTGTTGGCCAAACTATGTTGCCGGGACGAGGTGTGATTCTATTGCGTGTTATCCACAAGAAATTTCATTGCTTGGTTTTTAAAGAGGCAGGAGTCTCTTCAGTTTAGATTTTATCAACGTTCATCATCTTGGACTGTTAATCCGAGTATTGGTTTGTGACAGCTCTCCAAACTTTCCTGTTCCCTGTCAGTCTCTTCATTCTCTCCCAGCTCCTTGCACCGACATTTTCCATTGCATGCTTCATGTATTTCATCCAAGGTCATACTCCGTACTTCTTCCTCTCCGTTTTTCCTTACAAATTATGGTATTCGGTTAGCTATCTCGGGCTTCGGAATACTTCCAATCGATTTCCTTCATCTTCTTCCAAGTGTCCTCCATAGGCTTCTCTCTTCCCTCATTCTTCGAAGTACTTCTTTATTTGTTACTCCATCAATCCATTTTATTTTCAGTATTTTTCTGTATCGCCACATTTCCAACGCCTCGGATTTTCTATTCTCTGCTGCTCCTATTGTTCAAGCCTCACATCCGTATTAAAGTAGACTCCATACTCGCATCACTCTGAGCATATCACCTCCTTATGCCTATTGTTAACAGTGTGCCGTTAATAGTTTCTTCTTCTGATGGAAAGCCTTCCTTGCCATTCCTTCTCTGCGTAGTGTGTCCCTCTTGCTTCTTCCATGACTGATGACCATGGTGCTTAAGTAGAAAAACTTTTTCCCTTGTTCCAGTGTACTTTTTTTCTAGCCCGTCTTGGAGATTATCCTCCCTATTTCAACAACAAACCTTAATTTTAATTTTGTTTGTCTTGAGGTTGTACGCTTTCATCCTCTTCTCCGTATTGGCTATTATTCTTGCAAGTTCTTCTTTTTTCTCTGCAAGTATAGCTGTGCCGTCCACAAATCGCAGCATAATTGTCCTTTCTCCTTGAATTGGTACGACCCTCCTTATCTATTATTTTGGTATAGTTAATTGCCTTCTCAATATACATGTACATGCTAAATATCATTGGCAACAATGGCCCTACTCCTTTATTTATTATAGCTTCTCTCATCTCACCGTCTTTAATCATTTCTGCTTCATAATTACGCCAGTCAAATACCCTCCCTCCTTAGGCTAGTAATAGCTGATCGCAGGTACACTCATCTATTCCTCTTTTCTTTCCGTTTCATTTTAAAGGCCACTATTTATACGTCCCTAGTTGTTAACCTTTCAAACTCGATGTAGCACGAGATCGTTGAAGTAGGTTTGGCCATTTCATTGAAGCTTTGAAGTTTTGGTGTATAATCTCTTTTGCTTGCGGAAATTTTTTTTGTGAAAATAACATTTTGCGTTTCACGTATTTTCCTCTAGTCTCTGGGACAAATTTTTAATTTTCATTTAACGCATTCTACGAGCCATGAATTACAACCTTTTTTTCTAGTCCTTCGAGAATTAGTAAGAACTATGAGGTCAACCAAATTTCTATGAAACACAATTTACGTGAAACGACGGAAAGACCTAATGTATACTTAGCAATAAAAATGTGAAAATTATGCATTCCATCGGCTATGAAAAAATCACAGTTTATCAATACCATTTTATCTATCCCCCCGGAATCATTCGCAATTTCAAATGAGGCCATTTGGGTTCTAAGAAAACGGGAGGGAATGGCATATGACAAAAGAGCCTAAAAGTACAATCGTTTCGAATTCTCCCCTGACGGCAAAAGGTACTGTAGATTTCACAAAAATAATAAGCTATTTTGTAGCTTTGTTTGTTTCCCCGCCACCCATTTTCCATAGGCTCGAGGGCAACTCGTTGTTGTGTGGATATTTCGATTTCCCGGGATTTTATGTGATTTCAGGGATGAGCCCATGGGGGATGGATGATCCAGGTGCTTCCTTTCCACTTCCTACTCCCAGTCCGACGGTAGTTAGTGAGCCATCCATCCATCCCTCGAGAGATCGATGTGCTCTCTCCATCCGAAAACATTACTGAACTTCAACATCACTCCAACCCTGGAATTGACATCGTCGTAATATATTAAGGTGGGAGAAGGGAGATGGAAAATTATCATTTTTTTCCAGTTTTATTCCGCTGAAATTGAAACGCTGATGCTTTATTATTTCCTGTTAATTAGGAACTCCACTCAGATCTTCTATAAAAACACAAAAATTCATTTGCGTAAATGAAGACGGCTTTAACTTTTTGAGTTGAATGCGACAGAGCGCGGCATATTGTAAGGGTAGTTAATTTAATTAGCGGCAGATTTGAAATGAGAGGTTTGACTTTTAATAATTATGGAATGGAGGAGAGACAAAGAGTTAAATGTGTTCAAAAGGAAACGGGCTCAAGGATAATGATAGTATTATAATTTCTTTATTGAGGAGTAAAAGAGACTTTCTGGTAACCTCTAATTACATATAATAACTTAAATACCTTCTCTGTTGAAGGAAAGCCGCAATTTTACATTAGTTAGGTCACATTTAGACTATGCGGAACGTACTTCAGATCCATTGGTGAAAACTGTAATTAAAAGATTTCATAATGTTGAAGGAAAACCCACGCTAAAATCGACACCATTTCTTAACAGTGGGAAGTGAGATTGACAAAGGAACCAGGACGGAAGGCCTTCCAATCGCGAAGAGAAAAAGCGAGGTTTAGGTACTCATTCTTGATGATACACGTACTTTACACTGAGGTTACCTACACGGACCGACTTATTAGGAATTAGTTTCTCAGTAAATTGGAAGGTTACGTTAAGCATTGAAGTAGGAGGCAATAAGCTAAAGAAGGAGGAGAAGTTGGAGTGTTTGGGCAACAATTTGAAGGAAAATATATGCAGTGGTGACGAAATCACGATATGAGAAGCGCTGACAAAAATACATTTGGAAATGGATGATGGAAACACTAAGTAAAAACGTAAGAAAATGATCAGTGAATAATTTAAAATGGCACTAATGGCTTATTTTTAAAGCCAGAAGATGAGCGTAGATTATGTGATTGAAGGTGACTTTTGAGATAATGGAAAACATATAATAAGTTGGACGAGATGAAGTATAAAATACTATATCATGGGAAAAGAGAGGATGCTGCAAGGGAAAATTAGAAGGCAGGAAAAGTTGGTGGAAAAAATATTGAGAGGTAGTGAGATGTTATCTATCGTAATAGAAGAGATAATAATATATTATTAAGATTTAAGGAAGTAGTCTTTCTTAGCGCCCTGAAGGTAAAAAACTAAAAGGCAAGAAGTGAAACAGGAAATATTGTATGACAAATAAGCAGAAGTTCGCCCTTTACACAGCACATGTAGTAGCTCGAAACCTTTGAAGGCCTATCTTCATTTGGCAGAGATCATTTGATTGATGAATACTACATCAGCAGAAAAGAACATATATGTTGATAAAATTGAAGATTAGAAGAGCATATATGTCGATAAAATAGGAGAAATAGAATGATTAAAATAATATTTCTTTTTTGCAAAATACGTACTATTTCGACAACAAGTTAAGGATAGCCCGAACAATATATTTCAAAAGATGTTGTTTAAACTTACCATTATTTTATGCACAAAATAGGTTGTAAAACCTTAAGCTCCACAAATCCAGTCACCAGCTCTCGCGGTAATTTGTACGACATACATTCAGGTGTCATTTTTCACATTAAGCGCCATAATAATAGTAAAATAAAAGGTTAGTGAGAACCTGAGGGCCTGGGTAAAAAAAACCCACTCGGAAAGTACCCACGCAGCAACGCGAATACGAAAATGCTGCAGAACATCTTGGGGTGGAACCAATTTCTCAGGTTTCGGTGGTTAGCTTAGTGAATACAAGGTTGTAGCCGGGTGTCATTCGATATGGGGATACGTACGTAACGTAATCTTCAATTCGTCAAGTCTTCTTCAAGATACTCAGTGTCCCAAAATTAGGCATGTGTTATATAGGGTCGCGGTGGCCTAGGGGGTGGAGCGTTGGTGACGGGTGGGCCCGAGTGCGATTCCAGGGCAAGCCTCACTGGGTACCCTCAGCTCCATCCAAGCTGTCTAATTTTTGGTCACCAGATCTTCTTGAGAAACCATTACGAGCGAACTCTACCATCACCTACCAAACCGATCTCCGAGTTGATTACTGTGTTTTTTGGTTTTAGGTAGTTTTTTGGGTGTCAAAGCATAAAGACATTGCAACTTATTGATTCTATTCCTAAGAGTTTATTTTTGTTTTTCATTCTCCAATCCTGAAAAACTCCCCGCACAGCCAAATATCATCCGCTTCCATATCCCCTTTTCACGCGCATGCATAAGTACAGAAGTGAAGATGCAAATAGAATATGGAACTTGGTAATAAAAAATTATGAAAATCGAAGTACAAAACAGCAAAAAAGAAAGAACTTAAAAATAATGAACTTATAAATATATCAGGTATGATGAAGCATAATATTAAAACTATGATATTACTTTTTTACATTATGCTGCACTATTATTATGCTAGGCTGAGTCATACACATACATAAATACACATAAACACTTAATAATAAACACTTAAACATAATGGGATATGCCCATATGTATACAGTTGTTGTTCAGATACGTTACATTATGTTGTTTTATTCTGTTGCGTTATGTGAAATCACTTAATAATATTTGTGTGCTGCATTATTGCATTATATGAAAAGCGTTAAAGGTATAAAAGTATATTTTAGTTTGTAAAGTATTTAAAGTATATTTTATAATACTTGGTGAAAATGTTTCTAATACATTGAACAACCTACACGGCTTTATACATTGGAATAGCTACGACCGGCGATCCATCAGGAAGGGAAGCGGCAGTGGAACCTAAAATTTCCCTCCTCATTTCCCATCTCCCTTCCCCCCCCCTTACCATCTCCACTCCGCTCATCTCCGCCTCTCTCTGTCATTTTTTTTGCCGCTCCGTCCGTCCTCCAGCACGTCGCGCTCGCTTGTTTTCGAAACTCTCCCCGGGTCCACTCTCCTTCCCTTTCTGGTTTCACACACATGCACATAACGTAAAATATATGTATATTTCTCGGTCCGGCGAATCCTCATCCGCATGTGTCTCTGCGCGCCCTTGATGTCCATCCGCGCTGCCCGGCCCTCGTGTTTGTTATTGAACAACTTTCATTCGGACTCGCCTCGCAAATACGTCTGGCTTGCCGGCTCAGCGTTTATCAGAGCCGCGCCAAAATTCCTCATCTCTCATGCCCGGCGGCTCTTGTCACTCGCTTCCCTCGTCCGGCGGCGGCCGCTGCCACCCCAAGCCGCCGTCCCCGTCCAATTAATGGATTGCCATTAAGGGTCCGGGTGATGCGAGAATTGGCGAGCGAACTCGGAGGGAATGGGAGCGCGAAAAACCTTTCTTTCACCTTTGAATATTACGGGGTAAAAAAGTGTCTATGTACATATATATATATATACATAAGTTTTGCTGGTCAGGTTATTAAAGTCTTGCTCCGTGGCTTATTTCGAATTAGCGAGTAAACCCAGAAGAAGGAAATAAATTCCAAGTGGCATGAGGACTGGACGAGTGATAGACAGAAAATTTTGATCGCTCCCGGTCGGTTTTAGTGCTGTTATCATTGTAATTAGGTGGTCCAAAGACTAGAAGTAAGATTAAAGAAGCCCCGGAAAACTGTTACGCTACTAGACTCAATATAAATCTTTTCCTTTTAATGCCTTATCCTTCTTCAATTCCTCAATTTTTTCTACCCTCACGATGCGCCATAAAATTTCTTTTCTCCCCTCCTCTGCTCTAATCTAACGTTCTCCTTTAGCATCCTATTGCTTCAAAACTCTCTTCCAATTACTTCTTCTGCATCCTATGAATTTGCTCCGACCTGATTTCTTCTGCTAAACATATCTTTTATTTTTCTGTCTTTCAATCCCGCTTTCTCAATTTATTTCCTAATTACTATCTCAATGTCGTCCAACTCGTTCTCCTTCGTCAGAGACAAAACCCATCCAACGCTGCACTCCAAATCGAAGTTTCCTATAATCTTCTTTTTCCACTTTTATTCAGATGTACAGTAATTAATGCTGATACCGTAAATACCTCGCTTTGAGACTACCCACGGTTTTGTCCAAAATTCTTACTATGAACATTCACGTTCTGTTTTAATTCAAATTTACAGTACGATTTCTTACGTTTTTGTTTTCTTTCTTCTAAATTTCTTCAGATTATGCCATTATTTCTCTACCTACGAGTAAAAAACCATAAACACAGTAATTAACCCGAAGGTCGGTTTGGTAGGTGATGGTACGTAGAGTTCATCTTGTACTAAGTCCGACGGCGTGTGAAATTCACACATCAGGGTAGGGGGCCCAGTTCCTTTCCATGTGCTGTTTGTGATATGGTTTCACAGGAAGATTTTCCCAGAAAGATCTGGTATCCGAAAAATCACATGCGTAGCTTGGGTGAGGCTAAGGGTGCCCAGAGAGGCTTCCCAAGGATTCGAACCCGGGCCATACGGTCAGTAGCCCAACGCTCTACCCCTGGACTACCACGACCCATCTACCTACGAGTCTATTGTAAAAATATTTCAGTCATATTTTCGCTGCTTGGTGAATTGTGGATGAATAGATATGGTGAAACGTGAGTAAAATAACGAGTCTATTTCTTTCTCTGAGAAATAATAGCACCTGGGTCCCAATGGTTGAATTGATTCATCATTTTGTAATTTGGTGTCAATGTTCCAAAACGAATACCATTATGTATTGGCATGGGATTTTTTCCTGTGTTCTTTTTGAACTTTCTTTCATACGGTCTCATTACATCACAAAACCATAAATGAAAATGCGAGCCCTCTCGTCAGGGAGCTTGCATTAGCTCATTATATGCAAAGAGAATGTCGGGGGGAAAGCATTCTTTGAATAATCTTAATATGTGTAATAATTTAATGAGGTAATTATATCATTTTTTAACCTTTAGTGGGACTATCTTAGTTTGTGAATTTAGGAGCGCAGATAAGGAAAGAAAATGGGCAACGGTCAAGTAAGCGCTTGTAAGATACAAGTATGGTATTGCGAGATTATTTTCTCTTTTGTTTTAGTGATTTCGGGGCTCTTTTAATTTCTTTGATGCCACGCCATCAAATTTTAATCTAATGCATTTCCATCTGTCCTTAAAGGTTGAAGTTTCAAGAATCCATACCTATGTCCTTCTCATTTATCGTCATCTAATTTATTCTGCCTTTGTCCTTTCTCTCTCTATCTCTCACTCTATTTGCGCGGGGAGGATTACACATATATAAGGGAGATATCTCGTTTTATCGCACCTCTGAATCCTCCGCCTACCTCTGTTGCACCCCGCCCCCCACCTTCCCCTATCTCGTTTAATTTATCCTCGTTTAATGTCATACTCACTCGCCCACACGCCCTTCCCTCCCTACGCCGCTCACGGAGACATGATCTCCATCCCATCGGCCACCGCGAAACGTTTTCTTCGCGCCATTTTCCCTCTTCGGTCCCTCTCGACTGAGCCACGTTCTCAAGCGAAATATCAGTTTTCTCTTTGTCCATCTCTTTCGAAAGAGAGCGAGAGAGTGAGTGAACCAGGACTATGGAAAATCAGCCATTCAGAAGCGATACGAGTGTTTTTTCTCCATCCAGAAAATCCACTCAGGTGCAAGAATGAATTTTGAATTAATTAAGAACTTTATTCTGGTATAAAGTATTCAGGAGGTAGCTCAACTGACTGCCAGAT
Organism: Hetaerina americana; assembly: GCF_022747635.1. Taxonomy (NCBI): domain Eukaryota; kingdom Metazoa; phylum Arthropoda; class Insecta; order Odonata; family Calopterygidae; genus Hetaerina; species Hetaerina americana. The sequence continues at coordinate 52,043,681 of NW_027287316.1, forward strand.
ATCCTTGCCCGAGGGAATCCGGCCGGCGACTTTAGGAAAGGGTCCACGTTCGATTTCTAGCATTCTTGTTGGCCTTAATTAGCGAAAACAGTCTCCAATCAATCAAGATGAATATAGGCGGGTAGAACAAAGAAAAATACGCACGTTTTCCTGTTCCATGTCATTAGCAATGAAAAATTCGTATTTTGATCGAATTATTTTGGTTCTCTTTGATGATTTACACATAATATCGCCACATCCAATCGTCTTTTCCTAGGAAGTCAGCATTCATTTGCATTATGAATGTGCATGGACTGCGCAGAGCGGCATCACGTCAAACAAGGGTCACAATAGAAAAATTCAAAGGAGTAATGCAAATATTTGACCGATATACCCTACTGCTGCGAATTTTAAATGTCAATTTTTTCCAATAATTAAGATACTCTGAATTATTAAACGGGGAGTTAAATTTGGTTATTTTCCAGGAATGTGTGCAAACATGTGTTCATTTTGTCAATCGTTACTAATTACACAATTGGGTTTATGTTGTTCATTTTTGCAGGGTGTCGCCCGCGTAATGAGGTATGCAGCAGTGCAGGTCCACAAAATGTATTTTTAATGAGGGGTTCTTTGTTTTCATAGGCAATTTTATCGGATGAATGCTTTCATGTCTGTGAATGGCGGTTACGGTATATGCTCATTCGTTTACAGGCCAAGTGACAAATTTCCAATATATTTAAAGAATTTAATCAAGATAAAAAAATGATATCTCATTTGTATTTCTCCGAATAATCAGTATTATTTTTGGCTTAAATCATTATTTCCTCCGTTATTTAAAATTTTCGCAGGTGACAATATTTTTCTTGGTTTAACATTTGAATATGAAACGATAAAAGTTGCATTTGTGGGAATACGAGTATGTCCATATAACTCATAAAAATCAGTACTTAGATATTTTATTGCAAAATCGTATCTTTCCATCGCCGTCAATTGTGATATCAAACACGAATGTTTTCATTTTTAACGCACTTTTTTTCATTTCTCATGGTTGAATGTCTCATTATTTTCACTTCTAAAGTACTTTTAGAAACCTCCAATGAAAAAAAACTTTGGTTCCATGCCTTTGAGAGAAAAATGATTACTCCTTTATAGCAACTGGTGTCGTCGAGAGATCATGTTCCCCAGTCAGTTTTCTCAAAAAATCAATTATTTTTTCTTTCTTCTCGTCCATTGAAATGATGCAATATGCTCTCTCTATGCTCCCACCCTTCTTCACGTAACCGCCGAATATCGTCTCACTATCCACATGACACCCTCTAGAGCGGGTTGGAAGAGGTTTTATGGCGTAAATACCGCCAGCACTTCCATGAGAATTCTAAAAATTACCTTGCAATTGGTGGCGTGTGATTTGCAACAATTGAAACGCATGTCATGCATCTGTCGATGCATCCCTTCGATGAATTCTTTGCTGCAGTTTTCCTCTTATGTTGTATTCCCGGCTGCTCTCTTCTGAGATTAAACGTGCTCAATGTTGAGACTTAGCGTGCTTACATCCTCAAATATCGTTACGTCATTTTCATTTCTTGACAATCCTCTCTGGCTTATACCTTTTGGTCTCCGTCGCTATATTTTGTTCAAGGAAGTGCTATGCGTCAAAATATATCAAGCAATTTTAGTTATCCTATAAATTTCTTCCTTCATCCACTCATTGTTGGGCAGACAGCATTGAGGAATCGCTGTGTTAATTTATTCTTAAGAGTTTCTTCTGAAATGACAAATTTTCATAGACTCCTTTGTTCCTTGTCACTCTGCTACAATTTTCCATGCTTTATCATCAAAGAATCGCATCCTACTTGTATTAATTTCATGTTTTTTGCGAGTATTATCGTTAAAGATTATTCCTTAATTCTGAATTGTCCAATTATGTATATGAATTGTGCATTAAAATGATTGCACTCGGTGAATAATGTTGGAATAATTTTGATATCACATTTTTATTATCTCCGAAATGCGGTGCCTATCAGCTCCAGCACAGCAATATATTTATGCCCTGTGTTAGATGTTGGATTCCGGGGACCATTTTTTTAATGTATATAAATAATTGGTTTGTTTGGATCCAAGTTACATTTTCATACTCATCTTTATTTTAATTTGATTTCTTTGGGTTTCATTTAACTTTCTCCGAGTTCTATTCCACTGAAAAACGGTGTGAAAGTGCATAAGTCCTCTGAAATTAAAGGCCGTTACTAGGACGTAATACGGTTTGGTTTAGTCCGCTCGTACATTTTTGCTGTCATTTTATACGGCACGTTCTCCGTTCTTAGATATTCAGCCGCGTTTGATAAAAACTACGCTAACATTATTTCTAGTCATGTCACCATTTCTTCTTTTCCTGCTGCGATGAAATCATGGCAATACCGCGATAGTGTCACGTATCTTTTTATTTTCATATTAATTATTCTCTTCCCATTGGATGAAGACTGGTGTGCCCACGACTTGACACCCGCACGAATATAAGATTTCATCGCTGTCTCTGTTCCATTCTTAGTGCCCTCTTGGTTAATCCCTTCCCTCACGTGGAATCCCTTCTCATCCGCCCCTTCCTCCCTCCCCACAGTCCAATCCAGCAGCCCGGACATCCAATCCAAATCCCAAGCCAATTCGTGTGTGGAATGGGACTCGAATATTGCTGTATTTGACGTCACTGCGGACCAGTCAGAATTTTGCGACCCCACGTTCGGTTTCGTCATCGGTGAGCCCTCTTGGCTAAGGGTTTCTCGTGTGGCCGGCGTCCTCTGGTCGGCAAAGCTCGAAGCAACACCTTTTTGGCTTACCCCTCCCTCCCTCTAGGGATTGAGCAACCTTCTGGTTTTGGCATCTCATTTGGCGTGTCGACATCTCACATGCGGACCTCTCACGCACTGCCGAGTAAATTTGAAGTGTCGGCAAGGGGGAGCTGTGGCCTGTCCTGTTTCTTTCTCCTTTGTTTTTTTCCTGCGGGATTGCGTGAGGCATTAGTCCAAGTTCTTACGACTAGCTGTTTATTACACGCTCTCTGTGGTATTATAGTTGACTATTACTCAACGGATGGGGTGAATGATTTTCTATTGCACATACCCTTACATTAAGCTTCATAGTTTCATTACATAAACTTCTAGTCATCCAAGGGATTGTAAGTATCGCTGATCATATTTGACAGTCAGTACGGTTGATATGGGATGTGAATAAATATAAATAAAACAACGATTATGTAATTTTCGTGGAAAAGAAAACCTAAGATAAACATTAAAATAGGAGTTCATTGACTGGATAAGCTGGAACAGTTTACGTTCCTATCGAGAAAGTATTTGAGCCAAAATATTCCAAAAAATGATCCAAGCAGTGTTAGCATATGAATAAGAATTGCATTAGGCAAAGAAACGTTCATAAGGAGGAGGTAATTGATGACAGGGACGCACAGGGATGAGTAAACATGTTAAGAGACGGCTCGGATCGTCAAAACTTTGTATTTATCTTGGTTTTGTACGGAAACATGGTCATTGAAGCAAGTTAATATGCATAGACGGGAGGCTTCTGAAATGTGAGTGAGAAGAAGGATGGAAAAGGTGAAATAGAGACTAAGGAAAGAAAACGAATGAGGGCTAGTTGTGGAGCGAGAGGAGAGAGGGTTGTTCGGAGAAATCCGTAGGTGGGAGGAAAGATGGTTTCAGGGCGCTTTTATTGGGAAATTGATGTTGAAGACTATGAAAGAAGGGAGAATGTCAGGTGGGCGATGAAGGGGCGGAAATAGGATAGGTATGCTGGACGGAATGAAGGAAGGAATTCTACGGAAATGAAGAGTGACTTACGTAGGCAGGAAAGATTGATGCAGAGTACATTGATCGGCAATGGTATTTTAATGGCTAATGTATTTTGAAATTAGTTTACGGCATTAAAGATGGGCTAGTTTTACTTGCGAATTTCAGATCTTGTTTTGTTAGGAGAGGCAAGTCAATTTACTGATGTACCGTTCTGTCCATCTGAAACCATTTCTTAACTGCATGGCTCGTAATAATATTCTGAAATATTCTATATTATTTCAATTAAATGCGCTTATTTTGGTTTATTCTATTATTTTACCATACTCGTGCGTGTGGCCGACCCCATAGACATGAGATCGGCTGAGAGAAAGAAGGATAAAATCATGTACATGTATCATGCACAAAAAAGTATCAGCTGTTTGCAAATATTTCTCAAATTGTGTGCTGTTCCTTTTAACTTATTTATTCAAGGGCGTTACTACTGCAACATTGACCTTAATATTATTTTGATTGTGTTTCTATTTTATTTTGAAAAGAGCAATTAAATTCTAAATATTTTCTACGTATATAAATACATAGCTTATTTCTATGGCTTCTATAAAAACGTGTTAATACGGTAGCTTAAATATTTTGTTTCTTAATTCTCGCCTCGTGTATTTACGCTCCTTTTTATCTCATTTTTAAATTGATTTTTCCATGTGTTGCGCCATTATTATGTATTGTTATTATTGTATTGAATGGTTGTTCTAATTAATTTTCAATATTTGCGAAAACTACTCGTAAATCTCTCTCATTTCTTATCACTTAAACTGTGATCTATATTTTATAAAGTGGCATTTTTGGTGTAAAATGTATCAGCATTTGTGTGATCAATGTTAGGGTCGTCTATCCAACTCCTTCCTCTCCTCATGAGTTAACCTTTCCCAAATCTCTCACTCGCATTTGTATGTGGCATTAGTGACCAAGTAATATTTTTAATGAATCCTCACTTTCGAAATTATATCGATAAGTATAGTCCAGTCTAGCACTGAGATTAACTGAGTTACTCTCCGCAGCCAAAATTATTTTAAAAATTAATACGGCGACCTCTAATCCACGTTTGGAACAGCGGGTTTGTCAAGACTGTCACTCCATCTATTCACTTTAAAATCTTCCCTTTAAATTTCTGCTGCAGCATTGAAGGGCGCTCTTTAAAAACTCATGCGAGGAATGGACAATGGAAGAAAGACTTGAAGGGTGGTAGAAAGCGTGTCACACGGTCTCACCGCACGGTTCAATTCGTTTTAATACGATCCATAATCGTGTTATTCAAACACTCGCCGGCTTGTTAAGCACCGCACGCACCCCACCTCCCCGTGGAGTTGGTAGGCTGAGAGGAAAATTTATCTGGGTAGGTTTTCCCCCCTTCAGAACAATAACACTTAATTCCCCCGCATATCATTCTTTGTGCGTAAACATTATAACCTTCCTCCCTCTCAGAGAGCCTGGGAGTCCGAGCAATGGGATTATGCGATGGCTTTGAGTTGAATGGTGAGGGCAACGAAGGACGGAGAGACGCAATGGGAGGAAGACTACTACTATATTAGCGTCACAATCCTAATTTACTGGAACTTTGAAACACAAAATATATCCGTATGAGGTAATCATTTTTGTCTGGATGGTTAATTCAGTTCATTAGATTTTCGAAAAAAATGCTAAAAAATTAAGTATGAATTAAAGTTTTATTTATGTTATTATTTCTTGGTAATATGAGGCAGGAAAAATGGATAAAGGGCGTATTGATCGGCAGTGGGATGTTGAAGACTGTAAAAGAGGGGAGAATGTTAGGCAAGCGAGGAAAGGGCAGGGACAGGATAGGGGTTTTGGACGGGTTGAAGGGAGGAAGGAAGTACACAGAGATGAAGAGAGACTTAATGTAAAGTAGGTTGCTGGAATTTGTTTTGTAAGGTGATATCTATTTGCTTGTTGTGTCCATCCAAAATCTACCTAAATCGGTAGATTACTTATTAATAATGTGTGTGTGTGGGGGGTAGGGTCGCGGTAGTACAGGGGTAGAGCGCTGAACTACTGACTGGAGAGCCCGGGTTCGATTCCTAGGCAAATCTTTCGGGGCACCTACAGCTCCACCCCAGCTACGTGAGTTTTCGGGTACCAGATCTTCCTGGGAAACCATAACCGGCACAGGAATTCCCGGCCTTGTGCGAATTTCACACACCGTCGGGCTATGTATACGTTAGCGGAACGATTTCTGTTATCCAGTCTTTAACTCTGCCGACAGTTGTGAATTTTGCATTGTTTTAAAATAGAATAATACTGATTGTTATTAAGCATTAATAGAGCATCATGAATTAGCCATTTTACTTTTTTCGATACATTTTCCAAATAATTGGAGAAACAGTGTGTCACATCCAAAGATCTCAAAACGCTTAAATACTAGGCTACGATATACCCTTTTTCTGAACTTTCATCAGTATACTCGGGATTGGAATTCTGTTCCTATACCGTTACTTTCAAACATATTTTAGGCGATATCGTCAGCGGATGCTTTCGCCGGCATTGAATAAAATAATGATACCTGTATTTTATATTAACATTAGTATTATAAATATTGTATTTTATTGCAGCTAGCATTTCAGTTTTCAGAGGAATTAATTAAGTTCTCCTTCATAACCTGGAAAAGGTTGGCAGCTATTAGGATTCTACTTTCAATCGCAGACCCAGAATGTTTACTCTACCACAATATTCCATGCCATATCCTTGCGGTGGAGAATATGCACGATGACCCGCCAAAAATTTGTCAGCATTAAAATATTTTTTGAACTACGAACCAAAAAGGAGCAAAAAAGAGGCCATTTAATCTCATCTAACAAAGGCATATGCGGAAATTAAAAAAAATACCGTATTTCTCACTTTTCTATATATCAAATAAGAAGACATTTCCTCGCATTGGAGAGATCGATTACCAAATTCATTCTCGTTTTTCTTTTTTAAAAAACCAAAAAAATACCAGTATATAATGTGAAAATACGTATATTTTGGGATTTTTTTTGGCGGTACTCAAACAAATTCGTTTTTTTGTGAATTCTCGTTATAACTGAAACCTTAAAAAAATACTCGTATTCAGTTCCCAATTTACTTATTACATTTTTTGTATTAATTCCTTTTCCTCCCCCATTTCCTTTCTTTATTTCATTTTTCTGTCCCTTAAGACTTAAATAACTACCCTGCATCCTCAAAGTTCAGGTAATCAATTTCCTCCTTTTTATATTAGACTCCTGTTTCTGTGATGCCATGCTTCTTCTCTTAACTTAGGGCCCTTAATTTTCGCCCTTAATGGTATCGAAGTGAGTCAGTTGCTTCCCCTTTTCTTATTTTGCATTTGAATCATCCTCCTCTAACCTTGCCTCGTCTTCCATCCTGTTGAGAACCTCATCATCTGCGTTTTCTTTTAACGTATGAGCTATGATGGTATCGTGGTTACTAAGAAAGGAGAGCACTTTTAAAAAAAAACTTATTTAGCACGTGGAGGCATAAAAAGGAATATCGCTGTTGGGACGAAATGGTTTGGAGGTAAGGTGTTCGGTGCATCATGCGTGAGAGCATGAGTATATGAAGGAAAAGGAGGTAGGAAGGAAGCAGAGAATGGTGGCTGGCAAATGTAAGAGAAAGTCTGGAGGCGCAGCGGCGCAAGTCAATTTGAGGATGAAAGAATAGGGAAATAGGGTCATAAAAAAGCTGCTGGATGTTAGGAGTCTCCGTGTGTAGCTGTCATTTTCGTGGTAAGAGGAAAGAAGAGACTGCTGAAGCGGTTAAAACTAGAATTTCTCTAACAGAGCGAAGGAAGGAATACGTTAAATGTGTATCACCGCCCACTTTTTCCATGCAGAAAGAAACCACGTACACTTTTATGCGCGGAGGGTGCGGGGTTAGGGAAAGCTTGGTAGTTGTTTCAGAGTGAAAAGAATGATAGGGGAGAATATTTGGGGTCGAAGAGGCGGTGGTGTGGCCCTAAGCCGTAATGGAGGAGAAGAGGATTGAGGAGATAAAATGTCTTACTTCTTCCAGACGTCTATTCATCATGCGGAGAAATGGGATATGAATAGTACTCGAGCGTCTTTGTCCTCCGTCTTCAAAAAACGCTAATCGAATTTGCAAAACAGGAGTCTGCGGATAATTCACGAATTTCTCACCGTGGAAAAGGTGATCCAATTAGAAAGATTTGCAAAATATGAGTGAGGTAGTGCATAAAGTCTTGTTTGCTCCTGGTACAATTCTAAATACTTCCGCATATCTAAAACCAATATGCATGCCATTATTATTATTGGTGTTCTACGATTTAAGGTTGATTTTAGATTGACACAGACTGTGCAACGATGCATTTCTTCGCTTCTCCTCACGAAACGCAATCTGACACCTGTCATTACAACAAACTCTTCTTCAATTCTTGTTACTTCCTCCCTTCATTCCGTCCAACATGCCGATTAATTTCCCAACGCTTGCCCGCTTGCCTAACGTTCTCCCCTCTATCACATTCTTCAACATTTCATCACAATAAAAATGTCCTGAATCCAACTTTCCTTCCTCCTTTGGACTCTTACCAAAACTCTTCACTCCTTCCACACTCCCCCCCCAATGCCTAACAGATCCACTGTTCAAAAGCCTCCAATCTGCGTCTATCATCTTACATCAAGGTACAGGTTTCCGCTCCGTACTAAACTACGTTCCATATGAAAATGCCATTGAGCATTTTCTCAAATTCTTACACAATATTTCTGTCATCCATTCCTTCCTTCTTGTGAAAGCTTCTTTGCCTTATTGAATACATTTTCTTAAGTCCTCACTACTACTATTTTGGGCATCTTGGTCCAAAACACTGCCAACATGGGTAAGCTGCTCCACCTTTTTTTAGTTTTTGCCCACCTATTTTCACGTTTAACTTAGATTTACTCTTCCTCTAAAACCTGGTAACTATATTTTCATGTTTTGTTTATATTTATTTTCTACTCATACCTATCACACTGTAACTCCTTGGCTGGTGACTTTTGGTCTATGGTAAGTAGCCATTTTTTCGGAACGCTAAAATTCTGGCATTTGGATATTTCACCTCTATCCCCGAATTTAACCCCATGAATTCATAAGATAGTTGACTGGCATTTATGAAGTGATACCACTGAGAAGTAAGATATAGGAAGAGAGTCTGATGGTCTTTGCCTAATGTCACCACCAGAATTCAGACTCATGAATTAACAATCATGAACGTTGAGCTATCATTCATTTATTTAAAACTAAAGCTGGACGTGTAACCTAAGGACCCTGAAATATCCTTAGAAAATTAATCATCTGTAAGAAAATTGGGAGAACATTGTATTAATTATCCCGAGATTTGTACAAAAACAAATGGAGTCATTTCTTACTGATAGTTATTTCTTTATTATCCCTTATGCTTAGCGCCCTTTCCCGGCCATACAGCTGGAATATTAATATCATGCATGAATCTATTGAAACAATCATGAAATTAAATCGATGCTTGTAAATTACATTTCTTTTCGCTTCAGTAATCTTATCTATGGAATTTAATCTTCCTAATGTATATAATGTTAGTTTTCTACATGAATTGATTTAAAATGGGTATGCAAAACGAATAGTAACAGATGTGGAAAGTCTAACATTTTTCCTTATGGGTTTTGGATTTCAATTACTTGGAAAGGCAGGGGAAAGAGCTGGATGGAAGGGGAGAAAGACGATGACACGCGATGTGAAGACAGAATGAGCTTGGGATAGAGAGACGGAGAGCATAATTGACATTTAAAGAGACCCCATGGTAGCTCCCATTCCATTCCGCATCCTGAGCATGAACGACCCGTTACGGTCCCCCTCGAGGAACAGGCTGGGACAAAGAGAGACAGAGAGAAAGAGGATAAAACGGGGAGGGAAAGTGGATCGGGCGTTGGGCATTTAAACTGGAGGTGCATTGGAGGCGGAGGTAGCGAGTGCGGGAGACTGTTATTGGCGAGTCAAACGAGGGGAAAAGAGAGAACATATAGAAGGAACGAACGGGATAGGTGAATGCGTCACATGCGCTGGAAATGGAACGCCAAGGACAGAATGAGGAACTGAGCCCAGGATCCGGGTTAAGTTTGCGAAAGCCTCCGAAGTTTGCGTCCGTCCATTCGAGACGCCGTGAACTTCACGAAGGATAGATATTTTTGGGTCATTTTTTAGACACCGTTGTAGCACTAATGTAATTTCAGAAATGATTTTTTCACACCTATTCATAATTGTCTTTCGCAGAGTTGGATTGCATTCATTTTCCACGAGGCATTATCCGGTGTAATCTGCCAAAGGCGGCACCTGCGTATGGATATAGCTGTCTAAGACGGAAATATCGAATCCTAAATTCGTTAAGGTCAGGCTGTATAAACCCTCCGTAACTCAACCCCTACGATAGGTGAACAAAAATCACTCAAAGAAACATTATTTTCGGAATTAAAGTTATATTTTGTTTTTCAGAGACGGAAAAAAAAATTCTAAAATCTTAGGAAGCCTGGTATGGGATTGGAGTAATTTTTATCGTTGTTAGTATTGCCTTTGGTCGTAAAAAACAACGATTTTCTTTAGAATTACTTCCTCCTTTTTTACGGACCGTGAGGTTTCCTAAGGAATTTTTAGATTTCAATAAGTCAAGCTCCATATTTTTTATTTTGCATTTTCCACAAAATTGTTCATTGTCATTATTTTTTACAGCTCAAGATAGAAAACCTCTCATTCCCGGAAAATCCATCTCGTGTTTCCTTCTGATTCCCACAAGCAATCTCAGAAGCCGGATCTTGTCACAATTCCATTGATTTAATGAAAGAATGTCCTTTTTTGTATAAAAATGTCTTTTTTTCTTTGAAACGTGACTTTATTTCGTGGCATGAATATTAGTGTTCTTTAAAGCATTTTGAAATCCATGACTGGTGTTACTTGAACGTTTAAAACAAAGTATACGTATTGAAATATTTGAGTGTAAAATATCTCCTCAAATTGAAGACTGTGGTTCAGTTTTCAGTTTTTAAGGTTTTTATTTGTCAAAAAAGTTATTGTACAATACATGAGATAGGAAAAGTTTGGAATTGACAAACACCCGTGGTAACCAGTCGTAATTAAGAATTAATGTCCATTTGGTGTACTCCACAAATACCCTCCCCAGACAAAAGAGATAAATACTGCCCTGGTGTTTGCCTCCAAAATGAAAACAAAGAAAAACTATTTTGTGTATAATAGGAGTAAAATTATTTTCTATTACAATCAAGCGAATAACCTCGTAGCTGTAAAAAAATTGCCTTAAGTGGAATATATTTTCTCGAGTTATTTACTGCCATCTAGGTCTGAGTTTTGTGTTTAATTCGAAGTAACTTATAGAAAAATTATAAAAGTGACCTAGATTCAAATATAAATAAAATTTGAATTTAAAAAGTTTTTAATTTAAAGGTTTATAAACTCTCTTCATGGGTTCTCATAATCTAATAGGTTTTATTTCTTCAAGAAGTAAGTTCTTTCTTTACCCTTCCTCAAGTTAAGGTTCAAGAAAATTATTAAGTCGGTCTACTTCAAAAGTTAAACTATTCTATAGCCTTTCATATTAATTGTTAATGCTAGTTCACAGGTAAAGACTTTTAGAGGAGGAATAATTTCAGTCAAAAAGGATAAATAAATACTCTTGAACTCGCGGCGGAGGTAAAAGTTTTCTAATTTTTGCCAGGTGAGCTAACATTGCAGATTAGCATCTATTCCAGTCTTTTCCATTTCGTTTTTTTAATTACAGAAAAATGTGAAAAGGCTGTTCTTTTTACAATATCGCCATATATTCACTGTAGCACGTCTTTCGTTTTTTCGTGGTATATTTTTTTGAAACGTTTCCGTGTTTTCCGTTCAACATTTAGCGTGTTAGGCTGACACACAGTCACTTCGGCAACCATATTAAGCTAGATGCCATTCCTGAAAGCATGCTTTACGCATAAAAGCGGCTAAATTTTCATTAGTAGCGGGCGAAAAGAGAATAAAAAACCATAAAAAGAACCTTGTATTTTCGCACTTCATGAAAAGTCTGTGTTCAGTCCGTGGTAGCCTTATTTTTTGTTTCTGTGTATATTCCCGCGGTCTCAGCTTGTGTGAGACCGAGATTCTCATATTCTTTATTCTTTCGTGGATGTTGCACTTTGATATTTATTATTGATTTTAGATGCTCATTCATGTGTGACATAATATTAGGAGTACGTGTCGTTTTAGAGTTTGTCTGCATTTTGATCATATCGTTTCGGGTACTTCATTATTTTATAAAGTCTTCCGACATACGAGACCAATCTCGTAGAAACAATTTCTTTTCCAAGTAAGCTAAATTGTTTTAAGCGAGTAGATTTATTTCATCCCGTCTCTTCTTTTGACTTAGTCCATATTTCGTCTTTTCACTTTTCTCCCCCCAATAACCACTCATTTTCTCACTTCCCCCATCTTTTCGTGTTCTCATTCATATTTAAATAACTCTTGTTTGCAGGAGCAGATGTGTCCAAAATGAGGCACTGGCAGACCTCGTTAGGCATGTATTTGTATTTTATAAGATATACTTTTCGTTTCGGAAATTCATCCCGAAATTCGATTTCACTGCGCTTTTTCCTCTTTGTCCTGTTTGTACATCTTCCTCTGATATTTGCACCACATGCGCTCGGATGCTATTTAATTCGCTTGCTAGGCTCTGTTTGACGCTGAATTTTGGACTCTCTTAAACGGACATTTTCGCTTGGCAAAGAGACGCTTGTTATAAATTCTCAACACCTGATCAATGGTGCAGCCCCATTTGTGATGTGGGTTCAGCCTCGGCTGCCTTTGAATTTCGCTTGTGATCTTCGGTTTGAAACTTCATGGTTTAGTAGAAGCCCCAATGCGCGGGATCCCATCCGAGTTCAGTAATGCTTCGCTGCAGCGTGGCACGTGCAGCGTTCGGAAATACCCTGGTTCCTGCATCAAGGAGTCCAATTATTGGCATGTATCCGTGGATAGGCGCACTCAAGATTGATCCCATGCGAGATGAGCACAAGTAAGGGAAGCGTGCAGAAAACGGATTGGAGCAGATTGGGTTTTGAATGTGGGCTGAAAGCATCACAAAAGGAAACAAAGGTAGCTTTCGGTGTATTAGATCGGAGCATCCACTCCAGGGAAACTTTTTGAGAAAAATGGGGATTCTCCGAAGTGATTCGCCGGCGATGATTTATTTTTCTGTAAATTTCATTTCTCCGTCTCGAGTTTATTCTAAAAATGCTGCGTATCATTCCTCCTTTTCCCACGGTACGGAAAAAATTATTAGGATTTGTAAAATAGATATTCACATGCCTTCTATGTGTATGTACAACTGTACTAATGGGTAGAAAGAGGAAGAATGGAGAAAACGGGGAGTATTTCAGCATGAATTCAGCTTCCGGAAGCATTAGCCAATAAACTTCGAGGTCATGCGTGGTCGTTTGTATTTTTCATCTAGTTTTGGTGGCCCTCTTGGCGATATGTTCCCGTTTATGGATCCTTTAATCCATCTCTAAAAATTCCTTCTGTCCACGTAGGACACAAAAGTCATGGAACAACCGTAAACTCTAGTAATCATAGAACCGTCCATTAACCTTCGAATCCTCACGTGCCTGAGAATTTTGCCCCATTTCACCTCGATTTGTGATCTTCCATCCTTCCCATAACTCTTTTTAAATGGATTCAAGGCTAGTGTGTGAATTGTCGAGGAAACAAAAGAGGTTTAGTAGATGCGCTGGGATGCGGGAATATGAAGGAGTCGGAAGCTGGAAATCAAATCAACCCCAGAGTTTTAAGTGCCTGAAGATATGAAGAATAATGTTTTCGTTTGTAAAACGTTCGTGTTCGCTTCCTCTGAATCGAAAATTTCAATAGAACACATTGAATTCCTCTCAGTTTTTGATATTACTTCCATTTTCCATGAATAAAATATGTGGATGGAAATTTGCCAAAGTTTTTAATACATACATACACCTCATGCCAATTCTTTCCAGTTTGGCCTAAGTATTTCATTTTATATTTGAAGATAAGTTATTGAAGTTACCAAAAAATTCATTTTATACTTGAAAATAAGTTATTAAAAGCTTTTATGGTCGTAAATGAAATTCTTTCTTAGATGGAAGTTCCTCTTGCGATAATATCCACAGCGTTTGATGAAACTCGCAGTTTTTCTACTAGATTATGGATATTTCTAACCTTTGGAAAAACAGTAATACTCAAGCGTATTTTTCACGAACCAGTTCTCTTCGCCAGTTGGCATCGTATCCCCGATAAATGGAATGTGCGAGGATCATCTATCGTGGAAAAATGTGTGTTGGCATTGGACATGAATGAAGGCATCTGCTTGCCCTTTGGCATTTCTGTGATCGCGAATTTAGTTTATATATACTCCAATTCGAAATTATCTTTCTTTTAAAGAGTTCATCCAGTTGCTCTAAACTGTTTTTGGCAATTCCAGTCGTTATCCTCAAGTGTATATATTCCACTCTTCCGATGGGGTACATCTTATCCTAAGACGACTTTCCTCTAACGTTTGCAGAATAGCTTGTGACGTGAAGGCTACGGCTAGTTATATTTATTCGAGCCAAATCCTTTCAATAAAGGGAAGTAACCCCACATAATCTAAAAATATGCAGCCGACTAGATTAATTTAAGATTCTTAAATATCACGTTTAAATATATCATATCACCCCGTGATTAATAACGCATATTTTTGAAAGTTTATAAGCATTCAATTTGAGAGTCCTTTGAGATCCAAATGCTAGCAACTGGAGAGAATAGTAAAAATAATATTTGAAATTGAATAATATACTGACAAGTAATACAAATGCTCACAAGTAATGCAAAACACGAATGTCATTTAGTATTTTTCGAACAAAATGATGAAATACATTATTTTCCTCCATGTTAATTTATTAGTAGGATTTTAGTGCTTAAAGTTAATACATATTTATTAGAATTTATATCTTTAATGTTTGAATAACATCTGTTGTATCTATTAATATGCATGATCAAATTTGGCACCAAAATTTATTCCAACGACAGCTGTAATTTGTTTTATCCGCATCGTAGCAGTGGCGCCCCTTTTTCGAATGGTTTACATGAAACTACAATGATATAAGTGGCACCTACATTTTTTGGCTGCAATAAGAACATTTAACTTCCGTTTCCGCATAAGCCCTCATTCTTTTGGTGCTCGCGAACCACCTAAAACTATTTTGATGACCGGGGAATATTTAAACCCATTAGGGAGCACTCTGGGACCATATTATAGGAATCCAGTGGATTAATATTGTCATGTAAGCCAAGTCTGCGAAGATGCCCGAGACCATGTATAAACTATTAATTTTCATTGACCTGACAGCTTCAGGTAATTTAGTTGGCGGTTTTTGCCAGGTCTATTAACTACATCAGTACCAAGCCATGTGAATAGCCAATTGGTCTCTTCACAGTGGGTTTAAACAGTCTCCAATTTATTGATGGTGGGGAAATATGAATTTCTAAAATAAAATTTTCGTGTTTGAATTATCTGATAAGAATTTCCTCTTACAGAAAATGATGATTTAGTCTTTTATGCGTTGCGGTAGTGAATTCACCACGGGAAAAAGAATGTTTCAATACCCTTGCGGAATTCTATTTATCTTATTTCATCTCGGTCTCGCCTGCCATTGTAACCTGCGGTCGAAATTACTTCCTCGGTGTCAGTATGAAATTCATTGGGCAGATTGACCCTCTATGCCTCTTAAACATTACACATTGACTGTGGCAGTATGGCCTCCATCCCTCATTTTAGCATCCTTCATCATTCTTCCTTAGTTTCTTCTCGTGTATCTGTGCAAAATTCGAACAGAAAAATGAATTCTAGTGTTCAGATAAAGGGAACTGGGGTTCAGGAGAATGACATTTCGCTACTGTATAAATTCCTTGCTTTGAAGTCTGAGATATGGGAAAAAGAATCTTATTGAGTCAATTATAATTTAGATTTTTCTCAGTGTGGACGGAATGAAAACTCGCTTCCCATGAGTCCATTGTATTTTTTCTTACCAACATGGGTAGCCTATTTCGATCTTTCTTCTCAAAATTATGATCCTATTACTATTTCTCTCAACAATTCGTTTGCTTCTTTTCCCTTATAGTGATTGGATGAGACATATTTCCTCTTAAATAAAACATTCATTGATTTGGTTAGTTTCGCCCAGTCGTATCCATGACATCAACACTAACTTTAATCGCATTCTAGATAAATATCAACTCCAAGTGTGCGGCATTTACGACCTACTATGCATGTACTCATCCGTGTTTCCTTTTAAGCATGATGTGTGCGCACGCGGGCGCAAATACGAGGTGCTCCAGTACGAAGACATCCCAATTTTTTTCTAAGAAAGGGGTTTAGATAGACATACAGATTAGAGAGCACTCTTTTTGAGTACAGTACGGTGATTATGCCACAAATGTACAGGATTTATACGGCTCTCTCTCTAGAGTGAGAAGCGTTTTCAATACTTAAAATAGTGACGTTTATTGTACTATAACTGCGTGATCCTCTGTTTTTTCCAATCGCTCGGTTTAGCGCACGTCAAAATTCGCTGAGTGAGACATGCAATGACGGTTTATATGGATGGGAAAAAAGTCGTTCTTGTGCGCGACAGCTCAAAGAAGTCCGAGCGTCGTGTGACAACAAACCCAAGAAACCTCGGCCCAAGGTCCAGTCGGTTTTTCCAATAAGAAAAAGAGACCCCCACAGAAGCGTACTCGACGGAAATAGTAAATGTTGTCGGCGTTGTAAAAAATCTATATGTCTATGTTAAGTAACAGAAATCTCAACTTTCTGGTGCCAGCAGTTTGTCAGTAAAAACATTAGGAGGCTTTAGACCTTGAACGCACCTCATGTATGTGCTCATGTACATGACGTATATTAGCTTATGAATGTGAAATTGTATACATATATATATGCATATTATATATATGAATATATATATATGTATATGTATATATAATATATTTACATACATACATTTATACATTCTTCCATGTATAAGCCCAAGGAGTAGAGAGAAGGGAAAATGGAATAAAGGACAGAACGAAGGCATCTTTCTCGAAAGCCAATATTCAACGGATAAAAGGGTATACAAAAGAGGAAATAACTTCCATGGCAGACTTGATTCATCCGGCAAACTATCTCTGGTGTGCGAGGTTCAAGGGTCTCTTCCTTTTCTTTAATACCTATTATTATTCCCCTAAAAACCCTCGTCCTGTGGCACAAAGCTTTTGACTGCTCTCCTTTGAAAATGGAAAAAAAGGAGTGGCCAGGGATTTGCTTACATCGGCACAGGCAAGTTTTAGGTACACAGTTAAAAGGCTTAAAGATACGCAGCAGTAAGCATTGTCTCTCTCAATCGACGGAGAAATAAGATTGTGTTACTGAGGATGAGTACTCAATGTTATTCCAGTAACCGTTTCGACGCTTCATCCGTATGATAGTCATATAAGGAATGCCTAGTACTTCACTGAGGTATCGAGGTCCCAAAAATTGGTGTGTGCCTTCCTTCCTCGACTCATACTCTTTGTCAACAGAACATTCCGCTGTCATGAGGGCGATGAATCAATTGTTCGGAAATAATGAACAATTTCATCATCAAAGAGATATGCATGAAACATAACATTAATCTTCGAAATTCGATAATTTAAATTGAGTATCGGACTCCATGACTTTTAAAAAATTTAGTTTTGGTAAAATATAGCATCTACTACCTTGAACAAAAAGTTCCCGGAATAACCACCGTGTGGCGCTCCCATCGTTCCGATTTGAGTTCTGTTTTTTTTTTTTTTTTTTTTTTTTTTTTGTTAAATTGGTACATCTGTTGTTGATATTCCCTTTAAATCTTAGTGTCATAACTTGACATTTGCAAAAGTTACGTAGCCAAGAGTACATCTATCTCTGTGTGTGTTGGCGATTTTTTACAATTGCAGAAATGGATTTAAATTTGCAACAACGAACTTGTATTAAATTTTGCGTAAAAAACGGATTTAGTGGCGCACGGACGTTGGACTGGCTGTGCGATCATCCAGCTTCCTGCATCCTGATCATCGAGTCATCCAGATACGTCGAAGAGTCGCTGTACCACCTTCTCCATCGAGACGACTTTGCACTGCTCTGCAGTGGAAAGCGCCGTCAACTCCACCTCTCGCCGGCTCCTCGCCATGGCGGCCATTTCGTCGCCTGGCGTCTCCCGCCCTGGATCCCCCGTCGATGAAGACGGGTTCGTTCGGCCGCGGCGTTACGCCAAAGCCATCGCGCCTGTCTTCAGAGACGAGTCAGAGAAGCAGCAGAGAGCGGGCGTTCGTCGCCCTTTCACGCCGCTAAGCGACGCCGCGCTTAAACGCGCCCGAACCTCCGCTGAGGCCTTTATTCCGCTCCCAACGGCCAACTCATTTGCCGCGATAGCTCCTGAGACCGACTCTTCTGAGCCGATCACGGAAGCAATGGACGCGGCCGACACCGCAGCCCAGGCTGAAGACGCTGCTGCCCCTCCCCCACGTCCTAGTCGCGGGAAACGCCCTCCTCCTCTCGTCGTTTACGATGTTGAGGACGTGAGATCATTCCGCGATATGATTCGCGCAGCGGTGAAGGATCAAACCTTCACCGTCGCTTATGGGGAGTCGTCTGCGCGGGTGCAAACCCGCTCTATGGAAGACTTCCAGTCCTTGCGCGCGGCCCTGTCCGCGGCTGACGCGCAGATGTCCACTTGGGGAGTGGGGGAGGAGAAAACCACGGCATTCACCTTCCGTGGCCTCTCTGCAAAGCACCAAATTGAGCATCTGCTCGAAGACCTGCGCGACATGGGGATCGACGCACGCCGGGGACGCCAGCTGTCTTCCGAGGGCAAACCGATCGGCGTTTTCGTCGTCGCCATCGCCTTGTCGGAAAAGTGGACCATCTCTGCAGTTAAGGCACTCCGAAGCGTTGGCAACAGCGTAATTTCGGTGCGCCTTTACGTTTACAGGGATCCCCAGCTCTGCCATAGATGCTCTCGCTTCGGTCACGGGAGCTTTTTCTGCACCGCTTCTCCTCGCTGCCCGCACTGCTCAGGCGGACACGCCCTTGAGGATTGCCCAAGGACCGGAGAGGAGAAATGTCCCAGCTGCGGGGGAGCGCATTCGGCCTTCTCCCCGACGTGCAAGACGTGGCTTGCAGAGAAGGAACGTCGAGCCGCTAAGCCGTCCAAAAAGCGCCGCGGACGCCGATCGGGGGCGGCCACCGCACCCAAGAATGCTCCACCGTCTCCTGCTCCTGCGTCCAAGGCACCCACACCAGCCCTGGGAACGCGGAATGTATGGCGAGGAGGAAACGCGTCCTGCGGTCCAGCTCCTCAGCGCCCAACCCCAAGACCGCGCCTCGGCATCCAGTTCCCGGACTTGCCGACGCCCGCGGCAAACGTCATGGAAACCGCCGCCTCTCTCCGCATTCCCTTGCGGGAGCGTAGGCGCAACCAGCAGGCGACGCCTGCCCAGCCGCCGGTCCTTTCGGGGGCCACATCTGCTTCGCCGGCCGCGGACCTGGACGCCGGCCCCGAAGAAAACCCGCTCCTAAGCGTCCTGGGGACGCTTGCCACAATCTCTGCTGCTCTTCAGACGCAGCTTCAGGTGCTCTCGGCAACACTGCAACAGTTGCCGGCTCTTCTTGCTCCTCGTCATGGATAACACGCCTCCTAGACGCCGTAACATCGCCATCGCGTCTTGGAACGTAGGAGGCGCCGTGGCGAGGAAAACGCCGGAGCTGCTCGCGTTTCTATCCAGGCAGAAATGCGAGGTCGCCCTGTTGCAAGAGACGCACCTGAAGCCAAGGAGTAGGTGGACCGTCCCGGGATTCCAGGTCTTCCGTGACGACCGGGCGCGCCAAGGAGGGGGAACTGCAGTCCTGGTCGCTGATCACCTGCGTGCACAGCGCTTCACGCTGCCGACGTTCGATTCGACGGAAGCCACTGCAATAGAGCTGGAATGCGGCGAGGGGCCTCTTCGCCTCATTTCAGTATACTGCTCACCATCGGTGATGTTTCGCACAGAAGAGCTCGCGGAATTCTTCGTGGGATCTGTTCCCACGATAGCCGCGGGCGATTTCAACGCGAAGCATCCCGATTGGCACTCCCGAGTGGAAAATCCTCGAGGGCGTTGCCTACAACAGTGGACTTCCGCCGAGCGACTCGTCGTCATCGGTCCACGCACGCCGACTCATTTCGCAACTCGTGGAACGAGCGACGTGCTGGACATCGCGGTGCACGCACGGCTGCCGTCGGCGCTCTCTGCGAGAGCGCTCTACGCCTTGGACAGCGACCACCTGCCTGTCCTTCTCCATCTTGCGAGGAAACCCTTGGAGACGCCGACGAGGATGATCCGGAATTATGCTGCCGCGGACTGGGCGATGTTTCGGAATCAGGTAACTGACCGAATCAGCGCCTCTCCGATGCCTCCGCCTCTTAGTTCCCCGGAAGAGATCGACCTGACGGTCGATCTTCTGACGGAAACTGTACAGGCGGCAACACAGGCAGCAATTCCCGAGCGTCCCGCTCGGAAATGGAATCACCTGGCCCTTCCAAGGGAGATCCGCGAGAAGATTCGGGAGAAAAATCGGCTACGTCGCCAATTCCAACGCTCCCGATGCCCGGCCGCCAAGGCGTTGCTAAACAGCTCGCAACGCGAACTTAGATACGAGATAGCGGCCTTCAGGGAATCCAGCTGGGAGAAGAAGGTCTCAACGCTATCCCCAGAAGACGGGTCCTTGTGGCGCCTTGCACGCAGTCTGCTAGGTGAGCGGCGAGAGGAGGCGCCCCTTCGCACCGCGGTGGGGACACTCCGGACTCCGGAGGAGAAGGCTTCTGGGATGGCCGAGCACCTCGAAAGAGTGTTTTCTCCCTTGGACGGGGACGCTGACCAGGAGGATCCCCTGGAATCCATCGTGCTGCCGCCGAGATCGCCACGCCACGTCCGCGCCCGCGAAGAGATGCCGCCGACCATCAACGAGGAGGACCTTCGAGGGGCCATAAAGGCTCTGAAACCCCGAAAGGCGCCGGGACCGGACGGAATAGTAAACACTGTCATCGCCCAGATGCCGATATCCCTTGCCTCCTTATTGCTGTGCATCTTCAACGCGTGTCTCGCTATCGGGCATTTCCCATCCCGATGGAAGGAGGCGCGCGTTGTGTGCATACCAAAGGCGGGGAAATCGGCATCGCCGGCGAATTTCCGTCCGATCTCCTTGCTCGACGGCCTGGGAAAGCTGTTCGAGCGGGTCCTCCTGCGCCACATCGTCGCCATCACCGAGGAGCTGAACATCGTTCCGGTGCATCAGTTTGGCTTCCGCAGTGAGCACTCAACAACGCACCAGGTCGCGCGCCTGCTGAACTTCGTCACTGAAGGTTTCAACCGACGGCATTCCACCGTCGGCGCCTTCTTTGACGTCAGCAAGGCGTTCGATCGGGTGTGGCACGAGGGATTGCTGTGGAAGCTGAATTGCTTCGGATTTCCTCGATGGTGGACGGAGCTGGCGGCATCCTGGTTGCGAGGACGATCGTTCCGCGTCAGCTGGGGATATGCTGTATCAGAGAAGCGGCGAATTAGAGCGGGTGTTCCCCAGGGAAGCTTGCTCTCGCCGCTTCTCTTCAACATCTACTCTGCGGATATCCCGGCAGACTTTGGGAGCAACGTCCTCGTAGCATCGTATGCGGACGACATGGCGATCCTGGCGAGATCGACGAGGCAACAGATGGCGGCGCGATACCTGCAGAGGGCGGTCGACGAACTCATCACTTGGTATTCCCGCTGGAGATTCGGAGTCAATGAGGACAAAACCCAGGCGATCGTCTTCTCCAAGGGACCGAAGGAGCCCGGCGAAATCCTCGTCGGCGCGACGGAGGTCCACTGGGCGGAGACGGTGCTGTACCTGGGCGTCGTCCTCGACAAGCGTCTCTCCATGCGGCACCATGTGATGAGGGCATCCGGCATCGCAGCATCCCGGCGGCAAGACCTCGGCCCGATCCTGTGTAATCCATGCCTTCCGCTGCGAAGGAGACTGCACCTGTTCGCGGCGGTGTTACGCCCAACCCTTGCGTACGCCGCACCCGCATGGTGCGGCGTGATGTGCGACGGCGCAGGGAATAAGCTGCACGCTGCGGACAGGAGAAACCTCCGAGCGGCACTCCAGATCGGGTGGATCACGGGGAACGAGTCTCTTCCGGCGCTGTCCGGGATCGAACCTCTGCAGAGTGCACTCCAGGAGCGGGCAAGGACCTTCCGGCGGAAAGCGGCATCCTCCTCCCACGGGGAAGTCCGCGGCATCACCGATGTCGTGGTCTTCCCGTGGGACAAGCACCCACGTCCTTGTGCAGCGACAGGGATTGAGAAAGACCAGCCGCCAGCGAAGCGGCGAAAGTGTAACGGCCATTTCGGGGCCATTTAGCTCCGAAATGGTACGACACGAACGGGGTCCCTAGGGAATCCCCGGGAATTTATCCGAATGTCCCCTCGCTGAAGAGCAGAAGATGCTGGGCAGCGAAAAGACCGGCGAGGAGCCGGTCGCTCACCATGGTTGAGGACGTTGGAAATGTTGGAAAAGTGTTTCGGCAACGATTCTCTAAAAAAAACGGTCGTTTACCAGTGGCACGAGCGGTTCAGAAGTGGTCGTGAGTCAATCGAAGATGATGAACGCAGTGGCAGACCATCGACATCGAAAGTCGGTGAAAAAATTGATAAAGTAAAAGAAATGTTGGTCAATAACCGCAAATTAACCATCAGAGAAATAGCGGAGGACTTGAACATTGCCTATGGATCCGCCCAAGACATTGTGGTTAATGATTTGGGTTTCCGTCGTGTAGCAGCAAAGTTGGTGCCAAAAGACCTCAATTTCATGCAAAAAAGAGACCGTGTTGACGTCGCAAAAGACATGATTTGCGAGGCTGAATCCGATCCCACATTCATCAAAAGGATCATTACTGGAGACGAGACGTGGGTTTATGAGTACGACACGCAATCCAGACATCAGGCAAGTGAATGGCGTTCACCAAATGAGCCGAGACCAAAAAAACCACGTCGTTTTCAGTCAAAAAAGAAGGCAATGCTGACGGTTTTCATGGATTACAACGGTGTAGTGCATCATGAATTTTTGCCAGAAGGCCAGACAGTAAACAAAGAGTATTATTTGGGCGTTATGAGACGTTTGCGTGAAGCAATTCGCCGAAAGAGACCAGAAATGTGGGCAGAAAACTCGTGGATTTTGCACCAATGATAACGCACCGTCGCACAGTGCTATCATTATTCGTAATTTTTTGACGAAAAATGCAACAAATACCATCCAACAGCCACCGAATTCACCTGATTTGGCTCCCTGTGACTTCTTTCTGTTCAATCGAGTTAAAAAACCATTACGGGGAACGCGTTTTAGCAGCCGAGAGGAAGTAATGGAAAAATCGCAGGAAGCACTGATGGACATACCGAAAACCGACCGTAACTTTTGCAAATGTCAAGTTATGACACTAAGATTTAAAGGGAATATCAACAACAGATGTACCAATTTAACAAAAAAAACAGAACTCAAATCGGAACGATGGGAGCGCCACACGGTGGTTATTCCGGGAACTTTTTGATCAAGGTAGTATATTAATGGGCACCTCAGTGCCCGGCGTCGGTAATTTTTCTTTTTGGCGGATCAAAAATCATAAAACTTCTGAGAAATGCGCCATATCGCGCGACGACTGTCATGTCTCAAAAATCATCAGCTAAGGGTAACAACATTTTTTTCTCGATTAACTGGTAAATACTTAAATAATATTGTATCGGCGTCATTTGACCATAATTTCGCTCTGCAGAGAGATGTGAATTATCATCAGAACGGAGTAGAAGCATTTCATGAGCCACGCCTCTGCAAGGAAGCATGATAAATAGTATGTACTCGTATAAACGGTAGGCTCACATGTTCTGGGAACTATAAGAGTGGCATCTTCATTCAAGTGAATAGACACGTGATGTCGTTTACGTGACAGAAGACTAGGAGCCCTTCAAATCGCAGGATTCGTAGCATATGAAACCCGATATCTTGTGTAGTACAGCCCTTCCGACATAAATTCCGCTCCAGGTTCAATTTTTACTAATGATTTTGTTTTCACAGTGTAAGAATACATTCTAGGCAAAGTAATAAAAAAGTGCTTATTCCAAATTATTTGACGCCAGTGTACACTACGTTGACATAGAGTTGAGAGATACACTATGGATCCTTGTAGGGAGTCCTAAAAAATGCGCATCCAATACGCTCCCAGGCATGTTTATAACGTATATCAGTCAAAGGTAACGTCATCCCGTCCTTTCATCCAATACTCCCGAGGCATTTCTGATATACGACTCCTTCCAATACTCCTCTCAGAACAGTCTCGACCACCATCTTATTCGCATTAACCTTTTTTGAGGCCGTTCTATCAGTCCCTCGTCTTCTTTTTTATTTGCTAAGCGAAAAACACGATTTATCCTGCCGCTCATTCTTCTTTTCCTTAGTGCTCGCTTCAGCTTCGTGTTTCCTCGCTCCCACCAAGCATACTATCAACTGAAGGGGCTGATGAGGCCAAGTTCAGTTAGAATATTCATATGTGGTTTATTTTGTATTCTCTTCGATATGTCAGATATTAATAAACAAAGCTGTAGCGAGCAATCCCTATCGATTGAAATTATTCCACCGAATCGTTTTCGAAAATAATTTAAGGCTAGAATTTTTTCAACATGTTTATATAATTTCCTTTCCATTTACTTTCTTTTCCTTTGGCAGATTCGTGAGAAAATTGTTGCATACGCTTCCCTTTTATGTATTTGTATTAATTTTTTATTCTGTCATAATTATTAGAAAGTATTTTTTCAGCACATTATGTGCCGAATATTTTATATCTTCTTTGTTGCATTGTGTTTTTAGATTATCTCTATCATATTCACAGCAATTCGTATTCCATAAAATAAATGCATTATTTTTAAAAGCACCCTATTCACATTAATGCAACTCTATTTTGATGTCAGTTAAGTTATTACACCCCGAAAGTTAACCGTTCCTTATTCATCACCTTATGTTGCGATTAGTCCGGCTATATCACTCAGATTTGACGCATACTATGTTTTAGGCACCCAGCGATTTAGGATGTCAATACACCTTCCAACATAAATATCTAATCTTGTGACAAACAACAGCATACTCAACAACGAATTTTAATCGGGGGTTGTCAGACTCTGACCTTAGCAGCATATTTCCTGCCGCTTACTTGCTTTTAACTTTCTTATTTTGTGTTTCTATAGAATTTTAAGACTAATCTTGAATCAATTTCTAGTGTCGTACAGGGGCATTTTACTCTCTAGACCGTGGGAATAATAATCGTTAAGGATATATATTCAGGGTGCGGCAACATTACTTCCTTTTTTATAACGCAAAACGCTCTCAAAAAAGGAATTTATGTTACCGCACCCTCTATTTATGTACAGTATGTCACAGTAAATTTCGAAACTGAAAAATACTGTCGCCTAAAAGTTTAGTTCAACTTTAGATGTTATACTGTTGAATAGATGTGATCGCGTGCACATTATGCAAAATATGCCCTTGACAAATTCTTCATCTCAAATCCAACGCCGTAAATTAGTTTAGTCTGCGCATTCGGTTTTTCTACTCAAACCCTGGAACACTCTGTCCGCCTTTCAAAACAGCCAGTTCTAGTACCGCGCGAGCTACCTCATTTCCACCCGCCAAAAGTTACGCCATATGGTTTAATCATTAAGTGATCACAAAAAAAATTCTCGACCCCTTTCTCGTGTCACGATCACCTTCTTATTTGATGTAACCTGTGACCTAATTTTCCTGGAGGTGACTCCCCCGCCCCGCGAACACTAAGACGGTTTGATCCAGAGGGTCGAAATTTCATTACGGAGCAAGAGGAAAATGAGGCCCGGCGTGCGGGTGGCGTAAAAGAAATACTCCTCCTCCTCCTCCCATTGTTCCTGCGGGGCCAGATAATCCGCTGGAAAAAAATAGTGGCAGTGCGAAGTTGGGAAAATCGAGATGACGCGGGGGGTTGAGGGGTGTAAGGGGCTGACTGCCACCTCATGTAACCAGGCTTGTATAAGGACCTTTCTCCCCAGCACCTTCCCGAAGCAAGAGGCGAGATAAAAGGGAATTTTGATGGCCTAATTTTCCGCATAATGAGAACGAGGGTGTGGGAGGGGAGAGGGTGGATAAAAAGGCTGTTATAGCCAGGGGGCAGCGAGACCACCGCAGTCTCCCCCCCCCCATTCCCCTTCTCGTCGCCCCAAACGGCAACCATTCCGTTAGAAGTACGGTTGAAGAAGTTTCGGGGCGCCGGGGGGTAAACTCGTATATGGCCATAAGGAGCCGGGGGGAGGGGTGTAATAGTGCGTGTATAGGTAGCTATAGTTGGCTTGGGATCTACGCTCTCGTAATGGGAATTGAGACACTTTTAGGTAGTAGTCATTTGTGACCGCGTGCCTTCGAGGACATGCTATCCCCCGTGGAAAGTTATATTCTCCCGAATGTTGACCGGCGTCCCACTTTAGGGGTGGATAAATATTATCATTTTTCTTTTTCATAATTACGGAGAAACCTTCCCAGCCCAGAACTCATCCGAAGATAATCAACGCAAAGGATGCGACGATAGACGTCGAGCTTAGGGATACTGGATGGGGTGGCTAGAATAGAAAACCAATGAGTGAGAATAGTAAGGAAGAAGATTTTGTCGTGGAGTTCCTTCGGCCTCTCCTTGTTTTTACAACGTAGAATTAAATGATTTTTAAAATGTTTGATTTTATATAAAATTTCTTGTTTTAGTGCTAACAGCTCACAGCCGACTAGTTAGGATACTTAATTTCCTCACTCTTTCGCGGCCCATGAAAGGAAGCCTACTGAGAAAACGGTTTTTCCTCGTTTCAAGTCTTTGAGATCAATTACGGAAAGCCGTCTATACTTTTGGATTAACCTCATCTGGCCAGGTCCCCTTTTCCATTTCCAATTCGATATCCATGGGAATAGAAAATTGGGTTTTAATGGCGTGAGATAGAGAGATGGGTTTTAATAATCACTTAAAATCATCACAAAAGTGCTAGCAATTTTATTCATTATGATCTCATCGAACACATGTAAAATTAATTAATTTTTCTTTCATGAGGGTTTCTTAATTTACAACCAATGAAGTTTTGAGCAGTTCATAATCAGCTGACAGGAATGCCTCATGGTTCAATGTTCGATAAGTTATTCATTTTCGATTGAGATTATTCTTGTTCAAAGTATTTAACAAGTCGAATTTGAATAGGTGATAATACTCGTACTATTCTTGCAATTTTTTAACAGTGATTGTTCCAGAAATGAAGATAGCTTAAGGACAAATAAATTATTTTTCGTGGTTGGATTTCCTATAGCTTCATTTATGACAAGTGCCCTCTTGGAATTAAATTAAATCGTTCAAATTGGCAACTCCGGAATGAAAATTTTATAGGCTTTTAGTGGATTCAAAGGATCAAAATGAAAAATACGGTGTAAACTCTTTTCCTTGACGAAAATAATTTGGTATACCGATAGTAAAGAGAGTTTCTGTACAATATGAGTGATTAATTGGATAACCGATGATTATACGGACATAGTGGCAGCAATCATGGCGTGGGAATGAACGTTCGTCGCTGGAGACAACGAGGTTAAAGCGTCCTCGCGTTAGCGTGATGAATAGGCTGCATCACTCGATTAACTCCCTTTGACTTGACGCAATGTACCGCATGTCCAAAGGGGATAGCAGTTACCGCTTAAATGGGAAAAGAAGCGAGGAGGGAAGAGAATATTCAGAAAATTTGAATTCCAATTTTAAAAACGGCCTGTAGTGGTGAGCCTCTTTCACCGGCTCGCGGTGTTTGTCAAAACAGGTTTGAATCCCTCTCCCTGATCCTCAGTCAAAATGTTTTCTGTCCCATACCCCACCCATAACGAAGTAATACCCACCTCTTAGATCTAACTGTAAAATGAAGTGATTAAGGATCTCACTTTTGGTAATGAGTATTTTCTTGTGAACACGTTCGCTACTCGTATATATTTTTTCCACATATTTTACCCACACGATAATCCTTTATCCACAGAAAACGAGTCTCATTTTCATTCGTCGCATCGCCTAAACCATAATACCTATCGTCATTTCCACCAGAAAAAAAATCACGGCATCATGTTTCCCCTGGGTAAAGCTGAGGGCGTTATCTTCGGTGGAACGTTGCGGTGTGACAGAGGAAGAAGACTTTAGATGTCTCGGTGTGATAAGGCACATTTCGGGGAGGAAAAGATACCTTTTGTGTGGGCCATGGTGGAGCCAATATCCAAAATTCTGATCCATTCTTACCCCCACCCATTTCGCGAAGGTCAATATTTTGTTCTTATTCCACGACCGCTTCGCAGTCGTACACCGAGGAATTTACCGTCACCGATGGATCCGCCTCCGCCTTCAACTCCCGTTATTTTTATCTTGTAACTATTTTTCATTTCAAGAATCGTAGCAATTGTGAACGTATCATTGGATTGAATGCCTTAAGTGCATGTCATTGACACTGCCTAAATTGTGCCTTTAACCCTTCGCAGTGAGAGGCTGAATTGCATTCCTGGTGGCAGATTGCGTCGATTGAATTGGGCTTCTCATTTCGGTGGGTGGATAACAGTTAAAGGACGGCATGCAAACCGCAGATCGTTAGCCTCCTTTCCATTGAAGTTAATTCTGAACTCACTCCACCCACCACTATTCTTGAAAAAAGAACTCTAACCCTTTTTTTTACAGCAGTTGCATATCCGAAACGGCGAAAGGGTTGTCTCACAAAGCAATTGGTGCCCCTAGAGAATTCCTACAAGGAATTATCCTGATATCATCATAGCCGGAATAGCTGGAGGGATAAGTCATTTATTCGAAACTTTTAGTAGAGAGGACCGCGCAGGAAAAATCAACGGGAGGAGAATTGAGATGGGCAGTGATTGGTTGGGAGTGAGGTAGGATCGCCGGTTATCGCCTGTGCTTTTGAACGTGTATTCTGATGATATGTTGTGAGTAGTTTGGGAAGAGCTTGAGTCAGGAGTGAAAGCGACAAGATGATTAAATAAGGTCAAGCTATAGTCAGTCAGACAGCCAAAGAATTGCAGTTACTATTGAGTGCTTCACGTGAACAAAGCAGGAGGCATAGGATGAGGACCAACCATAGAACAAACTAAACATAGGAACATTTTGGAGGAAAAATTTAAAGAAGAATTGTGCTAGCAAGAGAGACATTTGCAAGATGGAAAGAATTGATGGTGGGGCCCCAGAGTAAAGATGTGAACAAAAAATGAGTAAAGACCTGAATATGGAGCGCTGTGCTTTACGGGATGTGAGAGCTGGTCTTCGAGGGAAGAGGATGAGAGTAGATTAGGGGTTTTTGAGATGTGGGTGTGGTGGAGAATGAAGAAAATAAGTTGAACAGAGATGAAGACAAACATCGAGGTTTTCAATAGGGTGGGCGAAGAGAGGAAGTTACCGGAATAAGTCCGTAAAAGTCAGAGAAAGTGGATGTAGGAAATGTTGAAAGGTGATGTAATGTTGAAGGTCGTGATAGGCGGAAGAATGTTTGATAAGCGGGGTAGAGGATGGAAGAGAGTAGATTTTTTATACTGCATGAAGGTAGACTGATGTTACGAAGAAATCTATAAATAAATAATTCGTGGAGCAAATAAAGAGGAAGTTCTCTTAATACTTAGAAGGAAAAAGTTGTTCGTGACAGTCCGAAACTTGCGTTTAAATAGGTAGAAAACCTTGAATGAATGTCAGCGTATGTGGTATACACGATTTTCTCTGACCTCGATAGGCAGCCCTTAAAATAACTGCGGGGGGGGTTTTATTTTCGACCAATTATTCTTCTTTTCAGAATAGCAAGCAGAGCCATGGAGACGGAGTTATTACTAGATGAGAAATACTCCCTTCATGTCTCTCTCTCTCTCTCGATTTCTCTGCTAACTCGCTCTGCATTGTGGATTCTTTTGCCTCATTATCGCTTTTTCCCCACCACATGGACCTTCTTCACATTCTTCCGTCCCCGTTTTTGGGGTTGAATATCCCCATTTCTTGAGAACTCATCCAAACTACCCTGCGGGAACAAATCCACGTATCATGATATTCTCTTCTCAAAGAGTGTGTTTTATTTTTCTTAAGGACATTTTATTACGCTTTAGGATGGATCCTTCCTCCTCTTTACACTAGATCCATCTTGTTAGCCTCATCCCTTTTATACATTTGAGGGAAGTGGAAACGAATTCCGTGATTAAAATACAGTGAAACACAACATTACAATGACGATTTGGATTTTATCGAGAAAATTCTACTCAACATGTGTAAAATAATGAAAATGTTCAATTTATGTTTTTGAGTTTTTTTACACATTAATGATAGTAGCAGTAAAAGGTTAAAGGAAATAAATTTTCAAGCGAGGAAAACCATAGGTTATAGTCTCGTTAGATATTTAATTAAAGTATGATCCAGAATTTATTACAGAACATGTTATTGTTTAGCTTAGAACCTTGGAATCTAAGGAAAGAGGATGAACTTCGGTTGAAAGCTTTTGAGATGTTGGTATGGATCAGAGTGGAGAAAAATAAGCTGGGTGGAGGAAGACAAAAGGAGAAGGTTATATGGGGGAGGCGAGAGGAAGTTCTCTGGGTGAAATTTGAAGAAGATGGAAGAAGTGGATGGAGGAGATATTGAGAGGTAGCGGGATGCTGGGAGATTTTATTAAAGGAAAATTCTCGGCAGCCAGAGAAGAGGGAGAAAAAGGAAAGACGTTTTTGGAAGGCTTGAAGAAGGGAGCGAAATTACTATTAGCAGCGGTAGGCAATAATAGAATAAAAGGGAATTTCATGTGTGTAAAAAAACGCACAACCCGGCTAACCACACTACAGCATTATTGCAATAATATTGATGCTTGTTAATTTCACCTGCTTTCTGCCTCCCTTTGTTCCACCCAACATGTCTATTCCTTTTTTTTATACCCTACCTCGCTTGCCCAGAATTCTTCCCTGTATCACAGTGCACTCGTATAGAAATTTTTTTTCTAAATCCGCAACCTCGGATTACAACTCACAGTGCAAACATAAAACTTGTAAAAAATAATCAACGTGCGGGCACCATATTCATCAGAGGCCTTTTATTACTCGAGTTTCATTTCCTTGGGGTTCCTTTAAAGGATATATTTCCTTGCACCCATTAGCATGCGGATATGGGAGAAAATGGCACCCATCGTGTATCCATCTATTCACACAGTTCCCTCCTTCCCCCGGTCTCCTTCTTGTCCCCCCCCCGCCCAAGGGTGCCCATCTCCATTCTTATCCCCCACCCGCCCACTTGCCAACCCTCTCGCGACTTGGAAAATTCCTCCGGGCCCGAAATGGAGAAGAATGACTGGCTCCCGGGAAAGCGAGCGAGCGAGGGGACGGGATCGTAAGGGGGAGGGGGGCTGCTGCTGGTCGGACGGAGGAAGAAAGGAAGAAGGCGAGGGATATCGCCCGCTCGAGGGGCAGGGCAGGGGACGTATGGATCCATTTTTCTCTCACAGGGGCGAAGGAGGGCGTGGGGATAACGAACTTTAAAAAAATGTGTAAATAAGTAAATACGAAATGGGTTTGGGGTTTTGGCATGGAGTTGGGATGGGGTATATTTAGCGGGGCCGTTGCACACCTTCATTCCATTCCGCCACTCCTTCCGACACCCTGCTCAAAACAGGAGAGGCCTGCAGAGGCGGGGAAAGGTTGTAGAACGGGGAGAGAAGAGGAGAAAAATTGAACGTGGAAGAAGGTCCGTGCCCTCCCTCATCATTCTCGAGGGAGGTTTACCGCCCTAATTTGTTTTCTTCTTATATGCCCCAGCATGCATTTTATACATTTATATTTCAAGCCGACCTCCCGGTTGATTACTTTCGTGGTGGTGTTATGGTTATATTTATATGGCAAGTGATGATATAAAAGGGTGATTTTTCTCTTGCATGAGGTTGGGCAAGGGTCATCCGGAATATAATAGGATAGGAGCCAGGATGGAAGATAGAGAAATTCATATTTTTATTCTTGTATATTCCATCACTGATTTTAATTTCTATGGAATCGTGAACGATTGTTTCCATTACTGGTCATTGTTTTTAAGGGTAAAAAAAACCAAGTTCTTTCTTGAAAATAATGAGAAAGTTATCAATGAGTTCATAAAAAAATAATATTTTCTAAGCTACGGGTACAGCAGGATGGTCGATTTTGACTACAGGGGTACAGAATTGTTGATTTTTGCAAGCAATTTATTTTAGATAATAGGAAATACGTTGGGTATTTACCAAGCGAAAATTTTTCCTTTTTATTGTATTTTTTAGGGGGATTATGGTCGATGGGACTGCTCCAGATCAATCATGAATAGGCTAGGAACCGAATTGACTGGCGTGATTGAGGTCGAGCTATCATCTTACGCATCAGCTACGTGAGAGATTCAAAGAATCCGAATGGATGTTTGGCCTTCCCCTGCCCTCAATCTCCCCCGGGGAGAGATCCCACTCCATCGATTCCTATGATGTTTTTATTTGCTTTCTCGTAAATATAACGCCAGATTACGGTATACGGCGGATAGTTCAAAGCGTTGTCCTCAGTACCTTGAAAATAAGAAACGCCATACCGGAATAAATAGTCATTTAATGAAAAGATAATTTCAATACGTGTTGATTGATTAATACGAATGAATTGAAAATCATGGTGGTAGAATGGCAAGTTTCTCGAGTTAATCCATTTTTATACTGCAGCAGTAAGTTTCGGCTTGTGAATAAAATGAAATTTTATTTTTGGCTAAATGAACATGAATTACTGGCACCCTAAGACAATACTTTTCAGCCCTTGGGCGTTTGGAAATGTGGAAAAAATCCACCCAGCAATGAATGAACATTGCTCGTTCCTTAAATTAAATACAGAGCAGCGATATCTGACAATGGGCGGGTGAAAATTATGCCTAACTTTTCAACCTGAAATCTTAAACCGATTGAACTATTTGGTAGAGTGAAAATTTCGATAGCCCTCCTTCTGTCGCTTTCTAATTTCGTTCATTTGTTTAATGAAATGAGTAGTGTCTTTGATTCTTTGTCTTTGTTTGCTGCTTCCTATAATATTTACGAATAATTTTCCTTGGGGCCGAAGTAATCTCGAAACTTAGACATAGCCTGGAGAATTCTTCGTACAGATACTAGTGCGTCGTTTTAAAGATTTTATGTGAATTGATAAGGTATTGATTTTATTTACTCTGTACTTTGAACTTCTTTTTTCTATAACCGGGAGTAGAATTTACCGTACATCGGCACCGTGCCCGAACCCGGTTTCAAATACTTCGGTCGATTTTATCAGAGAGCACGCTAACCTCTGGATTAGCTGGTGCGGCTCGAGAAAGGCAATTAAATTCGTCCCATGGAATGGCGAAGCCAGAATATATTATTCATATGCACATTCTCTGACCAAGAAGTCCGGTAGAAAGCGGGGCGCGGATCGATATCATCGAACTCTCGTAGCTGGATACCGAACGAGTGGCTCAGGTACCACAACCAAAACTACGTAATTAGGTCGCTGACACTTATAATTTATCATTTATTTTATCGCTTACATTTACATTTATCGCTTCTCCCGCAAGTCGTAGATTTATACTGAATATCAAACGTTGGTCTATTTCATGCTCTCTTGATAGTTGCTTTTTGAAAGATTATTTTCGACAAGAGGGGTCGACGACGCCCTCAGACAAAAATATCCTTTCTGCAAAAATACTTCCCTGAAATACGTTTGTAGAATACAAATAGCTGATATCAAAGAAAGGATTGATCATGACTATTTTAACTTCGTTGTCAGTGGCGTGGTAGCGTTCGGCTACTGACCTGTGGAGCCCAAGGTTCCAATTCCATTTGATTCGAGTGGGCTCTCCATTTAAAGATTCTGATTATCTAGTTTCAGGTACTCGGTGGATAAAATGGAAGCACAGAGAAAGGGATTGGCCGCACTACTCTCAGTGTGTGAATTTCTTTCTGCTCAAGGCTTAGTTGGGAATGAGCTGTTGTGTGAATTCCATTAAGTTAGCCTGAGACAACGAATGAGCTCTACCTTTTGCATATTTTAAACAAACATGCGGGATGGTAACTGTAATGTTTCAGTGTGTATCCTTGGGAAATTCATTTGCATAGGTGATAATAACTACGCTATTATGTTTTAGTTTGCGTAATGGTAGAAAACCACAAGAATATAATTTAGTTACGAAAACATTGGACACAGCGGAAATTTACTCCGTAATATTCATTCTGGTAGTGTTGCAGCAGTTGGAATGACATGACACGACAAGATATTTTTATTCTCGTTGTTCATTAAAGTTAATTCTTTTCAACCTTATGCCCTTGGCTTTTGACCACCCTTCTTCTTGGAGCTGTGGCTCATCAGCTTGGAAACCAGTTCTCTCCGGCGTTCTAAATATCCGTCCCCGCGCCTCTTTCCGAGATCAATAGAATATCCACCCAGTGTTGCGAGTCCGGGTGAGGAAGGGCCGGGCATCGAAGATACTCAGAGGCAGCTCAAATGCAATGGCGCTGGCGAGTATGGGAACATGCCCGAGGACCGCAAAGGTGCGGGGGTGGCGCGCGGGAGGATTTTGGGAAGCGAGATGATGTACTGGAGTGCGGAGGGAGAGAGCGGGCGTCGATTTGAGTGGTGGAGGGCTTAATGGAGGCAAGTGCAAGGGGATGGATGCGCAGACGGGTTCATCCAGTGCAAAATTGGGTTCATCAAATGGAAGCACACTTCCATTTGACCCACGATACCTCTGAAGCACCAATATTGAAATAAAAAATATATCATTTTTCACAAAATGAAATCTACTCATTTAATTTAATGTAGGGTGATTGCCCATGGGGTAGTGAGCTCTGATGTCTATTGCAGAACCATCCCCTTTAATTCCAAATGATGATTCAGAGCGGAGATTTTTCCAACTAAGCAAATCCTGCGTTTCCGTTTACCAGAAATTTATGAAAAACTCCATGGGACCCGGGGAAAGAAGGATGCATAAATTGCACAAGCCTCCAAGAGAAAAACCCTCCATTTAGTACCGACATTCTGTTTGACTACTGTATAGTTGCGCACATAGTGCACTGTAATCGCAAGATGTAGGATTAAATATTTCAAAGAGCACCTAAAGAATCATTTATGTTGAGAATCCTTGGAAAGACCCTAAAAAGGCCCTCGGAAAATTACAATTAGAAAACCTGCTAGAGCTGGGAAGGCTGTAAAAGTTAAAAGCTACACCAAAGAAAATATAAAATAAAGAGAAGCTAAAATATTTAAAGGAGTCTTGAATGAAAATTTAATGCGATCATTGTCGAAAATCATATTTTCGACAATGCATGAGGTTCTGCCTAAAAAACCCGACATTTAATTGGTATATGCAAAAGATACATTTTATCAACTGCTGTTCCTTTCTTCAAGTAGACAGTTTTCCAAGAATTACTATGATGTTGGAATCCATTCCCGTGCTTTTATCATGTTTGTACTATTTTTCTTATGTCCTTTAATGCTCTTATCTCAATATTAACAGATGCTGTGGGGCAAGTTAACTGTTACCTATATAAGAGCTCCGAAAAAAGACGACTGACACCGACGATCTGTCGGTCTTTGCAATGGCACGACCAGCTTGAAAGCTTGACACAGAAGTGCGAAAAATCATTCTCCGACTCTTCAACGCAGCGTTTGCTTTGATTTCATCTTATCCTTAATATCAGTCCCATTCGTTGAAAAGTAGATGTGAGAAGACCGAAAATTAAAATAACTTCCTAGTTACTACAATCTTCTATTCATGGGACCTTTTGAATACGTTTCATTCCATTTGTGAATGAAAAGCGAATGGGTGAAAATAATATATATTCGTCCTGTTGCAAACATGGAGAGTTCCCCTTTTATATGATTGTATTATGGCATTGTTAATCAATTTCTGAAAATTTGAGCTTCACAGAAATTGATTCTCACCTATATTTAGATTATTAGGTTTACATGTATACTATTAAAATTGTGAGATGCTCGCTAGTTTAATGACACACATTGAGACTGCATTGGTAAATAACTCGTCAATCGCTTCCTGAAAGTATTGTGCCAGTCGGTAGAAGAATTGAGTATTGAGGAAGGTAATGTTTTGTAAAGAGATATCGAGAGAAATGGAATTTTTTTCGCCATCTCCTTTTTCAATGATTATTAATGTTTATTCATGCGTCATGAACGTCGCAGTCGCTTTTGTAATTGAAGAAGAATGCAAATCAAATAATAAACTCGTCAAAAAGCGTCGACTTTCTCTGTCTGCTGCAACGATTTTATTTCGAGTTGCAGACGCATTGACAAAAGCTTAATTTTCCGTTTATTTGTTGATCCGTTGCATCTCTGCCAAACGGTCATAAGCTCCAAACGAACGTGTCCCTTTCAACCGTGCTATGGGGGCGGGAGAGAGAAGCGAAGGTGGGGAAGAGGTGTGGAAATTCCATTTCAAACTTTTGATGGGCTAAAAGGCTGCGATTGAAATCCGAACGACCCAGTTCATGCTTTAAAACGAGTGGTGACAAAGGGAACGAGAGATGCAGGAATATTGGCGTTGTGGATTACTTTCAGGCCTCAGATGGCTTGAGCTTCGTCGATGCACGTTTGAATTTCATGGAATTCGTTGCCCGTTTTATGATAGGCTACTTCTTCACTGACGCTCGGGAGAAAATAACGTTTAGCAATTCCCGGCGTGATGTGACTGTTTCGTTGCGTTCTCTCAATCCCTCATATATTGCACCCGAGCTGTAATTGTAATTTCGTCAGCTTTGATGGAATGTTCTACGCTAGTTGAGTTCACCGTCGAAAATTTTGAAGTCCCGAGTTCAAATTTTGCTCATGAAGTTTATTCGGTAGAGCATAGGTACTTGTCGGCGAGAAGTATAAACACGAAGAACCTGTCGTGACCCGAATGGAAACTGTGAATTGAAACTGTTTTATTTGGAGAAAAGTACGTGTTCATTATATTTTGAAAATTGAGAATTCCGCGAAACGTGTTGTCAACTCCTCCTGGTGAGGTTTTTTTCTGCCATGTCGTTACCGTTTCATGGCATAGGTTATTGATGAATGTACTTAATTTTCCAGAATATAATGCTAAGTTCCGTTGATTTTATAGACAACCAAAAGTGTATAGACACGTAAATAATTAGGATTTAGGGGAGACGAATCGCACAAAAATCAAATTTTTACCGACCGAAGTTTAAATGAAGGGATTTTTAGATTGTTGAAGCCTTATTTTTTATTTAATCATAAGATGGAACCAAAACAATTTATTGCGTTTTATTCTTTTCAAATATAATAATTGAACAATATTTCTATGAAAGAACAGATTACTGATGGAAAATCTTTTCGATAATAAGATTCATAAGATTTTGCCTGGTGAAAAATGACTATGTGGAAGCACATGGAAGACGCCTCACTGTTATTGCTTCTGCTAAAATCATGCCAGGGTTTCCTCGAAACATCCTGTCTTCAGTTGCCGTATCTGCAAAAGTTTGCGTGATTTCAAAATATCCCAAGAGTGAATTTCTGCGAATTGATTTTCGACTAGTTTTTTTATGAATTCCATGCCTAACATTAAAAGAATTAATTGAGGATTTTCTTGAAAAAGGGAAAGATTGTGCTGATGCTGGCATTGTTTTGGAGGATTTCACGTAAATCGTGAAAAAGGAGCTTTAAGGGAACGTTTTGAATTTAGTAAATTGATCCGATCAAAAATCTGTATATGCATGATCCAAATATCACAGTGTAACACTGATTTTTTTCTCTATTGGGGCAGGTAACGCTCTGAAAGTTAACATCCATTAGCCTCTCTCGTTATATATAATTAGTATACGTTTTTAATGTTTGATGCATCAAATCATAGATTTTCTCTCTGCAGATAAACTTGACATTAAATGTTATCTTTTCTGTCCCCTATCGCACGCGATATTATCTAAAACGTTAATTTCCGAATTAATTTTAACATGCTGTGCTGGAAAATTGGCTGCTTTTGACACACATTAAGTTAACAATTATAATATGTATTTCATTATTAAGCACAAATGTTAGCCTAATATTTAATTTTAAATAAACAAGAATTTATCCGCGCATATTTGAGCTCTAAATATTCCATATTGTGGGAATTAATTGAAATCCATCACTTGTGTAGGCGCATGCTCGTGTTATACATTCTTCAACCACATAGGTACTGAAATATTGGACGATTCCGCAAAGAGATGGCTGAGTCGACAGATTATAATTCCCTGATATTCACCCGTTTCTTCTTCGTCCTTATTCCCTTCATTCGCACGCCTTTCATCTCCCTTTCATTCCCTTTCTCATTCAAATATACTCACCCGTCCCTTCTTCTTCTTCCCCATTCTCCTTCAGTTCCCTTCTCTCCAGTCTCACTGCCCTCCCCTCCCCCACCCATTCGCTCGCCAAAGAGCGAGGTTCACAGGAATCGGGGACGCACGTCCACCCCATTCACTGCGTATCGCGGAAAGGCAGGAAGCACACGACCCATCCCCGGAAACACGCTCTTAGCTCACAAATCTCTTCAAACCCCCCCTCTCTCCCTCCCTCGGGGGCGTTCTTCGAGAGTGGGACGCCGCCACTGGGTGTGGGGGGTCTGGATGTTCGGAAGAATGAGAGAGGAGGGAACGAGAAAGGAGAAAGTGGGGTTAGGAGTCGGAGGAAAGGAGAGGCGACGCAGAGAAAAGTAAGGAGGAGCGTAGAGAGAGAGAGAGAAAGGTAGAGTGTGAAAGAGATATGGGCCCCGAACACATTCCGTATAGTGTTGGGTTTCCGAGACGTTCTCCTCGCACTGCCAGGGATATAAAAGCGTATATTTCGTGTCTGCCTAAGATTTCGCCGTCGGCTCAACGCAGGAAAAATAAACCGTGAAACGATATCGGCCTCCTTAAAAAATACATAGGTATGTACATGAAACGACATATATGTAAACACACACACACATACACGTATGTATTTATGTGTGTGTTTGTCATTGCGTGTATGTTTATAGCTTCTCGGCGTATTTTCGTCCACTGATTTATTTGGGCGTCCGTTCACATACGGAAAACTGCTTGAGGGAGGGAAATCGAATTGGATTGCCGTAAAAGAGCATTATTTTAGTCTTGGTAACTAAATAAATTAACGTGACAAATACGTGCACGTGGCATTCTTCCGATATTCATTTATTGTTTATTCGAGAGCTTGAATAATATCCCCAGCACATTCTTTGAATTTGCCTGTACGTAGTAAAGAATGAAAATTACATTTAATAAATTGGGAGCTGAAGAAAATGTATAATTTCCCGTTATTTTTCTTCCTCTGCTTTTACAAATACTTTTAACTCTTCTAAATTATTCAAAGTCAAATGAATTAAAAGTCCTTGTAGTGTGTTAGTACACAGCCTTCTGGTGGACATAAATATATTACAATAGTTACCACTATCGTCGTTTCACTACAATTAGCTTTTAGTGTTTTAAATGAAGGTAACTAAACGGCTGAATTTTAAGGACTCTTTAATTTAGTTTTACCTTTGAGCCCCAGTTTGTCCAACAAAACGCTTTTACCAAAATGACCAAGAGTCCTCATTCATCATGCAGAGCATTAATGAGGCATAGGGACCCAATTTATTTTATCCCCCCCCTCTTCATTACCGGTCAACCTTGTTTGCCTTGCTTGTACTGCCTACGCAACTCCACTATACCCAACGGGGCTAACAAGTACGAGGATGAAAGTAAGCTTTAGAATGCGGCAATCATGTTACTCCCTGCTTCTCTCTCTGTCTCTCTCCCCCCCCCCCCCCTCTCTCTCTCTCTCTCTCTCTCGTGCATACACACACGCACGCTTGATCTCGCCTAAACCCCCGTATTCCAAGCGGCTTTGTTTCCCTTGGTAGCCAATCTATTTGACTGACGTTGATCTTCTCAGTTGTTGTACCACGGATACATTCGCGCAAGAATCAGGCCGAAACATGTTGTGCTACGGAGTTTGACTGGGAAGGGTTGAATCGGATAATAACGCCCTTGGTCGATGCGGTCTTTCGATTGTTCTCCTCAGTGCTTCAAAACCATCGACGAAGCATTGTCATTCGAAATAATCTAAAAAAAACCCCAGGAGGCATCCATTTATGCGAAAGGCGTCGGTTATTTTTCTTGCCGCAGAATTAGAAGAATCGCAAAGCTGACTTCGTGCGGAGGCTTTTTAGATGGTATTATTGTGGCACACGAGTCTATTCCGACCAGACTTTGTCACTGAAAACAGCTTGCATAGTAATGTGGTTGACAACTATAAAATTTGCATATATTCCCGTTAAAACGTGGGCAGTGGGAATTATTTTCGCACAAATTCCTACCATGGTGATGAGTTTCGGGAGTTTAACTCGGTCACCAACTGAAAATAGTCTCATCCTGCGAAGAGAAGATGCTCGGCCGTAAAATTTGTTTTGGGCTTGGTATGTGACATCATAATTTTTACTTTGAGCTTGCGGGTGACCGCTGCAAATATACAATTTTTAATTCATTGCCAATGCGGAAATATGAAGATCGTAATTTAATGAAACCTGTTATTTTCTTATGAAAGTCAGAATTATTATGTACGCAATCGACTGTATAGATATCTCCAATTTACCACTGTCAAATATGATTAAAATTACGTACTATTTGCTTTGGGTTTTAGTGAAGGAATAAATTAATATGGAACTTGAAATGTGAAGGATTGATGAGTTATAATATAAAAAAGTGGCAATGAGCTCGTGATGAAAATAAGGGCCTGAAAAATTCAGAGGGGAGAAGATAAAGGAAATGTAAAAATGAAAGAGTCAAGGAAATGAGCTGAAAGGATTTTGATGGAATGGATGCATGAAAGGATAATGGGGGTGTACTTATTACTTCTCGAGTTTGGCACGATTGACTGAAAAAAATTTTAAGAACTTTCAATTGATAAATTTTAAGGAAAGATTTTTCAAAATTAAAAAATTCCAAGTATGACCTCATTTTTCTCCGTATTTTAGCCATTTATTACGTGTTCTTGATCTCTAGAAACCAATGTTAATCGGCAGCTCAAATAAAAAGGATATAATAATAATGTTCTGAAATTCGAATTCAAATGAAACATTTTTCATCCCGAGATATTTATCCTCGATTAGTACGTGGTAAGTAAAATAAATATGCATAAATGTATTATAAGAATAAATAAGATTTAAACTGAAGAATGGGTTTCTATGTTAATTTGTTTTTGTATCAACTAGATTACTTTGTATTTTCCAAATTAACAATAATTATCAAAATTTAATGACTGATTATATCTTTTCTGAATGTGATTGATAAAATACCAGCTTGAACTTATTGAACGTTATGGTAATTAGTTTATTTTAGCTTTCCTATGATATGAATAGGGTTAAGTCGTATCAAATTTGAAAAATATTATTTTAAACCGTCAGATTCACAAAACCTCAACAGATGGTACTACCGCAAGAAAGAACCCGTTATCTGGTGGATCATTAATAATTAGTGACGCGCCGCTTCGGACGGCCGTGGAGATCGAACGGTGGTCTGCGGTGGTCTGAGGGGCCCTCGATTACGAAACGGTCCGAACCCATCCTTTTAGGTCTGTCGCTTCTACCGATGTGGTTTTGTGGCGGGACCGCTTAGACTTCTAATCAATGGCTCGATTGTGCGAAGACTCGACTAATGGTTCGCGTTGTGAAAAGGGAATATCTCGGATCAAGAACTCGACGAATTCATATTCAGTGTTTGGGGAAAGACGCGGATAGCTCGCTGGCATTTAACATTGATGTTTTTTTCCTTTTCCCTTAGGTCGTCTAACCAAGTCGCGTGTCCATAACGCTTCAATTTCTATTTTGATATAGTTCACACATTTCAGTTGTAATAGTAATGGTAACATTTCGCATTATTTCATAAAATCATACCATCAGAAGGTAAGTTTTTGAAAGTATTCAAAGACATGTTCCCTGCCAAACTCTTCATTCCTTTATGACTCCTGTTTGGTGTCTTCCATCGTCTGCCACCTGTATTTAATCCTTGGCCTGCCCCTGCAGTTCTTCCCGTCTTCCTTTCCTTGTACCGTCCACTACACTATCGTCTCAGATTGAATCCTGATAGTTTTCCTTTCATCCCTGTCTCACACTGACTCCTCTTATCACCCAAATTCAATGGGTTACTTCATTAACTCCTCGTTTTGTCCATTTTATTTTTTATTTCTCATTTCTTTTGTCTCCAGATGGTTTTTGTTATTCCTCTTGTCGTAAAATCGTGGAAAAATCAAAATTCATAAATTTATTACGTGAATCCCCTTGATCTTAAGATATGTTCAGAGTGGTATTACATGCTTTTGGTAGTTCTTTCTTGTTTTCTGTACATTCTCTCACTTTCCATCTAAATTCAAGAGGTCCCAAGCACCTGTCCTTGTGATTCCGGATAACTTATGACATGTGTGGATATTAGGGAGGATAGTTCAATTGTGTTCTCGAAATTTAAAATACT
The DNA here is from genome assembly GCF_022747635.1 of Hetaerina americana. Lineage (NCBI taxonomy): Eukaryota > Metazoa > Arthropoda > Insecta > Odonata > Calopterygidae > Hetaerina > Hetaerina americana. Next base: position 52,086,151 of record NW_027287316.1, read on the forward strand.
GCTCCACTGAAACTAGCTGTTATGTCTACAAAAAACTTCTGAATTCCTTACGTATTGGCTGAACTTTTTTCGGGTTTCCCATTCACATGATAATGAGCCACTATTTTGTAAAAATCAGCGAGTTTTTCGACAGATCTTATCGCCCTGTTTTTCGCAAACTGTTCTTGATCCGGCCGAGCCCACTTTCAGAAGTTTCAAAGGTCATTAAGTGGATTTTTATTCAATAACTATGCGTGATATTGACCCTAGGATTTTGAGAAAGGGTTCTTATTGGGTGAGAACGTGAGTAACCTTAAAATGGTCGATTATTACTCATTTCAGAAGAGTAATATTTGCCAACCGAGAAACAGAGCTAATTTAGGACATTTCCTGTATAAAAATGAGCTAAAATCGTTTAATTTGGTAACCGGATACGGCTTGACTCCACAAGAGCGAGGGTGGGACACCGATTTTACCGCAGTCCAAATTTCCGCGCATTCGGCGTGAATCTAACCCGAAATCCCGGGAAGATGGCTGGGCACCGGTACCCACTCGTGTCCACCCAACTACGCTTTCATTTGGGCACGCCTCCCAAAACTTACACCGCATGCTGGCACATACGTAGGGGAGCGGCATTCCACGGCGTGAGAGACGTTAGTCCCGCCCCGAGAACCTCTTTTCGCGTCCCTCTGGAATGATTTCTTCCACGCGGTTACGATTTATGTCCTCTGCCGCCGGGCTTACTTGAATTAGCTCATGGCTTCGCGTGGAGGAATGTGTTTTGCGTGCATTTCACCCTGCCAATCCAACCACAGCCAGTCACTGTCCATCCTCCCCCCCTGCCCCCGAAACACTCTCTAACTTACTACTCGTGATAGCTGAATGCGGAATAGCCCACTCCAGCCGCTCGTTACCTTTGACGTATGACATGTGGATCAGCCTTGGCACGGTGGGAGCATGTTTTAAAAGATCTTTTTGTTGTTAGCTTCCATCTCGCGTGACCGTGATTTATTCTCTAGATTTGTCCTCCTCGCAAGCCAGGTGCAGACAGTAAGTAGCCTTATGTATTATTCAGCAAGAGACAAATGCGATCTTTTACGGTGGGTGGGCTTCACCCAGTTCATAAAAAGGTCATTCGTGCCGAGTTATATGTGTAGACTCTTCCTCTTTCCACTTTTGGTGAAAATGAAAACGATGCGGTTGTTATGGTAACAAATGTACCTGGTAAGTGTATCTGTTCCGGTCACGAAATATTTCGATATTGTTTTTTTGGGATGGTTTTAATAAGTGGAGTGAAGATTTTTTTGAAGCCTAGTGGTAGTTAAGGTGTGTAATATTTATTACTTGATACAATAATTTTCATGACTCAGTATCAATCACTTGTGGGTAAATGTGCTCAAATTCTTCATAAACGAGGGAAATATTTTTGTTTTAATACGTAGCGAGCAGCACTTAATAGTTTACCACACATGTATTTTCTGTTTTTGGTTCCTGAAATTTCCTATCGTTATTTTATATTTTACCTTCTTTTGAAGAACATCCATGAAGCTGCAATTGCGTGGGATTCTGTTAATCATAGATGCGCAAAATTCGTTCATCCATCATAAATAATTACCAACATTTGGTGTGATAGATTCTCTCCATGGTATGTTTCATAAAAACAGATTTTATTAATACTTTAATGTGTAAATTATATAATATGTTTCAATGACGCAGTTTCAGGATTACGTTCAAGGTTACGAGCTGTAATAACCAGCGAAAAATATTGGCACTAATCTTGTTATAATTGGATAAATAGATTTGTCATGTATCTCAATCTTTTCTAAATTTCGTACTTTCTGAAGAGATAACTTTACCCTAATTTATCATTAATATAATAGTGCACAAGTTGCTGTAAACTTCCTTCGTGTCGTGAATTTTTGATTTACGGTTGGATCAATACTGTGCATGATGCTTAAGTATTACATTTTTTATGAGTTTTCAATTTACTATTTTTCTATTATATTTGAGTGTCCTTAAAGATAATTATTATTTTAATGAAGTGTCCTTCCGTTTCTTGTGTGACTCATTCTATGAGAGCTGTCGCACTGACTCAAATTAATTTCTTTGCTTTTCAGGTAAGAACATAAGCAGCAAAGCAGTCGGTTTCATAAAGGAACCTCGAAAGGCAAGAAATTGGTGCATAAAGGGCAAAGGGGGTGACTCATCACGTGGACAGCTTTTTCATCGCACTCCTCCTTTGAAATTGATCAACGGAAAGTTAGAAGGGACCCGTGTTTTTTTTATTTCCTCTTTTTCAATGATCAAAGGTGCAGGCTGAAGTGTATGAATTTCTATCGCAATCTGTCGTTAAAAGATTATAATATCTCGATAAATGAAGTCTCGTCGTCTTTATGATACGTTTCAATTTGTTTAAAAAATTGGTCAGCTGATGATGTATTTCGTTGAAAACGAAAACACATGAATTTTCTCTAAAGGGTGAAAGTACTCTTTGACTCCGAAGTAGCATAGCCCTGTGGCTAAGGAGTTTAGGAATTTCATTACCATAGCTAAAACGTTTGATAAACTTGAAAATTTCGCCCTTCCGCTAGATAATTCATTCATATATTAACTCGAATAAAATTACTCAGGGAGATGTAAAGTGTGTTTTTTTTAGTGTTTTAAACTTTGAACATTAAAATATTCTTAAATTTTTAAGAAGCACCAGCACACGAGTGAGTAAAGAATCGTCAAAATCATCCTAAGATCTTATGTTGAGTTGCAGCACAGCATGAATGCTTTTAAGAGGGGTTCAAACCCACCTTCCTTGCGTGTTAAGGCCATCTAAGCCATAAGAATTACGTCTTCTAAAGACAGCCTTGTTTAAGTGTAAGTTTACTGGGTAAATGTACTCTTTATCTTAATCACACGAGCCAATCGACATTAATTTAGAGGAGAGACTGAATTAAACATCGAGTCATCCAGATAATTCTCGAGTGTTAGTTCGTACATAATGAGCATTTACTCAGTTGGAATCCACTCGCTGGCACCTTGAAGGGTTTGATATTTATATTATGCCTCTTGCAAAAATAGCAAATTTTTAGAATCCCTCCGACTTAAAGAAAAACGGTGTTTTTTCCTTCCCTTTCATTTTTCTCATTCAGGGGAAAAAATACTTGTGGAATAAAATAAGAATCATCCGTGTGAAGTTATAATGCTTTGATTCTCTCCGTATTTCTCTTCCTCGTCACCTCAGAGAATGGTGGTTGCGCATATTATTCCGTTCGTTCCTTTTTTTTCCATACGGCTCAAGAGTAATGGTCCATAATTCATTCCTCGCTCCTTTACTCACACACTCTCTCTCTTTCCCAGCATTTTCCGCTTTCTTGAGCGTCCATGAGAATGGAAAGAGAAAATTCGACAATTTTCCAGAATGACATAGTTCCGTGGAAGGGGGAGTCGCGCGCTTTTCTTTTCGGTTATGTCCAGCCAATCGAAGGAAGCGAATATATATCCGCGACGTCACGTAGTTAGTCCTTTAATGACAGAGTCAGTGCACGCTACCACATTTTCCTGAAAATAATTGTTTCCCCAGTTGTTTTTCAGAAAAGTTTTTGAGTGCGATATGATGCAGACAGGTTTTTCAACGCCCTAAGGCATGATCACATCTAGAAAGTTCCGCGCCGATCATATTTCATAAATAAGAGTTTCGACCTCATTATAAGACTTGAGGAAGGAATGAAACCAAGTACTAAAAATGTAATAGGTCGTTTTGAAATACCTACCTATTATGAAAAATATGAACTTGAAGCCAAATATAATGGCTTCAAACCAATTTACGAGGTATAATTCTGTGGCTCAATTTCTATCGCCACACTCTATACGAGTCTTTTTAACTTTACGGTTAATGATTAGTAAGTGATAATGGTGAGTAAATGAATATCATGAATGAAATCACGAATTACGTGGCAGTTACCAAGGAAGTATTTTATTATGCAGTGGCATGGAAGAATTAGTAAAGTGTGGTCAATTTATTGAGAACGAAAACACCGTGAATTTTTTACTTCACGTGCCTCGGAAGGAAACGGCTTAACCGGAATGTACAAGAAGTAAATATCTAATTCCTTTCTTTTTCCGTATTTTTTCAATTTTCCGTCGATTTAAAATCCAATGGTACGCTGCCCTAATATTTGTATTAGATCTTTCCTCAATGTATGATACTGGCAAACGAGCTTCTACTACAACTTTCACGTAAATATAACCTCCGAATTTTATATTATCCCATTTCAATACCTCTTCACTTGAATACGCAAACATGCTTTCATGTTATCCTAAAACATAGACAACATTATAAACGAGACTTATTCAAACTTCATCTATAATTTTCCTTCGCACCAGCTCTCTTCTTTCGCACCCATTGTGTGCTCGCAAAAACTTTTCCAGAGCATTAAAATTCCTTCGTTTGGGTGGCCAATTATTTTCAGATTTTCTTTTCGCATTTCTATTACCATTATGATTAAGTAGTGCACACTTAAAACCTTATCATATAAGTATTCAAAGCAATAGAGGCGTCTCAAAAATGTTGTGAACTAACTTCGGGTATCCTTCAAAATCATCATTCGCTCATGCCTGAAGACAAAACAGTTAAAAATACATACATACTATTATTATATTACAGGATTTATGCACCGAAAATCGAAGGATGAATGTATAATTAAGGTACGAAGTTGATAGTATAGCATATAGATAGTATACTATAAATGATAATATTTACCTAAAGGAAGTAAAATATGGAATACGGGTGACGGATATAATGCAAAAGCCGGTAAGCAAATTAAGTTTCTAAATTAATTCATTATGAAAATGGTATTTCAGATGCATATTTGATTGACTAGTGTGCGTTCATATTATTCATCTCTGTCATTGCTTCTACTTCCAATTAAGCTCTTTCATGCTCCCATGCCTCGTATGTCTTCCATTCTCACTTCCGTAATACTCCGGCTTCTTCGTTTCCTATTCTTTTGGCATTCTTCCCTTTTCCTCCAGTCTCCTTCCATCACCGCCTTTCTCAGCGCATTTTTCCTTTGACACGTTTTACCGATCACTTCTCTACAAGTGTCCCCCACCTCGTTGCGAGATCAAGTCGAATGGAATGAATCGAACAATTTTTTTTATCGCCTAGCGAGGTTGGGTGATTTTTTTCGTGAAAAGCCCAGAGCTCGCTCCCTCATTCACCCTCGTAGATCTTTTCTTCACGATACCTCTTTCGATGATTTTTTTCCCTCCCCTCGATCTCGGCGACGGAACGAATGACTGACTCGCGTCATTTGCACCACACGTTTTCCATTCACGCCGACTGAGTGCAGTTCATTGTGCCAATTTGACGTGCTTGCCAAAAACCGTACGTGAGTTGCGCCAAAATATGTAATCCTTCAATTCGATGTGCCATGCAGAACGGCTTAAACTAACCGTGTGTGTATACGTACTCAGAACGAAGAAACCCTATGCCTTAATCGCAAACCTTATTTCTCGGAGAAAATGTATCCTAGAAAAAAATGCTGTGGTAAAAATATTGGTAGAGCAGATTGCATGCACATGATTTGAAATGTAATTTTAACTTGCCCTAGTAATCAACTTTTCAAAGCCTTCCGAAAAGTATATATCAAGTTCTCAGAGGTATGAAATGGATGAACAGGTATGCGCAATTCATTGATCATTTCTAAATATAAATATATATATACATATATATTATAATACTTATATATATATATATAATATAATAATGACGTGTGTATATATATATATATATATATATATATATATATATATATATGTATATATATGTATATATATGTGTATATATATATATGTATATGTATATATATATATATATATATATATATATATACGATTAAATAAATGGACCATATAAAATTTATAAAAGGTGTTACAATTTCTTTTTTAATCCATGTCACTTATATTAGATAGCTTGAGGTTAGTATTCAGTTGTTTTTTTTGCGAACTATGCGAATTAAATGGATCCAAAATTTTAAACTAAGAATCCCATTCCCCTTGAACCCATCTCTCTTTGGATAGTCTTCAGTAAAGTAGAATGCCGACGAGGAGGTGCATTCAAATAATGCGGGTGACTCATCAGAAGAGAAAAATACATGTTATTCCTCCTGCACGAACCCAGCACGTGCGACGAAGTGTTTGGCGAGGAGGTACATTTAATGTAATCTGCCCTCTACCGCGGTTACAGGCATGTTAAGACACCCAAACGCAGTATTAGTTAGCTGTCCCAACTGTTGCGGCGGGAACTAAGGCAGCCGCGAAACTTTGTTCAACTCGCGGACTGGTTTTAAAGCAACTCCCACCCCCCCCCTTATCACGCGGCGTGTTATATATGCGCCGAGCAACCATCACATTCATCAACGCTGTAAATTTCGTCCATTCCCCCTCTCCATTCTCCTCTTATGGTGCTGCCTCTCTCAACTTATGAAGCGCTCGCGCTGCCTATGCGACTGGGTTTAATTGTTGTCGCAGCTGATAAAAGGGCGGATGATCTCCACGCGTCTTGACACTTAATTACGGCCTGCGTGATAAGACCTCTTACACGTGCCGTGCTCCCGTTCTTCTTATGCTTTCATGCCTTTACTTCTATCTCTCCCTGACACACACACACTCCCCCTCATTCTCTCTCCTTCCGTCTGAAGCGAGGACTTAAAAAACGTTCGTTCTCAATTCCCGCCACCATTTCGCTCGTCTTCGCGCGAAGAGAAACATCTTTTTTATCCTGGAGGCGTAGAGAACCCGCGCATCTCCATGTTACAGCCGGTTGCGCGCCTTCCTTGTATTTAGGCGCTCTTGAAAAAATTGAAGCTCTTCTCCGTCTTTGAATGAGTTTTCTAAGCGCGTTTCACGTTTTATTCCCATGGTTCTCTCGCTCTAATTCTTTTCAATGAGTATCTCAACACGCCTAAACTGCTTTCTTCTCTTTTCACAAAATTTTTATTTCGCCGCAAGTCTAAATAAATTCTTTCACAAGGGAGAGAATTATTTCAAAAAAATTAAAAATTGTTTTGAGCGTAAAATTAATGGTGCACAGGTAATAATAAGGCTATATTCTCCCGATTAATTTAATTTAATTTGAAAATATATATAAATTAGCCAAATCAAACGGGCTACAAAATTTCATATTTGATGTCAAATATTATTGTGGTAAATACAAAACGGGAATATATGTTTGTCATGTTAAAATTTGGCTCCTTTTATTTTAATTAATTCTTCTTCTCTTTGAGATGACTACAAAATATCATTTAGTTTTTTGTTGTACCTTAAAATAACAGAGTGGATCAATTATCTGTTGCCCGATGGTGAAAACTTAAATGAAAGCTTTGATATGGTACAAAAACGCAGATGCTGTCATACTTATTTATTGATTAATCGGTGTCTTTAAAACTCGTGTAGTTATTTATATTCAAATTCATAAACGTAATATTTAACTGTTAAAATTATCAGCGAATTATTTTACCCTAATTTTGGGTTGTAAAATCATGATCTTAGAGCATCTCATGAATAGGGATGATACATGAACCAGGGCCTTTCCTTAAAGACGTATCTGAGTAAACTCTGGGGGCCCTTTGAGTGCCTTGTAAATAGGTACGTTTATCTCAAGTAAAACTGGGTGTTAAAAAAAGTTGGCAAACTGCGCAGAAATCTTTAAAATTCACGCCAGATACAAATCCATTGTTCCCTTCCCTCCTTCCTTTCGTCCTCTCTCAATCCCCCTCTTCCTTTATGAATACGCTTGCCAGGAACAGCGTTGCTCCGGAATGAATTTACACCGTAGTGGAGAGGGAGGGTCGGTTCATTTGTCGCACTGAACACGTGTGTGTGTGTGAGTGTGTACGGGAGATCCTAGGAATTCCACGATTGCTAAATCACATGTGCACTCGCGCACACACGCAAACGTTCCGACACATACCCACTTACCCCCATGCCCTAATACCCCTCTGACCTCCCCGCCTCCGCACATGTGTACGTAGGCATTTTCAAATGCCCATCCTCTCTCTCTCTCTCTCTCTCCTCTCTCTTACTTTCTTTCGTTCCCATCCGAGGCACGAGGGCAAAATTGCTTTCCTCCCGGGAAATTAAATGTTGAGAGAGTGGAAAAAGGGCAGGTCTTGTTTCTTTTTTTTTAATTTTCGACTTAATTATCCAGCGGAGACAAGAGGAGTTCCCCGCTTTTGTATCCTCTCCTGCTCCCTCTCCTGCAATTTTTTTTATTCACGTTTTCTCTCCTCATCCCTATCTTTCGTGGTTCATTCGGTACATTTCAGAGCTTACGTCCACACGTTCTTGTCCTAACCGTCATCTCCTTCCCCCCCTCTCTCTCTCTCTTTTCTGCCCATCGCTTCAAAATCCGACCCCTACCGACCTGCCTCCTTTCATAATCCACTAAACTATCCCTCTCCCCTCCCTGACCGGTCCAAGGTACAGCTCACAAGCTTTCCTTCCTCGCATGCCTCTCCCATCCGTTACCACCCACTACGACACCTTTACCCAAATGGCAGCCTCGTTTATAATTTCCTCATAGCCCATTTGCCCAAAGATCTCTTTCGAACAGGTTAATTGAGAGGAATCAGAACTTACTTGTTCTCGCTTTTAAGTGTCAGCGCATCCATACCGTATATAGTATGTACACACACACACACACACACACACACACACACACACACACACACACACACATATATATATATATATATATATATATATATATATATATATATATATGTATATATATACATACATATATATACACATACATATATATACACATACATATATATACACATACAATATATATATATATATATATACTTACATATATATATACACATACATATATATACACATACATATATATATATATATATATATATATATATATATATATATATATATATATATAAACTATTACGCCTATAGATAGATACTAAAAAGATTTATTTTAAAAGAAAGCCACATTTATTTTTAAACAAATTTCAGCCGCGTCACGTCTCATACGGATGAGGTAACCCCTAAGGACTGGCAATTGAACCAGTTCTCTTGACCTTCCAAACATACCTCCTTGGCTCCCTTTTTTCATGAGGAGTTAAAGGAACAAAATGTTGTGTGTGAAGTACATTTGGACAGCCGAGTTAGCATCCCTACTCCCTGAGTAACTACACTTTGTATTCGCATGATATAAGAGAAAAGTGATTGGTATTTAAAGTACCCAGCTGCGATCAAAGGTTGAAAATTCTAACATGAAGAAAATGCTTCTGGGAAATAAATCTGGTTAAACTAACCGAGGAGTATATACGTTTATTTCAGTGGGAGTAACATACTTATGGTAATAGTGAGAGCAATTAATTTCTGTCCTCTACAAATTAGTAATTATATACCGTTCGAATGTTGTTGTGAATAAATGCAGCATACTTTTCATATTTGGATGCCGTGGTTTTATTTTTAGAGCATGATTATAAGATACTCATCTTAACAATAAACTAAAAAATTAATAGTTTATATTCTCTTCCCGTTTAGTAGAACCAAGCAATAATTACAAATGAATAAATAAAAGCAATGGGATGACGGAAATAGAGCATCGCCGTATTCTTTGGGCAAATTTCAATTGCAAGCCTACGTATACATTCGATTACAAATTCACTATTCCTCATGTTCCTTTTCTGTAAGTTTCTTCAGTACTTTTGTTAGACTCATATCATGAATGCTTAGAAATATCTTATAGGCATGTCTCTCTTACATGCAAGTTTTGGTGTGTCTGGTGTGTTTCACGAAAATATTTTTAATTTATGTCCAATTAAGTGTTACGGAGATCCGTCCGCCAGGTATTACGGAACATACTTTACCCGCAATTTGACCATAATTATTCCGGCGGGATGGTAATTATTTACCAGAAAGAGCGTAAGTTACAGTGATTCTTTTATGTTCTGCGGAAAGAAGTAATTGAGGGACGCTGGAGGGCTTTTTCAGGGATATTTTGATGAGATCCTGTTGTATTATTTTCCTCCATTTTTTTTCAAACGAGAATTTTATCGCCCCTTTACGTTTCTGGCGCCAGAACGAGAGAAGCCGGGAAGGTTTCTTTTGATGGGATTCCGCATTACGAGGAATTTATTTTAGGCATGGGATGAGAGAGAAAAAAAAGGTGAAATTCAACGTCGCGCGAATGGTCTCGAAACTTTCGCCCAAATGCTTTGACCAAATGTGGCGACTACTTCCTGTGCACCTTAAAATTGCCGTGGAAAATCCCAGAACGTTGAATGTAACCATTGTCCATATGCAAATGTTCACGCCCATGTTTTCGGTCGCTTTTGATATTACCTTGTACTTGTCTCAAAAAAACAACGACGGTTGATTTCATTGACTCGAAACACAACTCGACCATGATAGCTAATAGCTACAGTGAACTAGCCTTCTCAGCTACAGTGTACTTTCATGCGAAAAAAGTGGTGCTTCGTTAACTAGTATTTTATAATAAATTGCACGTTTTGTATGACGAAATGAGTTTATTCAACGAAAGATTCATGCATGCTAAAAGATGATTTCTGCTTCTATCTCTTGAATGATTGCTCAGATTACTATTTCTACTTGCAGGATTTCTTTATAACTTTCCACCTTTACAAGACATACAAAGTGACGAACCACGATGTGTTAACTCCTTGTCAAAAAATTCTCCTCGTCGGACTCTCTTATCTTATTCGTGTTTGTTATTTGTTTGCATCGATAATACCAGCCCCTACAGTTATTTCTCGATGTGCGTTTATTTGATCCTTCCAGGCTAAATATGCATTTAAGTTCTCGTTTGTGGTATTGTATAATTTTATTTTCTCTATATGTGAATATAGTTATAATCTTGCATCTTTAAAAGCACGATTCCTTTCTTTTGTTAGACCTTTTTGGAATATACTTTGCATATAAGAAATTTGTTATCTCACACCATTTATAAGTTCTAAGAATTGAAATTAAACAAAAGGATTCTTCGTACAATGTAAGCACAATGTTTTTATTCTTATGCAAAGAAAATTGAGTGATTGTGCAGAGAAGCAAATGGAAATTGATATTTTTTTATTTAATTGTAAATCCGATGATTTTGTTTCTAGATTTTCTTTAATTCGATCCAACAGGATTTAATTCTAATTAATTGTCAATTTTGGAAGCTTGTATACTATTTTTCAGTCTTGATTTTTTTTTATTTAATGCTGCTCTTCTTTAATTTTTAATTTAATGAATTAATTTTTACAGTCCTAGTACAGTACAGTTTGTATTTCCTACACTTTTTGGAACTCATCTTTCCTAAAACCTAAGAATTTTCAAGTGATAAGTAGTTTGGGATGCATTTTGAGCCTTTAGAGTTCCTGTTCAATTCATCCTTAGCCAAAAATTAAGAGATGTTCGTTTGCACCAATTTTCAATAGAAAATACAATCCTGTGCTCATTTATAGTAAGCCTAAGCTCCAGCCTTACTCAATATTTTTATGATTTTCCCAAACATTGTTCTAAAGTCCATCAACCAGTACCTTGATATCTATTGTTTAATGCCAATTTACTGAGCGTCTCCCATGGAAAGTCAAAATAAACTTTAATTTGGGCTAGGTAATTGAAGAAACGTTGCTTATCTAAGTAAAAGAGTGTGACTACTAATTTCAATAAACTGTTCGGTTTCTTGTTATTACAAATCATTTTTAATCTCTTAATAGGTGTCAATCATTTGAAAAACGCTAATTATTTAGAGAAATCATGAAATTCTAGAATTTCACTTGGAAATAATTGTGTTTGCGAGCTTATTCCTTGGCCGAAATGTCGCGAACTAGTGATCAGATGGGATATGATATTTGTGTAATACAGGGGATTACCTAAACGCTGCATCATTTGAGCTCCGCGCAGTGTCTCGATCGTGGAAAGCAAGGGGTGTTTGCGGGAGGGAGGGTTGGAAGAGGGAACCTACGCATGAGCCATAAAGTCAATTCCACGGACGCCTCTGGATTCGAATTTGAGGGCGCCTCGGCATCGGCCGTCCCCAGCCATTTCCCGCCTACTCCTCTCTCCCTCTGTCTGTCGGAGTTTATTAAGCCCTCCTCCCCACCCCTACTGGATCTCCTCCCATCTCACCCACCCTTTCACCGTTTCTCTCGCCCTCTTTCCGCGCCGGAAAACGCGAGCGGAGCTTTGGCAAATGGAACAAAGGCGCCCGACACACACAAAACGCGAATAGACGCCTTTCTTCCCCGCTGCCGGGACAAAAACGCCGCTAGATCCCTGCCGGTATTCCAAACGCCAGAGCGGACGGGGATTGCACGTACGTTCGCACCAGGAGGGAAGTTTTTTTCCCTCGAACGAAACGCGGAGACGCGTGCGTCACGCGGCACACCACTCGCCCGAGCGTCGTTGTGTCTCTCCCCTTTGCGCCGTACATGCGGAATCGAGCGCATCCGTGTGATGTGATGGAATATCCCATGTGCACGGACGAAGGCGCTTCCTCTCGGAGCCAAACTTCGTTTATGATGTGAGAGACCCGTACGTGCGTTATTCTACGCTGTCTCAACTAGGCTCGATCAACAGGAATCTCGCAGTGCTTATTAATAATGTAATTATTGCTTATTGGGTTTATCTCCCGATGGTGTTCCTAATCCACTGTAATTCACGAGGTTTCCCAACTTATCCTGAGGAAAACGGTTTAAGTATGGAACACTTTCTCAAGTTCAATCCGAGGGCACAAATTATTTCAGAGCCATCTCGCCTGTCCTTTTTGGTTTGATTTTGTTTATAAAAATTGAGTTCAGTGTGATTTCAGACTTCCAAGATATACATTCATGTATGCATATATATAATACCCATTTACATAATTATGCATTTTTTTATGTCAACAACATAAGAGCCGTACTAATGTTCTCAGTGGTTGACCTACGTATCTCTTAAATTATACATATTTTTTCACAGGTTTCCTAAATATCGTATTTTTACGGGAGCGAACTTCACGTTAATCAAATCATAGATAAAATATCATGTAGCAATGGACTGAGTTTTCATAATTACAGTGTGTACTTTAGGCTCATATAACTTCATTAGGCTGTGTTGTATGCACACTGTACCGTTTCTTATCGTAACTACCTGAAAGTCGTTCAGAAATAAATCATTGCTCGAAAAATGTCTAATTAATTGTATATATGGTTATGTTATCTGCAATCTTTATTTTTTAGTTGTTTGTCTTCTAACGTCTTAGCATACTAATATATCTATTTATTGGGTTTCGATTTTTGTAGGAGAGATATATTTTCTGTGGTCAAAGAAGATAGACAAGGCGTCCCCGGAAAATGTGAGCACTCATCTTCAACGAATTGATATCATTGAAAATATGTTTTGAATATGAAACAATGGAGATTTTCAAAGAAAAAATTTCACTGGCACCAAGAATCCGCAATGCTTTATCTGAACCTTTCTGAACCATTGTGCAGACTAGTACGATTATGCTTTCAGGTTTCGTAGGTATTGTATGAACGAATGAGCTGTTATGATTTTTTTACAGTCCTTCGGTAATAAACAAGTTTGAGTGATCGGAATACCCAAGACGCAACGATGCGCTACGGTTACCAGATAACAATGAATATAAAAGTTGCTTAAATTTGATGAATATGTTCTTCGAATGCTTTCAGGAAGAGCTCTTCCGAATGCTGCGGGAAGTGCTCATTACTGTCTCGTTCAAAGCATGAAAAGGATAATCAAAGAGAAATAGCAGAAGTCTATTTTAGTGACTCCGGAACAATTGCTGATTGAAAAATACGTTGCCGCGTAATTTCCATTTTCCGCTTAAAAGCCGTGGTCAGATTGCCATCGTCACCTGCCGATGTCAGCTGATCAATGAAGTTTATTGTTCAAGGGGGAAGATTTTTTTTTTGGAGAGAGTGGGAGAAAGAGGGTGTGCAAAAGACAGAAATTAGTCGCCGTTGACAGGACGTGATGGGAAACGAACCATTATGGTGACAGAGTCCGGGGCCGAGTGATGGAAGATTAAGGGCGTTATGAACGGATGAGTGGTAACTGGGAGAGGGCGTGTGAGAAGTGAATGGGGATGAGGGATGCAGGAAACGGTCGGGGGAAAAAGCGGAAATTGCCGGATTGGCGTCATGGGCTTGGGAATGAAAAAAATAAGCATGTCTGGTATTATATTTTTTACGGTGGTAGGGGGATCCTAGGAGATTGGGGGCGAGAGATTTTTACTCATTTTTTGGCAGTGTGAATTTTTCTGAGCCGTAATTCCTTTAATTTTTTCAACGGTGTTACAAAAATACTCTTTATAAGCATCTAGTCATCACCCACCCAATATCTGTTCTAGAATGTCAATGCAATACCTTGCGAGCCGCTACTTAGCGTGTGAGAGAAAGGTTGTGTAACGGATATTTTTTAAGCAATGATATGGAATGATAAATGCCGTATGAAGTGTTTCTAAAAGGAGGGTAGGTGACGAAAAGTTCCTTCTCCTCTCTTACTTAACTAGAAGTCCTTTTTTAGCAGATGAACCGAAACAGTTATAGTAACATATTCGAGACAGCTATGTGAACTGATTTTAGCGTGAAATAATTGCCACAGTGTTTTTTTTAATTTGGCGTCTAAAGTGTTTTCAGAATATTGAGAAAAATTTAAACATGAGGAAAAATCTCTTTGCGTAGTAATTCCATGTAAATTTATTCATATTATGCAAGCTTCATTGCTTGGGTGTCATTTTCAACAGAAATAGATTTGGGTTGTCGATATTGTAGAGATTTGGATCTCAGCGAATCAAAATTAAAAAAGTGTAGTCCGTTTAGTCGAAACTTTAACGTGGGTTAAATGAAATTATAGAATTAATTTCTTCCGAGGTAAATAATTTTTGTTCCCCTTTCTGGTTTTAAGGCCTAACCACGAGTAAGGATTTCTTTGGTCTGTGAAATTTTTATTGCAAAGTGATTTTTATTTGTATATATTCAATTGCTTGGTCTTTTTTTTACTGCGGAGATATTTATTTTCTGGAGTTTTCGTAATATTTTTTTTGCATCTGTGCCTTAAGCTCCACGTAATGCTGATAGTGGGTACAACCCGAGATATGGTAATTAGCAACGAAACTTGATAGTATATTCAATAGAAAGAGAAATCAGTGTAGGCAATCGGAGGTCGCAAAGTCTTTTGGGACGCTGGGTTTACCAAATTATGCAGAATCATTGGAAGAGGACGTGACCATGTTGGGCACCGATAAATAAGTAGATATTCGAAGAAATTGGTCGCAGTCATTCATGTATTTTAAGATGGAAACCATGAGGGTGGGTACAGTAACAATGATTCATTTATAGACTTGATAAAAATTATATCAATGGCTTAACCCTCCCAATTCAGGTGGTACTCACGCTTTTATTATCCTGAGAAGCAGCAACTTATTTCTTTATTAATGCAGTCTCAACGGGTTGGGAAACGATTGATGGAGATCTCTGAGGTTTAAATTTCCTAGTGCAGGATCCCCTCTCATAGACAAAAGTAATTATCTCTCGGTCATTTGTCGCAGGATTTTTTTCTCGGGATTTTACGCAACACCTTTCTACTAGAGCCTCAGGCAATATTTTTTTCTCGTAGGAGAGATAAGGTTCCAGGGAATTTTTACTAGGTGTCAAATTTCTTTCCTTGGAATTGACGGGAGGAATTTTTTATTTCTCATGGGATGTGGGGGAGGGGGTGAATGGAAGTTTTTATTTATATCTCCTGGATCCGGCAGGATTTTTTTATTTCGCTCGTGGAGGCAGTGGGGTACATTTTTGCGCGTCATTTTGCGATATTCTGGTTCAATTTTTTCTAAGTATGTTTTTCTCCCTTATGCAGCGTGGGTTTTTTATTTCTCCAGGGGTTTGGTAGTAAGATCTCTCCCTCCCTGTGGGTCGCGTTGGATTTTTCTTCGGTTGGCGATACCCCCCCCCCTTGTTGTTTTATTTTATTTTTGAGGTCACAGGAATATTTGCTGGAGGGATGGGGTCTCCCAGGCTGGGAGTGTCCTCCCTCTTCTGTGGTAGGGGATTTATTCCCGATATACTCCAGTCTAAACCCACCGTTCGATCTCTCTCAGATCGAAAGAGATTGACGGCTGCAGAAAATGGTGGCGGAGATGGCGGATGTGTTTCCCGGAGAGGCCCACGGGTTCCTCCCCCACACCTATCCTTCCCTTCCCTCAAGTTCCCCGAACCTTCACTTCCGATCCCCCCCCCCCCGCCTGCAACACAACCCTCTTCGAGAACTCCTCCTCCTTTTCGGTTTCATATCCTTCCCCGTTGGCCAGAAATTGAGTGCGTGGACTGTTGGTGGACGGAAGGGTCGAATATTGCTTCCGGTCACGTTAGCCTCTCCCTGTTTCCCCCGCCGCCCTAATCCAACGACTATGACGGCTACTTCGACTAGTTTTCGCCTATCTTGATGCCACTATTTCTTCGACACCAAACATTGTCTTTTTCTAATTCCCTTTTTGGTGTTTTTAATAGAAAATACATTTATCCATTTGCCATTCTTCTTTACGGTCAGAATGGCTAGAGACGCATATTTCGAAATAATATTCTTCGGAATGATAAGTTGTCAATTTATATTCTTATCATTCAGACGTTCGGGACTATTCTAATAATCCCGTAGAAAGTTCTTCGGTGACGGAAAGTGCTAAGTAGAAATGTATATAAATCAGAGAGTCAAAAGAATGCCCAAAATACGAGATTTCGACTGTGAACCTAGTTCAATCCTAAGTGCGTATTTTGCGTTCTAAGTAATAATAAATTATGGCAAAGTTGGTTCTTCGTGTACTCAAAGGTAATGGGTTTCTTTCGCAAATTTATTTATGCTATAAAATTCAGTCATTGTTGCTATTGAATAATTTTATGTAAAACTAAAAAATTCCTTATTTCTCGACGGCTTGTGGAGAAACTTTGGGAAAGGCAGCTTTTGGGTTAGCATTTACGGTATATTGCATCCTAATGACCGCCAGCATGCAAGGCAACGTGAGAGAAGAGGGTTTTAAACAGAGAGAGGGAAAATACTTCTACACATGAACTTGCAAGCCGCCGCCAGGACATGTGGCGGGGGATGTTAGGACACCATCTTTTTATTTTAAATAAAAATATGTAGTTGGCTATGGCTAGTAATGAACACCAGATGTAGTAGAAGATGTAATAGAATTCAAACATAGTATTAAGAAAACAATCTTTAATACATAACCTTAAAAGCTATCAACTATAATAGTCATCGAGTTTTAGTCCTTTCTTATTAATAATATCTTTGTATGTACGGTTCATTTCCCTTTTCCACTATTTTCCCAGCAAATCTCCATATTCATCATTTCAATCTATAACGGTTATTTAAGATGAAAAAACCAGTAGCCTTCATAAATCAATTCTTGTTTTTAATGCTGGAGAGGACAAATTAATTTTATTAAAGACTTGATAGTGAAGAATTAAGGGGATTAAAATCTCTTTTCGATTTGTATCGTGTATCTTGGAGTTTCGTTCAATGTGACGCGATGAAGAATATCTCCACGCATGTACATGAATGACATCAAAATAGTATGGAGTACTTTTCATTTCTCTCTAGGGTATATACTAGCATTCAAATTATTTTAAAAAGCAGCCATACCACGCGATGGAAAGAAGGGAGGTCTCTGAAACAGGAGCAGCAGAAAGGACGGAAATGCCCTCCATTTATCCTTGCCTTCTACCACTGTCCCTGAAGCTCTTCGGCCGAGGGCGTATCCGGCACCCCACTGACCGTAGGGGTTCGTGTTCACCGTCGCGTGACCCACTCCGGATCTAGATTTACCTCCCCAGCTCAACGGAATTTTGATCGGGCCCACTCATTAATTCATTAGACCTTTATTAACTACGTTGTTTCCTTTTCATGAATTTATCATGCATTCACGATCGATACTTGTGACGTGAACAAAAACATCTAACCAGGTCTCGATCGTAAAGATCCATTTTGGGGACTTCCGCTCGCCAATCTTGCTTGCATCATGACAGCGCTAAGGCGTCGAAATTTGGTCATATTTTAATTAACTTATCACATCTGATGACGATAATTTACTTACATTTGTGTAAATTGTGTGCTCTAGTGTATGTTATTGGAGAAATTATGACTGAGACAAATCTATCCACAGGTATCGGTCAACTCGAGGGTTGGCTGTGCTAGGTGAGAGTAGCATTTACTCAAAATTAAGCCGTGCTCAGGCGAGTTATAGTCATGTATTCAGGGCTATGGGGAATTGTTTCAATCTCTCTACCACTCTTCACTCGGTGAGGTTATTGTAGTAAACAAAAAAGCGCCTCGCTTGAATTTTTACCGTACGATATTTCAAAAACATCCCGGGTGTAAATCCGGTACTGTCAGAACAATAGCGGAGCGCTGTACCCACTAGGCTAAAATACCCCTGGCTGCGATGCATTTACTCATATACAGTATTTACATAATATGACATTCTTCCATCTGAATTATGTCGCTCTCCACGACTACAAACTCAAGGAAATGACAGCATATTTATTTTCTCCCCCGTTTATTTTACGTTAAACTCATACCGAGTTGGCATTCGAATAGAGTTCCATCATAAAACAAGTTCAAATATCTCTTTTTTATCCAAAATCTGGTCTCCTCCAGCCTTTTTCATTATGATAAGAAGCCGTTTAATGTCAAGGAAGAGTACAAGTGTACGATATCATTTCTGGAGTTACGTTTGCAACGATATCAAAAACTTCAGGACTTGTGTTATTGCTCTCCAAAATGGCGCCTATTCAGAAGAATTCTTCGCGGTCATAATAGAGTGCATTTATTAGTAATATCATAAACTTACACCATTTTTTCGATTAACTTTCATCCATTTTCGATAAAGAAGCACTTATTCGTCCCCTCGTGAGAATTTCCTCTCCTCCGTGAGAATCTTCTGCGACGTAGAGAAACTAGACTCATGCTTTTTTTATGTGGAATCGTCAGGTTGTAATTCGTAAAATACGCATCGCCGGGGAAACTGCTGAATAAGAGCGAAGATTTAAGCGTTTATGTTCCTCGTTCAAAGTTGAATGTCGCAGTTACATATGTTAGTTTTACCAGTAGTCATTATAAAAGCTAAATTCTCACGATGGATTTGAATGCATTATATTCTGGCTTATATTATCGACCCAAATTTCAGCAATATTTTTTCCCTCAAAATATTCCAAGAGTTTTGTCTAAATTGGATATAGTAATTCGAAAAACATTCGCGCGGTCAATCCTTCTATCTCTAAAGATGAAATCTTCGGGACTGACTTTATCTCTACGAACGGCCAATCGGACGGATTTCCAGACGTTTTGTGGAACTTGTATTCGAGTTTACCAAACTAATTTCTCAAATGATTGCACTTTCCCTTCTTCAGCTCCCCGAGCCGAGCAAAAAACATCATAACAGTAGCAAACATTTACATATATAATAATCACTCTTGGTAAGTGATTGATTGATGATGTGAAACTGCTTAAGGAGTCACTTGGTGTAATTTTTCTATCGTGCAGACAATATGAAACAACACTCTCACAATTTATATTTATTCAAAATGACCATGGATTCACCACTGTGTGGCATCCATAAGCGATTATGCCCTGCGTTGATAGAGTCATAGTTGTAGAGAATAAATATTAATTTTGGAATTACCTTGTATCAGATTTTCTGGGAGTTGATTGATTGATGTTACCCGAAGCGTCGTATATTTTTTTTACAATCGACTCTGATTAAACTTTCCACATCTGTCAGTTTGGATGTTTCCGCATCTATACATGTACTTCCTTACAAGCTACCGCAGAGGCGTGTGGCAGGGGATGATTCACCTCTACATGATTCCAAATGTGGAAACATGATGAGCCGTCCTGAGCACTCAAAGTTTCCTTGCAATGCCGGGTGTGTTTGGATTGAATTGCACTGGCCCTCTAATGGGGCGCAAAACTGTAAAGACCCCTTGGCGACTTTTGTTGTGCTTCCGGTCACTCTTCACCCTACATCCTTCCCTTTTCCTCGTCATCCATCTCTTTCTAGTCGCTCATACTATCCCATTGTGCACAGATGAGATCAATCCCCTACGAAAACTCTTATCTCCGCCAAAATTACGTGTGGCCGTCCTTTCCGACGTCTGGCGCCGAGGAACAGCAGGTGGGATTGTGGCTGTCGGTCAGAGTCACTCCTAAATTAAGCAACGGCGATTCCTAAAGTTGCCGAGGAAACCCCCCAGTTGTGGCGAAGGGTTTCATTTTTTTTTCCTTCCTCCTTCCATCGGAGCGGCGGTCGTAACTTTCCCACGCCTCGAGCGTCAAAATGCGAACTTTAATCAATGAACCAAGTGAATGTCGCCGCAGAAAACCACCCTGAATCCCAACCCGACCCAGATCCAACATTCCCTTACGCGTAAGTTCTCTGTATGTCTCACTCACATTCACGCACACACACACACACACACCCCTCGACTCCATCCACCCCTTTCTAACAATCCCCGACTCCACCGCTCTCCACCCCTCACTCCGGTGATCCCCGCCCCCGTGTGACCCCGCGTGTCCGTCCGGGCGCAAATTTTCGCCGTGGAATTGATTACCTCCTGCCTCGAAGCAATCAACAGCATCCCCGCACGTTTTGATTATATGGCGACTGCGTTTCGTATCCAGCGTCTCTCCCCTAATCCCCGCAAGAGGCGTAGCTGACCAAACTCATTGACCCAAACAGTCTACCTCTCTCTATTCTCTCCTTCGCCTCCATAACACCCTCGCAGCGAGTGGGCAAACTTCCATGCCTCTCTCTCTCTCTCTCTCTCGCTCACTCTCTTCATCCCTTTCGCTTCTTCGCCCGAATCGCCCTCTCCAATGGTGACTTCCACGTTGTCCTAATGCGCGTTAGTCCTTCCTCTCTTTTAGTTCCTTTATCTTTTTCCCTTCTTCTTCTCATCTTATTCTTTTCTTCGTCATCTGCCGGCATCATTTCTAAAACCCTCCTCCCCTCGGATTCTTCTGCTTCACGCCCTTCCTTTTTGCCTTTGCTCTCTTTGTCATCCTCCTTTATTCCTTTAAACCCCCTATATGGTGTGTATATATATATATATATATATGTATATATATATATATTTATATATATATATATATATATATATATATATATACACATATATATACATATATATACACATATATATATATATATATATATATATATATATATATGTGCATGTATGTATATAGACGTTTATATGTGTGTGTGTGTGTACGCATGCGTATGTATGTGTATGTGTGTGTGTATGTCTGTATATATTTATATATATACATATATATATATATAATTATATATATATATATATATATATATATATATATATATATATATATGTATATATATATATATATATAAATATATATATGAACAAACACATTTTTATTGGGATGAAGGGAATGGGGTAATGCGTCCGTTTACACTAAATAAAGCTTTTATCCCGCGCGCCTTGGCTTCGAATGCCGTAAGACGTCATTCGGCCCCCTTCTGACGCAGTTTCTGCCCCCTTTTTCTCTTTCTTTCTTCGCGAGATGTTGTGAAGGCACTGGGAACCGATATTTGCCTCGAAATAAAAGTTTATACGGTGGAAAAGGATTGGAGGTCGTTCTTTCGCCCTGCGTTGTAATGAATTTCCGTCGTCCTTCCCGCTCACGCTTAATTTGGAGTACTTACAATTCTTTCGCTCAGGGGGCTTTCCCTCACCGCCCATTTTAGTTATCTTCTTGGCATAGGTTGAAGTACCGCGTAAAAGAAGTTTTGAAGGATTTAACGAGAAATCAAGAGAAAAATTGGCAAGATCGCCATTTTTATCAATTTTATAATAAATTATTTCAACTTCAGTCTCACCGTGAAAAATATACCTAATCATAATTTTTATTTCATAACATTTTCACATCCTCAGAGTTGTTGGCAAAAGTAATGCATATACCCTTAGGACATTAGACATTTTCTTCCTGTATTATTTTGTCTTAAATTAAGATGTATGAAGTATTTCTTTGCTAATTGCATCGCCAGCGTAGGCTAAGAATTTCAACATGCATACGACATTTTTACTATCAATGGTTTTTTAGTATATTTCTCGCTCTCTATACTGCATTCCAATGCGGTGCTTGGAATTTTAAAAATAAATTTCTTTTAAATTCTTGCCAATCATATTTATTAAAGTAAAATCCAAAAATTTCCTGTTAATTTGTAAAGAAATAACAAATAAGTTAACTATATCGTACTACTGAAGAGCACAACCCGAGCTCTTAGTTATATATCAATGCTTACATTTTCTTTCTGGTTTACCTTATCCTGTTTCATTTTAATTGGTATGTAACCTAATGAGCATTGTAAAAAGCTTTACATTCATTTGTTATGGACTTATATATAAAAAATTATTTTTTTTAGTAGACAGGTGTATGCTCCGATGATCTAATACGCCAGACCTGAGTAAGGTCTTTTTTTATTTCAACCAAATCTCCAATTTCCTTTTTCTCTCACGTATAAACTTTCCCTTCCCAGTTGGGACCAAATCCCGATGTGACGTCTCAGCCGTCGGAGTAACTAGGTTTGCTGTCTGTATGGGCACCAACCTTGTCCATCGCGTAGGTCGACTTTCAGTTAAGTGAAATGAGTGAACTCGTTCATGGTCAAACACATCGAAGAGCTAACAGCATTCGGCAGTGCTGCGTTCAGACTTTTGCCGCCATCTCGACATGCCGATGTCAATCCTGTTGTTTGAAGAGTACCGCTCGCGGAAAATAACCGAAGTGTTTGCGGGATTAAGCAGGTTCATTTAGGCCGAACAGATTCTCGCTTTTTAGTGGCAACCAAGGCATTAGTGGGCTATCCGTTAATGAAACAATTTTTAAGATTTAAGTATATAGCCCCGTTTGGAGCACAATGGTTGGAATAAAAGTGTAAAAATTACGTCGAAAGGTTGGAACAAGACAAATACTTAGCGACATCCAAGAAGGGTGAAGGAAAACATATAAGGTGGTCAAAGTCTTGGCATGTTGGAGGGACAAGCTTAGAGCTGTAGTTACCAACATTTCACATAGAAAACAAGCGGTGATTAAAATCAACGAGTTGAT
The DNA here is from genome assembly GCF_022747635.1 of Hetaerina americana. NCBI lineage: Eukaryota > Metazoa > Arthropoda > Insecta > Odonata > Calopterygidae > Hetaerina > Hetaerina americana. Next base: position 52,109,296 of record NW_027287316.1, read on the forward strand.
ATTGATATCATGTACAAATAAGGTATTTAAACTCATAAATTTTTAGGCACTTGGTTGTTGCCTAATCGCATGATTTATTTAATAACATCTTTATGATACGAACAGTCTACGTATGCCTCAATTTTTTCACATTGCCTTGCTATGCGAGCCAATTCTTCGCCTAATTTCACCATATTTTTTAGGGCTGATATTTAACTGTTAATGTATTCATTCATTACAGGTTTAATACCCATCTCATGTAATCCATTCCTATTTCAATTGTATGTGATTTTTCTTTCTTTGCAATGTGGCTCGTGAAAGAAAGAATTATTACGTTTTACATCTTCCCTCTCCGTTAAGTCTCGGAACTCTCGAGTAGCTTGTATTTCTACCCCATGTAGGTCCGAGTGGCTGGTGATTGTTTTTTTGTAAATTTCCAAAGTGGTTTCAACTTTTTCATTTAAATTTTGAATAGCTGTAAATAATCCCTGTATTTTGGCTGTATTGTGTGTGTATGTATGCATGCTAGTATGAGTACTATGCGAGATAATGAGTATTATGGTCGCATTTAGCACGGCAGTTGTGTCATATTTTTTCTGGAAAAGCACGACTCATTAAAAGAAAAAGATGAACTTAACATGGCATTTGAGATTCAAAGTATTTTTTATTACTGAACTCTCATCCCTGAATCTCTTGGGTAGGTAATTTAAATTACCAGTAGCTATGAAATGACTATTTGAGATATGGACCGACTGTATCGTCTCCTTCTTGAAACATCATAAAATATTTGCAGTGTTTCATTTCATTTATTTTAACACTCGCCTAATTTGTCAATCCTTTACTTTTTTCAGTCTCTGCTAAAGTATTTAAAATGGTACATGTGTAATCAATTTGTGTTCGTAAAGATAATTGTTTTTTCGGTTATCAGCATGCAAGTAGTTCGTTCGGCCAACAAGTCGCTTACTTTGGTGACAGTCATATAGCTGAAGTTATTGTCTCTAAGCTAATGCAGCATTGCAAATGGCTTGGAACTAGTTGTCTAGGAAATATATATGCATGCACAATCATGCGGGCGGCGCAGGATTAAGAAATTGTTAATTGTTTTAGAAAACCCAATATCTCGTTCTAGAGTTTCACAGTCTGTTGGAGAGCGAGTTTGCACAGTTTTGAAATTTTGGGACAAATTAATTGGCGAGCAGGACATAAACTATGAAACAGAGGGTTCAGTGCTTACTACGGCCATTCAATTTCAATATTTGGGGGTAGTTATAACACCACTCCATTCATGGGGAGCACATATTAGGACAACATGCGGATCCGCTTTAAAGAAACTCGGCTTCATCGAACGGGTGGTGAGGAAATATAATAAGAAAGTTAAAGAGGTGTTATTTTGCTCTAGTTAGGCCTCATTTGGAATATTCTGCAAGTATAAGGGAACCTTGGGAGAAAATTCGGCAAAAATAATTATATAAACTCCAGAGAAAATCCACCAGATTCGTTTAAAAATGTTATAATACCTGTAAGAACACAGGGGTGGCAGGTCTCCTAGGGGATTTAGGCTGGGAGTCACTTGAGATACGAAGAGAACAAGCGAGATTTAGACATTTAGAAAGGTTCCGAACAAACGAGGTTAACAATGACACTAAAGATATTATTATTGCCCCACATTACTTAAATAGATCAGACCACAAAGATAAAATAAGATAGATTCCAGTACAGATAGATACAGATGATCATTCTTTCCCCGAACAATCAGAAATCATAATATTAAGAAACCGAAATCACCTGAAAAATATTAAAAACATTTAATTTACAAATTGGAACAAAATAAAAATTGCAAAGACATCAGGTATTTTGTAGGTGAATGTGTGTGTTAGTTGGTAGTTTGTGTGTTTGTATGTGTGTGGGTTGTAAGGGTTTTGGCATGAATGCATACCATGTTTTGTTTATGGATTGTATAAATTTGTGGCATCTGCATGTAGTTTTTTTCTTAATCACGGATGGTGCCCAAACACCCCCCACCATGCGCCCTTGCGTTCGTTTGCGGTGTATTAAGTAGATGTAGATGTAAAGACTAGTCCCATTCATGGATGATGTGCCAACTCCAATAGGGTTTCCGAATCTGAAGAAGCATAGTTTCTTATTGACTTGGCCCACCTTACGTACATCTCCAATGGATTCTGTCAAAATGATAACGGATGCCGGGCACATCGACATTGATTATCCCCTTTGACCCACTGGGTGTTTAAAAGGCGAGAGAGCACGAGCCCCGCATAAGCATCGTCCCCCCTCGAGGTGATCATTCCCGCCCCCTTGGGCCCTCCTGGTCTGATTCAGGGTCCCTCTCCCCCAATCCCCGAGCTGGGAGGAGAGAGAGCAAATAAATTAATTAGGCGTTGTCGCTCGCATCCTCCGTGGACACATCCACTGTTGTCCTCACCGTTGGTCAACATCCCTCTTTCTCTCTATTAGTGAGATGCACCGTGCCCTCGCACGCATTCCCCGATTCCCTCCGTCCAATCAAATCCTGAACCTACGTAGGTAGGGGCATACTCACGTAGAAAGAGATAATTCTTTCTCCCCGAGTCCAGGTTACGCGGCAGCAAGTCAGTATTAATCCACTAATCCATAGCCTCATTTTATTTCGTTTTCCCCAAAATGTGTTCATTCTTACCGTATTTTCCAAGCCTTAACCGCTAAATTCATTCTCATACATCTACTTCAGAGTCGTCGTTAAACCTATGTAGTGGAGACTGATATATATATATATATATATATATATATATATATATATATATATATATATATGTGTGTGTGTGTGTGTGTGTGTGTGTGTGTGTGTGTGTACAATTTTATATATATATATATATATATATATATATATATATATATATCGTTCGAAATAGGAACGCAAACAATTCCCGATGCATATCATGAAGTCGGAATGATTTATTTGAAAGAGGAAGTATTTTAATGATTGGTATATATTCTTTGACGGTCATTGCTCATTACAAGTACGCGTCTTAACTTAATTTTTCATGTCTGGAGTATAATTCCTAAAGGTAACCAGTGAAAGATTCTGCAAATAAGCATTGATTAGACAAAGGGTCTCCTAGTGTCGTTTGGAGAAAAACTGGAAAACCTCTGTGCAAAAGACGTAGTGCATGTACTAAAAAAAGATGACCACTACAATTCAGATTGTCTGATAAAGCACGACTAAATGATGACACCAGACAGTCATTTTTGAAGATGCTCTAAATATGGTACCTTTTACAGTCAAGAACCACGTTTACTAATTGTTTTAGATTGAGTCAATAGTGACATGGCTTACCCTCCTGTAACTTTTTGTAGTTTATAATTAATTCCTATGGTACCTCTTCATTCATCATTGCGTCTTGTTACGTCTTTAATAAAGAGAGTTCGAATGAAAATTTTGTTCAAAATCAACTAAAACTGCTTTTACTTACATGATGCAGGCAGAATCCACAATTTTTCAATAGCGATATCTCTATGTTCAATTTTATAACCCATGAATTTGAAGGATTAAGAAACAGAAAATAATTATAACATTAAAAAAGGTATCTTAAAGAATGCATTGAGGATTCGTAGAGAAAACAGAAGCTGACGTTTTTCGTGAATTCGATGATCATCTGAATTAATGCTGAACGACTCCCCTAATCACGACATAAGAGTTCCTCATTTTTCCCGCAAAAAGTAAGTTTCACCGACAGATGTACATCGGCTTGACCAATTAAAGAGCTCTCGCTATTTTTTCTCATTGTCTTGTCCCATTTTATTTTGTTAATAATATCGAGCATTGATTTTGCTTTCAATCTAAACCTTGATTTCAGTTGCCCATTTTTTGGAGTGCAACTTCGATTCATCATGCATATGGAGAAGTCGGATTTTTATCAAAGGACTCGTTGAAAAATGAATTTTTATTTTTGTTTTTCATTCATTATCAACCCACGAGAAGAATATTTGCTTTAGCAAACCAGGTATTTGCTTCGAAATTGAGTGATCTCGTTGGTATGCAAAATATTAACGCGATAAATCTCTATCCATGGTTTGAAAAACTCTGTGATTGGATATCGGACGTTAATTGTCACAGAGTTGAAAGATTTGAATTTAATTTTCGGCAAAAATACGCATTCGTCAAATTTAGTCCCCTCCAATTTCCCAGGGGTGTACTCTTTCATCAGTTGCGTCTAACACGGCTTTCCAAAAAGGAATAAAATTGTTTTTCAATAAAACATTTAATATTTAAAAAAATTGAATTCCTATATATATTTTGATAGCCGCAGCACCGTAGCGCTGCGGAGAAATTAAACATGGGAGAGTTTTTGAATGTGGATCTTTTTGGCCTGTTGCGCTACGGTAACGAATTTTTTCGCGAGCAAAAATGTGTGCACACATAGATGCATATTCTTATGCAGGATTCAAAATGAATTCCGTCGTGGGATGAAATACCGACTGGCTTAATATAGTTTAATCCAATTCCTGTTTGTTTATTCCACGAGTGCAAATATTTCTTCAGTGTTTGGCTGCATTTCAAGTATTCCTCCGGAAGAGAGAAATTTTCATTGTCAATTGAAATTAAAATTTCAAACGAGTTGAGTGTGAGTGTACACTTTCTTATGAAGATATCTTCAATGCACGTGTGTTGTGTAATTTCCATGACATGACTTCTTTCTCGCGAGACGGACATCTTATCAGTTAATCTTGGCAGTATGTTGCTGAGATCTCTTCCTCAGAACTCAAGACTAGTAATTTTGGGTGTTCCAAGTATAATATGAAATTGTCGACTAATCATAATTTAATAATGAACTTTCTTTTACACATAATTCGTAAGCTCTTAACGATATTTGTTATTGTGTCTTTATTGACGTTCGACCGGAGTTAGTTTGAAGTTAAGGATGGGAGCCACTACTTGACCGTAGGCTTAAATAGAGGTTAAATTTACAGCGTAAATTTAAGGCAGGTCACTTATCTGAGGATGCTAAGGACATATTACAGGCCGCTGCTTACTATGGTATTTCAGATCGCCGACGTAAAATCAGGGAGACGAATGGTAGAGCGGATAGATTTAAAATGTCGTTTTTTCCTCGGACCATTACAGATCATAATAGACATGGCAGCAATCGCGTTGGAGTTAATTAGAATTGGTATTGCATATATTTGTCGATATCTTGCATATTTCTTCCTTTATGTTATTCTTTTTTATTTAATAGGTCCATCTTTTTAACAGTTCTACGGCATGAGTTGAATGTTCTTATCCTGTTATGAAATATTGTTGCTTGTAAGTACTTTCTTTAGTGTGATTATGGTCTTTCGAGTGCATGAACAAACTAATATTTCTGTAGAGGTAACATGATTTGGTTTTGTATGTAGTTTTATTTTAGTTGACGGGTGGTGACCTAACAACCCCCGTTCCACGCCCCACGCCCTTGCAGCGGCTTGCGGGGTATTGTGTAGATGTAGAAATGCAAAATCATGAAGTATTCATTGACATTTTTTTTCGTATGCTTTCATGGAGGGATACAAACTTTTACAATCGACGGTGACAACCGATTTTAGAACTTATATCAATTCAGTTTGGAGAATACTTCGACGAATGATGACATATATCTCTTGCCTATTACGTCTTCCCTCTGTCCTAAAGTCTTCGGATTAGTTCTATATCACTTATAATTATTTCATTTGACTTCATGCATTTTAATATTTTAGTTAACGAAGTTTTCTCTTTCTCTGCTTTACCTTTGTGCCTCACTTTCAAGCGTTTCTAGACTGTTTCTAGACTCGGAAAATGACCTTCTTCTGAGTATTTAGCGGAGGACACTCAGCGAAATATTAGAGGTAAATGTGCAAATAAATGGAAAATCTATGAGGTTTCACTCGATGACCCAAGCGTGAATGTTATAAATATCATCCCAAAACCACAGTGGAAATAGCCTTGCTCGTCAATGCGTGCATCTGTATAATTACTGCCAAATAGTGGCAAGATTGAGAGTGCTCGGTTAATTATAACGTTCATCTACCTATTCTGGCCCGGAAAGTCCATGGAATTGAGAGAATTTTGTGATTCTGAAGCTTCACCGTGTCCGATTTATATGCTCTCCGTTCCACGTTATTAAGCGAGCGTAACCCAAAGATTTTTTAAAAACCTTCTATTGAGGTCGTCAACATTGATTTTCGCCTATTTCGCTATTCGTCCTCGTAGCATTGGAAATCTCCTTCCCCGCCTCGTGTCGCTTCACCCGGACTGCAGCAGCGGATCCCATAGATCTCGGCTCGCAGCATTTCTTTCAACGGAACCGCAGGCCGCATTTCGCCCGGCAATAAAGTCTCGTCGTCCTAGTAGATTCTCTCTCCTCCAATTCGAATTGGTGGGCGAATCGACAACCCAGGGGCTCGCAGCCCTCCACTTCTACCCCTCCCCCCTTTTGCTACTCCCTTTCCCCCCCCCCATGGAACGCACATCTCTCTCGCCTTTTCTCCCTCGGACCAAGTTTATTAAGCCCTCCGTCGCGCTCGGACCGGAAACCCCTGCCGTAAAACGTCGCTCCGTCGGGCGGAAAAGGGACCAGATGAGAGGGGTGAAGAGGGTCGGACGCGGATCTCTCTCTCCGCAAACGCGCCCGGTCTTCGCGGAACATGGACGGTGGAGCGTACGTATACGTGAGAAGATACAGATCACGCAAACCGGAGGGGGTGGGAAAAAAATATTAATCCGCTTTTGCGCGTCGCATTGCGATTCCCAGTCGAAGCAGTATTTCTCTCACCCGCCCCACCGATATGAGAATCTCCGCTCGTTTTTCCGACTTGGGTCCGATGCTTTGGTGATCCGGTTTTTCAGTTTTTTCCCCTTCCGCGCATTCCCCTTAGTTATTTATGCCTTCCGCATTGGCCTGCCCCTAGGCTCGTTGAAAGTCAGTTCTGATGATTGTCAGTCGTAAAACTGTTTTTTTTTTCATTTTATTCCGTGGATTTGTTTGAAGAAACTGAATCGGCGTCCATGTCAAGGGGCCGTAATTTTTCCTAAATATTTGATAGCAGTTTTTTTTTAGTTTCAGCCCTCGAAAAATGTTCGTTATCTCAAGTTTCTAATCAGAAAATGCCATTGTTGGAAACCCATCCATCTGGCAGTCGACGCATTTCTGAAGTTTCCATGGCCTGGTTCGTTTCGCGTCATGATTACTGTGGCCAGTGAACTATGGCGCTACGCCCACATCCGAAACGTCAACTTAGTGATATGTTACCAAAGCGGTCCAAATTAACTGGATTTATGCGTGAAAGCCATGGAAGGTAATAGAGAAGAAAGCAGATGGCCGAGAGAATGTACTGTAAATTTCTGTATTATACGACAGCTCATTATTTTACCTTTAAAAAATTAGAAACTGCGCTTTGATATTCGCCAAAGGTTGACACAGGCGTTCGTCAGGTACTTAAACTATACTACAAACAATGATAATTTCCCCGTACCTGCAAGGCACGGTACCGTACCGTTTGACATTCTAAGTATCTTATAAAGTACTTAATTCTACATGCAATTAATGTTGATCTTATGAAGGAGAAGCTTCTTTTGGAAATCCACGACTCTCTACTTGTTAGTTTTCTTCAATTTTCTCCTATGACTTACAGGCTTGGAGAAAAATAATTGCGATTTCAGCGCTCGAAATCAAATGGGAATAGCGTCATTCTATCATGAAAACTCCATTTCCACTCGAGCTCGCCGTGGATATTTTTCCGCAGCCCGCCTTTCTCTCATGCACCGCCTTTTAAAACAAATGCGACGAAATTTACTCCTTTTCGATGTCGGCTTCGCGGATCGCTTCGAGTGGCATATCCGGTTTATCCCACCCGCCAAGTTTAGACGTCGCACGTGCGAGAAAATGTGTCATCTTAATACTTTTTTTTTGGGAGGGAGTATACTTCGAGGGGTCGTAGATGCGATGCGAGGATGACGGAAAGAGTGACGTCGAGTTCAAAGGGAGAATCACAAAAAAAAGTGGCCGAAAAAGTGGGAAGAAAGAGGGTGGGGGGTTATGGGAGGACGGAGTGAGTGTGGACGGGCGTGCAGAGCGAAGGAAGGGCATTTTGCTTTTGAAGGAAAGACTTCATCTAAAGGGTGTGTTGCCGCCTGAATGCCGGAGGGAAATAAGAAGGGCTTTTCTTCAGATGGGGCACCTTTTTCCTTTTATTCTCCTACCTCCCTTCATCCCCGTTCTACTTCCTCCCCCACCGCCGTCCCCGATCCTTCTTGCTCCCAAGGGCTCCTGGGTAGGGAGGAAAGGGGTGGGGGGGTAGGCTGTGTTGGGTGGGAGGGGAGTGCCCGTAAAAGAGTGAAAGAAATAGGAAGGAAGGTTGTGTGCGATATGCGCCAAGTGGAGCGTGGCAGCGGAGGGTGTGGAACCCGGGTTTCACAGCGGGGGTGTTAAAGAAGGAACTAGAGGGCTGGGAGGACGCTCAGGAAGGCTGAAAAGGCTCTCGACCATTTTCCCCACGTGGATGAAAACCAAAGATGCTCGGCCTTCAACCCCGATGGGGATCTCTGTAGGATGAAGTTTGCTGACCATGAGGTCACGAGCCTCCTTTTAAGAACACTTCGCTATTATCTGAAAAAGGCCGCATAATCGCCGAAACGTAAGAAATATTAATGTGAGTGTAACTTTCTGGCATATTGTACATGTTTAAAACGTGCTTCAATTACTGCGGAGGTTTCCGCGGTGATTTTTGTGTTTCATTATTATGTACCTATGGTGTCACTGCCCTCCAGCGTTTTTCCACAAATGTGATTTTATTTTGATATACTACCCTACAAGTCACCGCTACCACCGGGTGTGTGGCAGGGAGTGATTACACACCTGACTACTTTTATGATGTGATGTGCGCGCATGTGTTCACACAATGCGCATCCCCGCGGCCAAATCTCGTACCTAAACCCAAGTCCACTACCATCTATTCCTTCTCCTACAGTCGCATTCCAGTCATTCATCACTCTCAAATGTTCTCCTCCAGGAACATCCGCAATTATGTCCTCTTACTGATCGTATACCTCATCAACTTTTTCCCTCCCATGATAGCTAGGCGGTATGTAGCCCTGAACAATAACCAAGTTCGTAAATTCAGTTTTTTGTAACAATTAATATTCTGTCACTCGCTTGTTGTGTGTTTTCTACACTTTTCTACCTTTTTGTTCAATATTATGGCCACGTCTTGCTGACTTTCTTACCCACCGCTGTACATTACCCTATAGCATTCGCTCCAGTCGTGCCTACTATGCCTCCATCTCACTTTGCAGAGTCCTAAAATATCTGTATTTCCACTCTCCATCTCTCGATTTAAATTTTCTGATATCCCTGTCCTCAAATTCCAAGTTCCTATCATTGGTTCGGTCCCCCTCCCATATCTTCTTTGCCATTGATGTCGATTTCTCTTCGCGAATATTTTATTTGGTTCATATTTTTCGGATATTTAAAATCTTATCTTTAAATTATCTCTGTCTTTTTGTTTCATATCCTATTTATTTGGTAACTTAAGTCCATCTCAAGTATTGTAAAGCGCTCATATACGTTTAAAGAAAAATGTAATTAATAATGGCAAGAAACACTTTGCTGAACGATTTTATGCAGGACTCGATTGGTACATGTCGAAATTTGAATGAATGTGAAAATATGGGTATCAGCAAAAATATCCATAAAGAAATAGCGACCCCTCAATATGGTCAGAATCCGTCTAGACATTTACCGACTTTGTTTCGCACATATGCGAACTGAAGAAAAATCTGTCATTTTTTTTTAATTTCTCAAGTTTGCAATGTGGGATCATCCGATTGAACGGCCAGATTCGAACCGATCACAGTCTAGTTGCAATCAAAGGGTATTTGGTGCTCTGGGTTTTATAGCCGCACATGACAGCACGACTACGTGGCGGGATAATCAGACGGAAACCAAATGGCGCGCCATAAAGGCTCGCTGTGGCGGAAACCCTACAGCGTGACGTGATCGCTATAGTCACATTCCCCTTTGGATACTGGAAGGCGTCACAAACGGCATGCATCATGTTTTGGGAAAAGCGATTTTTTTGTGATAACAGATTTAAAAAATATATCCAATTTAAACCCAATATTCGCCTGCGCGAAACCTTGTTTGGGCATAATTCCAAAATTTGAATCCCGAAAATTAGGGCAGCCGCCAAGGTACTATATTTGCTACTCTGATTTTCAAGGAACTTATTGTTTTAAATTGCTCAAATAAAGAGTGAGATGAATCACTTTCGCTCCACTGTGATCCGTAGTCTCATTAAGATATATTCACTTCTTTGATTAGCTTTCGTCTGCCTCGTACCCTCATATGGGTGTCCCCATGGGTAACAATTATCATTACTCCAGTCATATCATGTGTATGGGTCATCAGAGCGCACAAGCCGTGGAGAATACGGTGCAAATATTCTCTGAAGGCGATGCAAGGGCAATAAATGTTCATTTGGTTGAAATGATATATTATAATGAAATATTCTTTCAGTGCACTACAGCAATTTTAAAATTCCAAAATCGGCTTCAGTTGGCAACGAAATTTTGTTATCTATTTATATTTTTAGCTCCGTGCAAGCCATCACTAGGGTGTGTGGCAGGAGGTGACACACAGGCTAATTTTTATCCGAATATTTTTACTCCTATCGCGATAGGACAGTGTTATTCTGATCCCTTATCGTTTTTGGAAAAAATGATATATTAAACAATCTGCTCTACACTTAATTTGTCTTATTTTATTGACATAATCTCGACTACCATGTACTATGGGGGGTAAAAATACATTTTCAACATCACTGCTAAAGAGACATCCTTCCAATTTGTACAAGAGATTTAGTCTGTAATTCCCTCCGTGAATGGTTTCTAGCCTAGCTCCTCTAATAATTTGTATACGCTACTAAATTTATCATAACTGCGGTTCACAAATCTAGCTCCTCTACGCTGCACGCAATCTCATTCGGCAATCAATCCAACTTCGATTCCTTATACTACTACCAGCATATTCTAAATGAGGGCTATGAATAAAAAATGAGTGAATCAAAGGCGTTTAATCATGCCTAATATACTATATTAAGTTCAGGACATACAATATGGCGAAAACACGCACCCACTAGACGAACTAGTTTCGTTCAAATGCCGGAATGCTCACAATTCAATGTTTAACATCAAGATGATCAAATTCCAAAGAAACTGCGGGAGATGCCGCAACAGTAACTTTTAACGGAGTCATCCGCTAATGTGCATTTTAATGCAACAATTTCAGAGCGTAAAAATCATTCGCCTTGACTGGGACTCGAACCCAGATCCCTCAATATCCGGTCGAGTGCTTTAGCCACTTAAGCTACCGAGGCGTCCTCTTAAACTCTGAAATTTTGGGGCTTTTAAAGGAACTAGATGTTATGACGAAATACCGTACATACAATGTCACATGCATTCGTAGTCGTGCGCGAGGCGCCACTGTCCACGAGGTTAAAAGCCAACTTTAAACACGTATGGTGTTTTCCCTTTGACAAATTCCAAAGAAACTGCGGGAGATGCCGCAACAGTAACTTTTAACGGAGTCATCCGCTAATGTGCATTTTAATGCAACAATTTCAGAGCGTAAAAATCATTCGCCTTGACTGGGACTCGAACCCAGATCCCTCAATATCCGGTCGAGTGCTTTAGCCACTTAAGCTACCGAGGCGTCCTCTTAAACTCTGAAATTTTGGGGCTTTTAAAGGAACTAGATGTTATGACGAAATACCGTACATACAATGTCACATGCATTCGTAGTCGTGCGCGAGGCGCCACTGTCCACGAGGTTAAAAGCCAACTTTAAACACGTATGGTGTTTTCCCTTTGACAAATTCCAAAGAAACTGCGGGAGATGCCGCAACAGTAACTTTTAACGGAGTCATCCGCTAATGTGCATTTTAATGCAACAATTTCAGAGCGTAAAAATCATTCGCCTTGACTGGGACTCGAACCCAGATCCCTCAATATCCGGTCGAGTGCTTTAGCCACTTAAGCTACCGAGGCGTCCTCTTAAACTCTGAAATTTTGGGGCTTTTAAAGGAACTAGATGTTATGACGAAATACCGTACATACAATGTCACATGCATTCGTAGTCGTGCGCGAGGCGCCACTGTCCACGAGGTTAAAAGCCAACTTTAAACACGTATGGTGTTTTCCCTTTGACAAATTCCAAAGAAACTGCGGGAGATGCCGCAACAGTAACTTTTAACGGAGTCATCCGCTAATGTGCATTTTAATGCAACAATTTCAGAGCGTAAAAATCATTCGCCTTGACTGGGACTCGAACCCAGATCCCTCAATATCCGGTCGAGTGCTTTAGCCACTTAAGCTACCGAGGCGTCCTCTTAAACTCTGAAATTTTGGGGCTTTTAAAGGAACTAGATGTTATGACGAAATACCGTACATACAATGTCACATGCATTCGTAGTCGTGCGCGAGGCGCCACTGTCCACGAGGTTAAAAGCCAACTTTAAACACGTATGGTGTTTTCCCTTTGACAAATTCCAAAGAAACTGCGGGAGATGCCGCAACAGTAACTTTTAACGGAGTCATCCGCTAATGTGCATTTTAATGCAACAATTTCAGAGCGTAAAAATCATTCGCCTTGACTGGGACTCGAACCCAGATCCCTCAATATCCGGTCGAGTGCTTTAGCTTACGCTCTGAAATTGTTGCATTAAAATGCACATTAGCGGATGACTCCGTTAAAAGTTACTGTTGCGGCATCTCCCGCAGTTTCTTTGGAATTTGTCAAAGGGAAAACACCATACGTGTTTAAAGTTGGCTTTTAACCTCGTGGACAGTGGCGCCTCGCGCACGACTACGAATGCATGTGACATTGTATGTACGGTATTTCGTCATAACATCTAGTTCCTTTAAAAGCCCCAAAATTTCAGAGTTTAAGAGGACGCCTCGGTAGCTTAAGTGGCTAAAGCACTCGACCGGATATTGAGGGATCTGGGTTCGAGTCCCAGTCAAGGCGAATGATTTTTACGCTCTGAAATTGTTGCATTAAAATGCACATTAGCGGATGACTCCGTTAAAAGTTACTGTTGCGGCATCTCCCGCAGTTTCTTTGGAATTTGTCAAAGGGAAAACACCATACGTGTTTAAAGTTGGCTTTTAACCTCGTGGACAGTGGCGCCTCGCGCACGACTACGAATGCATGTGACATTGTATGTACGGTATTTCGTCATAACATCTAGTTCCTTTAAAAGCCCCAAAATTTCAGAGTTTAAGAGGACGCCTCGGTAGCTTAAGTGGCTAAAGCACTCGACCGGATATTGAGGGATCTGGGTTCGAGTCCCAGTCAAGGCGAATGATTTTTACGCTCTGAAATTGTTGCATTTAATCAAGATGATCATTCAAAAGCGATTTGCTATTGTGAGTACTCCTAAAAGGCTAGTCCATTTACATCCGATTCCCGAATAACCTGATTCTTCTCCTTTTCTAATCCCAATCAACTGAGTTTTCTTGCGGCACAGAGGTAATTATAATGACACATAATTATAATGGTAGATTCCGCGATAAAATAAGAGAGACCTGTCAACAATTTATTCAAGCGCTCTTTCTTCCCTCGCACGATACGCAATCATAACGAAATCGAACCCAAAGAGCCTGGAAAAATTAAATAAACTTAAATACTAAAAGTTTATAAATTATTTGAACACAACAATTAATGCATCTAGCAACTTTTTTTCTGTATGTGTGACTGGTACCTTAACGCCATCCACCATACGCCTTTGCGGCGGCTTGCGGAGTATTTCGTAGATGTAGACTTGAGCGAGCATGTGCAACAAGTATATATAACTCTAGTATGGCATAAATGATAAAGCATCGGAGTTCTTATTAAAATTCAATTCCATCTGCCTCCTCTTAATGTCCTTAGATAAGTTTTGCAACATCTTGTTTCAGCAGTCTGAAAGTTGTTTCCATACTTCATCGTATCCCTTGATTAGCAAAAAAGTATTGGATGTAGCCGCAGAATCATTTTGTTAAGTTTCTGAACTTCGAATAGTATCTCGGAAAAACTCGATCTCGATTGAACCCGAATATATACTTTCCTTCGTCAATAAAGAGTTGTCAGAAAATTCTGTGTGAGACAGCGTGGGGACCCCCGAAGCACAACCCTAGGACCCCTACTGTCCTGCGGACCACCGGTTGTCTGTCCCCGCCAACTTCTCACCCGACTGAAAGCGCCTTCCCGACGTCGCGTACACCAACGCCCATTGGGGAGACGATATCTCTTTCAATATCTAATTCCAGGGTGTCTTTATACCCCGTCGACATCACGCTCGTATCCCGCGCAAATTTCTCCGCGCTCAATTATTTCCCTCGCCGAAAGTTGCTTCGCCCCTTCCCTGGGGAGAGTGAGAGATGAGGATGAGGGGGGAGAGCAGGTGGATCAGGACGGGTTTGGGAAAAGAGACGGAGGAGAGGGGGTGGCAATCTTCGAAAGGGGGAGCTTGGGTGAGATGGGAGCGAGGGGTGGCTAAAAATCGAGATGGAAAGGGAAGGGGACGGGATTGCCGCGGGAGAGAAAGGCAGAGTTTTTATTTATTTTTTCCTCTCTCCCTTCCTTCGCATGAACCACCTCCCGAGACGAAGGTCGGGAAGACTTTGGTCCGCGGAGGTTGGTGAGGGAAAGGGAGGTGGGCCGGACATCGGACGGGGCGAGCGTAAGCACTCAGGGGACCTCGTCGATAGTCGCCGCCCCGCACCGTCCACCCTCCTCTCAGGGGGACGCTTTCGCCAGGACGGGGAAAAATGGCCCGAGGAACTTACCCGAAGTGAAGAGGTGTAGGGAGAGAGAAGTCGGGAGAGGAGGACGGGGGAACAGGACAGGGAAAGGATCTTTTGGGAGGGGCACAATAGGGTGAGGGAGGGGGAGAGAATGGTGGGAGTGGGGGGCGCCACGTCAAAAGGGAAAGGCGATAATGGTTGCCAGTGAACGAGGGAGAAGGGTGTATTGAATGGCTCTCGCACTGCCAAGGGGCTCCCTTGGTTTACAAGTGCATTTCATGTCCAGAGAGGAGGAAGAGAAGAGGGGGATTTTTATGGTAAGCAGAACTGTGGGAGAGATTTTCAGTCGATGCTAGAGGAATGAATGTGTCACGACATAATTCGTCTCGCAGTGAGGTGGTCGTTAATCTTTCCCAAAGAATTATTAGTCAAGCACTCTGTTACAAATCACCTTAATAATATACTATTTACCAATGAATCTTGATCAAAGCACAATCACTAAAAAAAGCATTATTAACCGACTTTTTTCAGCCAAAAGTGCTGTAGAAATACATTACTCGATCCGGAAGATCTAAATAAAGTTAGGGCCCGGTTAAAAATCGATGTCAGCTTAAAGTTGAATACATGCGATATTGTCATTTTTTTCACGGTGATTATGACAATACGGTTCCCTGCCCTAATTTACAGTTTCCGCAAGTAAGTATTCTTATTTACAAATGGCAGTAAATATACTTCCTAACTCCTCATCCATATATCGTACTTACACATCTTCATCCAAATACAAAAACCTCAGGCCTATATAATAATGACGGCTATAGAATGAAATTCCAGGTTCACCATACGCCGTATTAAACTATATTATTTATTCATACCGAAAACGCCTATATACGAAGCAATGAAGTCGTGAATAGATGTGCTGCATTTTAGTCTATCTCTTGAAACGGGCTGATAATTCTGGCCTTCGTGGAAGGGAAAGACTTGAGATCAGTTTCTCTTATTCTTAGGTTCGTAATGAAGCTACTAAAGTACTGTTTGGAGAGAGTAAACTTCATTCCTTACCCCCCCCCCCCCCAAAGGAATTTTACCCGTAGAAGCAGCAATTTTTAGGGGTTAACTCAAATAAAGGCAAACATCCTGCTCACTTTTGCCCAAGGATCCACGAGCAATTTCATTCGGAAGATCTTCCGTCGGAAGGTAAATATCATTAGCAGTGCCTTTCTTGGTAAATTCACGTTTTATGTTTTTGATGACACAATATATGGAAGATGAGGATTAACAGTTTCACTCTCGTCCCGCGTAATTAAAGACATTTAGTCGTCCATACATCCACTCCCCTGAGTACGTAACAGGTTAATTTCTCCTTATAAACAAACCGGCTACGCCATCGAGGGAGAAGGAGAGTGAAGGGCTCTGCGTGTATGTGCGGGAATGGGGGCAGGCGTTTAGATGCTTTGCGAAGGGTTGGGAGGGGGGGAGAAGGGAGCGTCGTGAGATTACTTGCCGTGAGCAAACTGGAGACAGCATACACATCGCCTGGCACAGAAGGAGAGAGGAATGTGAGAGTCCACTGTAATGGAGAACATAAAGGGAGCAGCGGCATCGCACGAGATGGGATCGGACGCTTATATGCGCGCGCCCTCGCCCTATTCCCACTTCCTTCCTCACTGGGGCCGACGAAGGAAAATGGCAAGCGTGTGTCTACCTAACCTGTGTATGTGTGCGCGCTCTCTTATGTGTGTTTGTGTGCATAGATGAGGCTTCTTTACCGTAACTCTAGTCCCACGGAGCAGTGATCAAACGCTGAAACGCACACGCCGGTGTTACGTCAGAGAGGATGAAATGGTTTTCCGGACATGCGCGTGTTTCCGTGTGGGTAGCTCCCGACGGGTGTGAGCCACGCGCTCACCTGCTGAGCAGCAAGAGATGAGTGTCGTGCCCAAGGGGGGTGGTGGGAGATATCGCGAAGGGAAAGAAGGGTCGTGATGACGAAAAGGAAAGTCGACTGTATCGCATCTGTAAGGCGATGGTGAAAATAGGTATTGCTTTTTGCCCGAAACGTTAAGGCACTTGCGCGGTACCCATTATTGAATAATTCAGTCCGTACCTTTACTCAGGGCTATGGTCAATAATAAAATATTCTGGAATAGGATCCGCGTTGATACGGCACACGATGCTTTAAAAACGGTGCTACCGGCGGTTAACACCTCTGAATAAAGTATTTCGGAAAAAAGCTCAGGTGAATCATTTAAGAATGGATAACCGCCACTTCCAAGAGGCAAAGTTTCACTTAAAAACGATTTTTTTAGCATTCTCCATTTACACCATGCTTCCATTACTAGCTTCTTACACTGACTAGGCCACAAGGACCATATGCGGGACTAAGACATCTTCCAGCTGGTACGTATTAACTTAAAAGGTGGTTGTGAACGTAGGATGGTAACCTGGGCGTCCATTACGAAAACTTTTTTACTTCCATTGTGACGATGAAGTATGAGGACATAACAAATAAGTCCGCCATACTTGAATTTTTACTTGATAAATACAGACAGTTCCAGGCGCAACACGGTGGAAATCCTCCGTAGAATGAACTTCTATGTGGAAAAGCAAACTGTCTTCTTTCATTATAATAAATACAGTCCATGTTGACAAGATGGTAGACAAATTAAATTATGCGTGGCAATTAACTTGTTGAACCATTTGATTAGAGGGGTCAGAAACGGTGGAAAAGCTACTAAATCTTTTAAAGAAGTAATGTGATTTGGGAGGAAATATATTTTTTCAGAAGACGTCGATTTGAATGAGAGAATCATACAATGAAATGAAAGCATGCACACAGAAATTCAGGCAAGGTTAAAATCCATGAATGATTTCAGAAAATAATGTAACGAGAAACATTTACCTGAATATAATTTTTCTCACTCACAATGACCTTTCCATGGACCAAAAGTTATTTGGAAAAGAAAGGTATTCTATTAATTTTGCAACTAAATTCTCCTTGTTCGTGGTTTTCACCACTTAATTCTTTCAGTTTGTTAATACTTTCGGTTGAAGTTAACTATTATACTAAAATGAAATTAATTCACAAAAATTTTTCCTAGTTAACAATCAGGAAAGGGTATTCATATTTTTTTAGCATATTAGTGGCTTGAGAAGTAATTTTTAGAGAACGGAGTAAAGCAATAAAATTAAAAGCAATGTAAACACTCGTTAAGTAAGAAAAGCATGATGGGATAATGTAATAAGTAATGTAGGTTGAAATTCACGGTGGCACTGGAACTCACCAAACTCATTATTCCTCGTCCTCTCCGATCTGCATTGAAACAAACTTCCGATTACCTCTTCAAGCGTCACAACCAGAACAGCATAAAACCTTTCGGAAAGGAAAGAAGGAAGGAAGAAAGGAAGAAAAAAATAAAGGTGACGACAAAACGAGCTGAAGACTGACCTTCAGAAACAGCACGCTGGGGTCTCGGGCAAGAGAGCGGGAGAGGTAAGAGGGGAGGGGCATCAACGACTCCCGCAGAGAGAAAGAGAAGTCGGAAAAGTGTAATTGGGAAAAAAGAAAAGGAGTATTGAGCGAAGGATGGGAATCGGGATCGAAAAGAAAGCAAAGGCATCACCCTCAAGCGGGGTATGGGGGGAATCAGATGAGGGTTGGCTCATTGTTGTGATGCTAATACATATGCATCGAGCTTTGTACGGATACCGTGGTGCAGCATAGCGTCCCTTGGATGATAACTGGGAAATATGATATTTCGGTGGAACACATTACGAGACAATCGGATTCAAATGCTTTAATATGAGCGGTAGGCACGTACATGTATGTGTGTGTATATATATATGTATATATATATATATATATATATATATATATATATATATATATATATATATATATATATATATATAGTACAGTGGGTAGAGCGTTGAACTGCTGATCGGAGGGGCCCGGTTTCGATTTCCGGGCAAGGCACTCCGGGCACCTGCAGCTCCATCCAATCTATGTGATTTTTCCAGTATCTGGTCTTCCTGGGAAACCATAACCGGCACAGGGAAAGGAACTGGCCACCCTACCCTGATGTGTGAATTTCACACGCCGTCGGGCTTAGTAATGGGTGAACTCTATCATCACCTACCAAACCGACCTTCGGGCTGATTACTGTGTTTATGGTTATATATATATATATATATATACATGTATGTATATTTATGTGCCATTGACAGACCGCCGATCGAAGGAGGAATATCCCAGAAACTCTGCGACCTGAGATCCGAGCTCGTCCTCTGAAGCAAGTATGCTCCTCAAAAAATGTATCGAAAAAAGGGGGAGGGTAGGTATAAGATTAGGTGAGTGAAGGATGGGTCCAAAGATTGAAAACTGAAGTGCGAGCGGAGGATTGGAGGATGGAAGGCCTTCCTCCTTCCCCACATACAGCGTAAGGAAGAAGATGGAAGGGTCGAGGATTGCCCCATAAAGGGTCACGATACCGGATGGAGAACGATGTAACGGAAAACTTAATAAGACCGACTAGGGCATGGGGCTAAGACGGTAAGCGGAGTGCGAAGATGGGAAAAGGGAAAGAGGCGAGGATGGATATTGACAGGAAAGCTTGGCCGAACTCAATATTCTATATTCGCGTTTCAGATGCTCCGAATGTATAAATATACATTTCCTATTGAAGGGCATGGCGCGGGAACGGACCTCCCTCACTTGTGTCGGACTTGTGAGCCTGATATGAGTTCGCGGGCCACATAACTCTTGAATCAGCCTTTATCTAAATGAATAGGTTTTTTCATAAGAAAACCAAGGAAATAACGACTTTTCAGGCAACAGGTCAGACTGGAGACTATCATGGAAAGGATAGGATCTACGGGCTGGTTAGCGACCGCTGTCACGAGAGAACTCTCGGCATTTAAATGTGGAATATAGATTTAGGAAGACTAATTTGTAGTCCGGGCTAGCACCAGATCCGCATTTTATCTGGCTTGGAGATTACTGTGCTAGTAAACCAAGTGTTGGAAAAGAAAAAAATAACGCTTCTACCAGGTAACCTACCTACCGACGGCATATGTACCTAAAGGATATGAATCATCCAATATGAGTCCATGCAATAGATTAACAAGATACGCTGCGAACCTTCCTTACAAGTTTTCGTGGACCTAATTCATATAGCTAATAACTCAAAGTTCTGTTTAGCTATAGTGTGGAGGTATAAATAGCGATTAAATTGAAATGATCAAACTCCGGAAAATCTTGTAAAATTTCAAATAATAAGACGAAGTTGACGAAATAATCTAGATCTTTAATGATAAAAGGATGGATCTCAAAAGTTATGGTTATTGGTGATGTACCTTATATAGATGGATATGAGGTTGGAATGAAAGTGGGCGGGGAGGCCAAGCTAAACATTAAAATAGGAGGGTAAAAACTAGAGCAGGTAGAACAGTTTTTGTATCTAGGAAGCGTTTTGGACCGACACGGTCAAAGCAGTTGGGACTATGCCCGCATTCTGATGATGAAGGCCGCGGGTCGAAATGTCAAAACTACATCTTAGATGTCCTTTCTTTGTATTTCTGTTTTAAAAATCTTATTATACAGTAAGGTACGAGTATATTGGCGAACTCAATAAATATTAAAATCGAGTTAGTTAGTGCTATTCAGAAGTTGGCTGCGAAGTCACTGTCGCCCATTCATAGTTATCGAATATTTTATTGTTTTCAGTCCCGGAAGTGAATCGACACGGTTCTCCACCCGATTCCCCTACTTACTAACCTGTTCTTGTCTTCATGTATCTCCATATATCTGAGTCATGTATGCCAGTTGCAATATTCATCGGCCGTTTTTCCGTTTCACTTTGCTTTAGCACTCTCTTCAGTACGCTCTGAAACCTTAAAATGTTTTCAATTTTTTTGTACTCCTTCCTTACAGTGTTGTACTTTCATTTGTGCATCATCTTCTTCTCCCTCCTTACCGTACATAAGGTGTGTACTCTTACCATTTGATCCATATCAATTTCAGTGACTCATCACACATGTGTAGGTCGTTTATGTGTATTGTATAAGTAAATGTGTATATATGTATATATATATATATTATATATATATTTATATATTTATATATATATATTATATATATATTTATATATATATATATATAAATTAGTATATTTTGCGCACAATCTTACTTCCTACGATGCCAATAGCTTGCTGCCAATGAAATCTACAATGTTTAGCGATGGTTACTGGAATAGCATGATATCAAAACCCACGACTGCTTTTTCAACCTTAACAAAAACGTCGTAGTGAAATGTCACGTCTTCCTCATGCGTGGGAATAACGTTTGGTAGACCCCTCCTAGCCACATTTCATTTTTTCCTCTCATCTTTTCTCCTCCCTCACTACTTCGTTTTTCCCCACGAAGAGGGGTCACCGCCAGTTTTTCCGTTAGTTTCGTTGGCGGAAACGTCTCCCCTTCCGTGATTCCGGCTCTCTAAGGAAGTTACTCAATGGTAAAGATGCGCAGACCCTTCGTCCCTTTTACTTGTAATGGATTTCATGGTCCATGGCTGGGGTCCTGTTCCTCTAGAGATCGGGTAGACATTTCTAAATTTAACAGTGCTCCTTTCTGGTTTCTCCATCGGCCATATATTTTTATAACTCGCATTATTCTACAGGCCTATAGATGGCGTTTATTTATACAAAAGCGAATTATTTACTCTGTGCAGCTTTCGATTTATATCGATTTGGTAATAATGTTTTAAGCTATACCGCGAACTCGTATGGTAAGCCACGCTATTTTTTATGGACAGATAATGACCATTATTTTGTGCATCAATAACGTTACTCCTTCTCAAAATGCTTTAAAATTGCGTACATTTGGAGAATGCATATTTGTTAGGTATGGACAGGAATGCAGCAGAAAAATGATGATTTGAAATGTTCGGAATGCTGTATTTCCGGAGAATACTGAAGATTACATGGACAGAGCCTAAGCTCCCCAAATATTGAGAAAAGTACGGGAAGTAACGAAGTCTGTTAAATACAGGAGTGAATAAGAAGATTTCATTGAACACACACTAAGACATAATGTTTATTTTAGACAGTAGACATAGGACCTGAGAACCTAAGGATTTCAGGGATTTCAATGCATGTAGTTAATAAGTAAAGATGTGTATATGAAGAGTTGCTTAGAAATGAAGTGACTGAGAAGGAAGTGAAGTCGAGCTAATGAGTCAACACCAATGGATTTACATTCTTGATGATGAGTAGTAATTTCGCGAGGCTACCATCCGCTTCGTTCTCACCTTGTCAGTGCTGTAAATAATATCCTTAATGGCTAGCATTAGTGCCTGGAGTTCGAATCATTGGGCATGAAGCTGTGGTTGTTCTGTACTAATTTCCTTGTGTGGAAATGTTCGTTGAGAAATGAGTGGTAGTGATGGTAGTAATTCAGGTGATACTACAGACTACTTAGCCTCATTTTCCCCATTAGGGATAAATGAGTTGTTTAGTAAGGGTAGGATATTTCAGCGAATGGGTTAAGATGGATGGAGAGAAACCCGGCGTCGGCATCAACCTTAACGAAAGACCCCTAGGGGTCCACAATTCATTATCTCATCCGACGGACGGCACAGTCGACTCATCGTACTAACCCGACCCAAGATGAATTCAGCTTCCTCGGCCTTGAAAACTCAATTGCCCATATCTGAGACTATTTTTGCCATTATGGATAGGCGGGTGATTATGATTAGGTGGAAATTTAAGGGAAGTGAGGAGAAAAACCCAGAGACGACATTAGCCTAATCTTACTTCAAGGCTCCGTGGACTCTAAAATCAAGCGCTCAATGCGATGCGAAAAACAATTGGCTCTTTTTTTTCATGGTACCCTGAAATCGAGGGATGTGTTTATGCTGTTTTTTAGATTTCAAGAAAGCTTTCGACAAGGTTCCCGAACGAGAATTTGATACAAGAATTAAGATAATATGTTATTACTGAGAAGGCGACCAACTGGACAAAGGACTTCTCATCCCACCACAAACAAAAACTAGTGGTCGATGGATTGAATTCATCCGAGGCAGTTATAATTTCATAAATGCTACTGTAGTGTTATGGGACTTCTACTCTTCTTACTATTGATTGACGACCTAAGCTCCCATGTTAGCTGCATTCTTAAATTATTATCGGACGAAAGTTTGATTCATAGAGAAATGAGGACTCCAGCAAACAGCGTGCTGCTCTAATAATTTAGACCAAATATCGAGGGGTTTTAAGTAGGAAGGCTAGAACTAAATATCAGAAGGAGCAAAGTACTGATTTATTGAAATAAAGTTAAGATAAATAATTTGTAAACCATAAAAGAGATGGGATCAATTTAAGAAATTTAGAACAGGTCACATACTTGAGTGTTACATTGACATCAAACCTTTCATGGGGGTACACATTTTATAAGAATATTCTAGTTAGGTTTAAAGAAGCTAGGTTTCATTGAGGATGGGTTGTGAGAAAATTTAATGAAATAATTAGGAAGAGGCATGACTAGCTCTTCGTTTGGCCACATTTGGAATATGCAGAAAGTGACTGTGATTCATGGGAGAAAACATTGATTAAGGTATTTGATTAGGTTTAGAGAAAATCCGTTAGATTTGTCGAAAAATGCAACTAGAAGAGCGTAATCCTTACGAGAATGCTGGAAGAATTAGTTTAGCCTCTTGGTTCTCGAAGAGGACAGGGATGACTTCAAACTTTTAGAAAGGTATAGGACTCCTGTGTTTTCTTGTTACATGAAGGGTATTATTATGTTACCAAATTATATCGGAAGATGCGACCACCGGGATAAAATAGGAGAGCAGCACATAGTCACAGACAGAATCAAGTAATCATTCTTCTCTTGCACGATACGCGATCATAAAAAAATCGAGCCCAAGAGTTTTCTGTTGGTGCCAAAACAAAAAAACTCGGTAATCGGCGACCTCACCATTTAGTGCAAAGGTCGCAGGATGAATGCCGCCTAGGGCATTTATCCTTTGATCGCGTTCTCGATCTGCCAAGGAATAATGTACTCGAGTGTAAATGCGATCAATACCATATTAAATTTTCACTTTCAATTTTCAGAGTAGCATTATGCGAAGGAATTTTAAAATGGAGCTCTCGCAGCTTCTTTTATCTTATCCATTGCACATTTTCGGAGCTAGATGCGACTGTTTGAAAAAATAACGCTCCACTCCCCTTGCTAAGAGCACCGTCAAGAGAGTGATGTTTCCAGTCCCAGGAGGGAAACGTCGAGTATAAAAAACCTCATCTAATATCGGAAATGTATTATACACGTGTTGCGAGGGGATTTTGACGTATATCGTTTAAGATGATCAATGTCATTATCCGAAATACATATTAGGTCCAAATTGATATTGTCCTAATGGAGGCAGTTTAAGAAGCCATTAGGTATATGTATTATACATTCCACATGGTCTGTTTACATCTCAGTGTAGATTTTTCCACGCATTTTAGATGCTTAATATTCATTGTACTGGGTCGAGAACTCGTCCAGAGTCTTGCTGTGCGATTTTGTGGTCACGTCGAGGAATGCCCTCGATTGAGTTTTCAGCGCGAAAGAGCGCGAGCCGTAGGAGCGCGTAGAAAAAACCCAATTATCAATACGAAAGGGAACATCAAATCAAGTCCCTCCTATTCTTTTATTCATCGGCGTATTTACGGGACACCCTAACCAAATTTTACACTCCCGCCTTTGCATAACCATTTGCACATTCGTAATGGATTCACTCGTTCTGCGTTCCGTCATCCGCTGCATGGCACCACCCACGCTCTCTTACTCAAATTGTGTTGTTTTTTGTGCTATTCCCGCGTCTCACAAGAATCCCTCGCCCAAAAAGCTTTCTGGCCCACCATCTTCCTCGGAGGTAGACCGCCCGCCTCGTCCCTGCCCGTCCTGGTCAATTCTCTTGCACACTCCACTCCCCAGTAGCCATGCTCCCAGTTTTGCGCGCGCATTTTCCCTTGTCCTCCGGTCCGGTCTCGTATTTTTGTGCCCGTCTCTGTGTGTATTTGGGTACGTTCCTGGTGGTGATGAATTTTAAAGAGAAACGAGTGATTTCCCCGAAGCGTGTTGATTTTTTCCTCCCCCCCCTCTCTCTCTCTCTCGCGTTTTTTCAGTGTTATTTTTTTTAAAGGGACTACTTAATTTCCGCGGAACCAGAGAATGCGCGTATGCGGATCGGGGGTTGGAATGGAGAAAGAGAAAAAGTGTTTTTTTTTCGTTGGGTGGGGGTTAACTCAAGGGAGGAAAGTCTGCGGGGAGTTGCGAAACGTTCCCCTCAACGAAGCCGCCGACCCTCGGGGCTCTGCGGGGACCCCTCCACCCGTCTTACCCTCTACCCCGCCGTAGCAATTCCCCCACCTCCCACAATTGCTGCCGCACTTCAACTCCCTCCACTACCGGCCCTCTTGCGTTTTCGAAATCCTGTCGCGAGTGGGTCTCTAACTACCCTCCTACTTCCCTCTTCTTCGTGAACTTAAATTGAATCAGGCCTGAATTATGCATCGTCCATTGAAATATTCATCTCTTCCCCCTCCCCTCAGCTTACCACATCCGCACAAGCAGACACACGCCTCATCGCGATGTTTGCGAATTTTCCCCTTCTCTCTTACTCTCTCCCACCTCCTTTTGGCGTTGGAGGACTGATCCTTTTGCAGTTATCAACTTAAAAGCTTGTGGCAATCTCTACCAATATAATTGTGGTGTGTTTTGTGTGATGAGAAAGATTTAGGAGACGAATGGCCCCTCTCTTCCTTTGCTAATGATGAGAGTTGAAAACATTTTATGCTTCTTCTTAAAAACAAGAGTGAAAATTTAAACTTCCCTGGCCAAAAATGATCAAAACAAGAAATTGAATTAATATTACTTTAAAGCTCTAGTTAAAATTCTTCGGAAAGAGTATCACGACTGGCGTAATCAATATGGATTTGCTAATGTAACATTTGGTGGTATATTTAGCAAAATATTTTTGCATTCCATTTCGTCTTGGGTTCAATAATTTTGAATTCTTGGATTCAAATTCACCCTTTTGATAGTTTTGAAGAAACATTATGTTTGAACTCTTCCTGTGTACCATATTGCAATTATTATTTAAGTGCATTTCTCTTCATATGCTTACATTCATATACTTCCGACGCTTTAGTGTAATCCGAACCCCTTACGTAAATTCCGAGAATATTAACCAACAAGCTATCTCCTCCTCTTTTGCTTTTCTAATACTTTATCTCCCCAGTCTGTGCTTTCTTAGCCGCCTAGCATTCTCCTATATTGTAGATATATAAACATTGAAGTGACTTGGACAGCATGACGTCATTTTCGATTTGTCTCGATTCTTAATGTTAGTTGATTTTCAACCGCAGATAGCAACTTGGCATAAAGTAAATTATAAAAATGTCGTCTATTTTAGAAACTAAAAGACAAAAGTACTGGAATGAAACACCATTATTTCTTGTGGGTACAAAAAACTATGTGTACCAGATTTAGTAACCAAATATTTCCTTGATTTGGAATATTGCAAACTTAAGGTATAGTTTTTGCCGTCTTCCTGTGATAAGAAGAACACAAGAAAGTCTTCTGGTGCAATTGAAGGTCAAGGAGCGGGAATCTCGTGTCGGGGTGGTTCAGAGAGCGGATGGTGTGGTGTGATGGGAGTTGAGCATGCGTGCAAATTACGTACGGCTTGAACCGACTGGGAGAGTGCAATTGATTCCCCCCTTAAGATCCAAAGAACTCCGAAGCCTTGTACTCGTGGGTAATGCCTTCTCGAAGGATTCGAGCCTTTTAAGGTAACGAGTAAGGGTTGAAGTATAAAATAAACGCAAGGTCTCGGGCACAAGAGTTAAGTAAAAGGGCATAAAGGTCTCTTCCTCCTCTCGCGATGGTCTTCCATTTTCTAGGAAATCACGGAAGGAATTACTTCTGTATTCTTTTTCCCTTAAAAAAATGTCAACACACACACATGCATAAACAATGACGGGATGTTTGTACTTATACATAAGACGACCCACAGAGGACACTGAAGTCAGGCGCCGTACATACAAGGCCTTTTCAAAAAATTATCTCGACTTTTGTGTTTTTTCAAAAATGATTTATTTATTCATGAATATCTATTTTGTCCCCTTCAAAGTAATCCCCATTAGATATTATACACTTGTGCCAACGTTTTTTTCAATCCTCGAAGCACTTCAAAAAAATCATTTTTTGTGATCTTGTTCAAAAAGATTTAGAAAAATATTTTCGTGAAAGTCACGGACAGTGGACGCTTCGAGGCCAGGGGCCGGCCCCTTAGTAAGCAGAAGAAGAGTCTTGATTGAATAATGCTGAATGATGAAGGGGCCGGTACCTACACCCCCGATGCATCCACAGTCCGCTAGTTTAACCACATGTTTTTCCAATTTTTCCAGGTTCTATTTAAATAAACCTAAATAAAAATAAATTCAAAACCTTTAAATAAAAAAGTGGCTTAGCGGGCGAATTGCACTTTATATATCTTCCTTCGGAATCCTAAAATACTTATATTTACTTTATGACGCAATCTCTACGCATTTATATTTTTAATATATTTTCTAGATTTTCCTATATTTTTAACGTGACAACGAGTCAAATTAAAATATGTTCCGACTTAAAAACTTTTTGGCTTTGTTATGAGGGTAAAAAGAGACTTAATACTTCCACAATAAAGATTTAATATTTCACAACCATCGTTTCGATACTGTGCATCATCATCAGGTTGGCTTTGAGTAAAATTAACTACGAATTGTAACACAAAGCTTACACTTCTTCTAAAGACCTGAATAATGTCTAAGATTTAAAATTAATTTTGAGGAAAATGAGGCGAATACGTGAAAATAATACTTTCATCGCACAAAGTACATTTGTCATCCAACCAAGATTAAGGTTATTCCTTTTTTTCAGTCGCTTAAGTAACCTTTAAGCTATTTGCATATACTTATGTATTATTAGGTGTCAACGCTATTTTTAAATGGAATTATTTACGATACTATTATAAGCATTCATTTAAAAGTTATTCTCTTAATGATGTATAATGAATTAGGGCTTTGTATAATGTGCATAGTAGAAATATCATTAGAATTAAGGTTGGTTATTAGAATTAATTTTGTTAAAAATTAAGGTTAAGGTGACGTTATTTGTCGCTTCTTCGACGTTCCAACAAATTTTCGGAATTCCCTGGCATATGCTGAGATACAACTCCTCCTCGGCAGTTGTCAAACTGTTCAGGGCTGTTGTGAGAGAGACTGTTCTCCTCTCAATTGGTTCGTCTTCGGTTTATCCTTGATCAACTTGTAAAGATGAAACTCTAGATTATCGTCTTTTAAATACCGGTTTCTGTGATCCATCATTTACTGCTCGATCCCTCGTCAAATCCTATCATCCGAAAGACCTAAGGGGAAAAAAACCATCTCCACTTCGATTCTGTTTTCCTCTTACGTCCCCCACTCAAGAGTTATGCTTCTGCTCTGTCGATGCATTTTCACACGACAATACTTGAGCTTAACATTTCTGTTGAAGTCGATCTCTTGGCTACACGTCTCATCAAGCGTTCAGATGTTCGGGGCAATAGTGTGAGTGGTAAGGGTACACTCCTAATAACTATTCGGGAGCATATACTCCCCTATCCCCCCCTATCCTCTCCAGGGCTTCATGAAGATAAAAAAAATAAATCCCCTTTCATCAACCAGTGAGACCCAGTCTGACGAGACCGTTAATGAATCCGGCCCTTCGTTTGAACCTATTGATGAAAAACGCCCACGTACAACATGTGTACATACGTATATCCCTTCGCTCAGACCCACCGCCAGTTTCGTATCTCGATTCTCGCATTTCCTTCCTCTCCCTCTCTCGCTCCCCCTCCCCCACTCCATTCCTTTCCTTCCCCCATCCCATCTCCCACCCCTATCAACACCCCTATTTCCCTAACTTCTCCATGTAAAGCTTTGATTTTGTGGGAGTCCTTCGCATCTCTGAACCTCACCCTGCCTCCCGTCCTCCGACCCCGTCCCCTGAAACTCTTCAGCATTTGCAAACATGAGGGGGAAGGTTCCCGGCGAGGGATAGTGAGTGAAACCACTCGGTTGCTTTTCCGTCTCCCTAGAACATATCTCCTCCCCACCCCTCACTCTCTCTCTCTCTCGGTCGAGTCCCTCCCCTCCGCCATCCAACTAACCCTTCCTGAGAACCCTCCCCCCCCACAAGCATCCCTCTCTCTACATTCACACAAACCCACGCTTTAACCAATCCTCCTTCACCCTTCCCTCGCCTTTATCACTCGTCAGTCAGACCTAGGCGCGTGGATTGGTCCTTATCTGCATCTCTGTCTCTTTATTGAAGCCTTGACTATTCTCCATGATCTTTTTGTCTCCAATCGACTGTTTCTCTCCCATGGCCGAAATGGTACCTCTATCCACATCTTAACCGCGTTCTGCAAAATTGCTATATTTTCCATTAATTCCTCTCACCTGCCTGCCTTTCATCTTTCATGATCCTCGGATCCAAGTGTGAATGAACTCCTTTTCGGAGTAAAAATCACGCAAATCAGGAAGTAAAGGAATTCTTTACAGTAAAAAAAAAACTTCGGTTTCATGAGGCGAAGCAATCGGAATCAAGTGGCATCGACCTCCAGTGGTTTTTTGTGTGCATATAAGAGAATTGTGTTCGCTTTTTTGTACGACCATACAAGGTATTATATTGACCAAAGAGAAAAAAAAATCGTCTCGACGTAAATGTCCACAGACGTACTTCGATCGAGCAATGGTGGCCCCAGTACATTCTACAAACATTGTATAAACTGTTTGCCTATAGTTGCACAAATAATTGTCTCTCTCGTGAGCCACTGATTGTGAAAAAGAACCGAAAAGATTAAATAGTGTAGTCTCCTCTGAAACCTTAAGTGTTTAAAGTTGCGAAGCATCATATTATTATTCATTTTGTATTAATATTCCATTATGACTTCCTGCGCGACTGTAAAAAGAATGAAAATTTTGAAATAAGCTCTGTGAATAAAGTTTAAAATTATACGCTTTGTATTTCATCCTGTACTTTTTTTAAGGAAAAATTTTTTAGTCAAATATTGAAGTCAATTTTTAACGAAATGTGATGACATCAACTTTTGCAAAATTCATAAAAAACTATTGTCTTTCTTAATACATGAATTCACTAAGATGTTCAGCGGTAAACTTTACCTGATTTACTTTTCCGTTAAAATGAAATCTCTGTACCAATTATCATTGCACTTTTAACCAGATGCATAATTTTAGGCTTTTCTTTAAGGAAAATTTTTCAGTGTGCACTTAGTTCACATGTTATTTGAAGTAGTAGATTTGACTCTTGAAGTGATACTCTGAGCGGCTCTCAGGATGGAATTGAATTTGGCTCAACATTTTTCGTCACTGGTAATAGAATATTTTCCGCAGTCGAAACTAATGTTTATTTTTGGCACATAATATCTCTAATAGTAATGGTTGTGAAGGATATCTGGCTTGTAAAACATCACACATAAAACCAAGTGTCAATGGACATCGTTTGCTCACTCTACAGTCATCAATTTCGCTTTCCTCAGATCAACTGTCATTAATTTTCCTCCATGATCCATCTGTCATCGTGCATTCAGCATGACGTATTACCTGCCACTTTACAACTTATCCATACCACAGGTACCAGCGTTCCATTGAAAAAGGTTTTATATGGAGCGCCATGATAACTCCGGATATGTTGCTATTTTACCTATCACTAAATCATTATACTTGGAGTATATAATCACCTTAGAGTATATTATCTTTGGAAAGTATCAAAAATAGGTGAATTACACTTTCTTTGGATACAAGTGAGTTTCGTTGATACCGCAGTAAAAATTAAAATCTCTCTAGAATTCAAATACAAACAATAAAAATGGGTGAAATATACAAATCGAACGTAAATATTATTAAATTGTTTTGTATTTAATAACTAATCTGAAATCAGCCAACTTGACATTTATTTTAATATATAACAATAATTCATTTAAAAATATACAGCAGTGAGCAACATCACAAACACCCATGCTTTAGGTGGATGAAACTCATCTAAGCGGGGATTTAATTCGCGGTCTCTGAATTAGCTGTTGAGAGCGTTACCCCACCACTAACGAGGCCAATATGAACTTTTGAAGAAGAACTTTAAACCAACAAAAAACTTTCGAAAGAAAAATATTGATCCACCAGGTAAGATATGAGGAGGTCTCGTGGTAGTGAGTGTATACGAGGTTGGTACTTGGAATCATTCCTTTGAAGCAGGAAATGAACTATAGGATGTTGTTGACATTGAGTAAAGGGCGAAGGTGGCAAATGAAGAAAGTTAGCAAGTTTTTTTATGGCAAGAAATGTTTTTTGTTTCAGTTGGTATGTGTTTAAACCCGCTCCCTGACTGAAAGACCTCTCCAGCATCATCATTCGAGAAGGCAGCGTGGCAATAAATAAGAGGAAGATGAGGGATCTTAGTCATACAAGTGTTCGCGAAGGTTTGACGAGGGCTTCTTCAGTGCGCAATAAAAAATATATGTATATCTGTACATAAAGCGTCAAACTTTTCCAATAAAAGAGGCGTTTCATCAATCAATTGCGCACCCTCCATCCTCATCGCATCCCTCCCGCCCTTTAACCACTTCCACCGCAGTTCCCGACCCTTTTGTCCCCACCCACCAGGCACATACACGCGTCCTCAGCCCCTGGCAACATGGTCCGACCGACCTGGTTGCACAGTTACCTCTCTCACACTCAACCCTTGTCCTTCTCCCTCACCCACTTACCGATCTCCCCCTTCTCCTCCCCTTTCTCTCTCTACTCCTCCCGCCCACCATTGCGTTATGCGACCACCGCTGCCACCTAACCCATTCCCATTTTCTCCGCAAAGCCCATTTGGAAAATGGAATTCCATAGGATGAGGTTACCCGTTCCACTCCCAGACAGAGGCCTCCTCTCCATCCGTGTTTTTAAAGGCTCCTGTGAGGGAAGAGAGAGAGAGTTCCTACGGTGATGGGGGGAGCATAAAGGATGTGAGAGGAGTTTTTGGGGAGGGTCGAAATTGGACTTGTCCGTCCAAAGTTGCGTGCTTACCTAATTTAAAGCGAAGAGAGTCTTGCTCGTGCTTAAGTCACACGGTGAGAAAAATGAGGCTGTCGGGCTTCGTGGTGGTCTGTCTTTGACATTCGAGGCTCTTTTGGCGAGGGAAAGTTTATATTTTGACAGCCTTGGATATAATTGGAGACAGAATGGAAAAGGGAATTCAAAAAATGTTTTGATAAACTTGTTTACTTCATTCACATCACAAAGTCTTCTCAAAACGTAATAATACCCACATTAATGGGTAAGTAACTTCTCTTATCGTACATCGCATAGGAACATCGTGCTACAGGTCAATTTATACTCATACAAGAAAATTTTACTGATATTAGTGTATATCCATCTCCAAGTACGATCCCATCATTTATTAAAGCCCAATGGTTACCAACTCTTTTCTTCCTTGCATCTCCACATTTCGTTTTGTCTAATGTTGATCTCACCATTAGTCTACTCGGGCTGACGCGTCGTAACTAAATGCCTTAAGTAAGGTATGTCATGACAAAATCATTTAACTCGCGTTTTTCCACTCACCCCTCGCATAACCTTTTAAAGCATAAAATATGTGATCTCATTAGTACTCAATTGGGTGGAATTCAAACCTACAGTCACATCTTCATCGGAAATGTATAGGTAAACATAATACTTCATAACTTTGAACCTCTTGTGTCCCCACGTCTGATAACATGAGTTGTCACCTGTTTATTTGTTCCCATTCGTATTTTACGAAACAATTTTTAATATATTGTAAAAGACCAGTCCTGCCGTTTTTCATATTTGAGGAATGATACTGTAAATTATTTATGAATAATATAATATACTGATGATATTAACGCTGCCAATCATTAGGGACTTGTTGACACCTTGCACAGTAATCTTCAAGCGACTGGCGTGGCACACTACCCCAACTGTCCAGGGTCAGGATTTCCCCGAGGGAAACGAATCGAAACATCGAAACGAAAAAAATGGAAGCATCGGAAACGTAAACCGTCACGCAGTGAAAATTCAGTTGGATCTTACCTCGGGAATGCATTATATCCTTCTTCAGCGCAATATTTCGGGCGCGGCAGGTTATAGTTCGCGATCAGCTTCAACTCATGTCCTCGATCTCCTCAGTATCCGACGTCCCCTCTTTATTCTTGCAGTCGAACATAAAGGAAAGGGTCGCCTTCTTATTCTTCGACCTTCCTCTCCCTTTCATCCTTCCTCTCTGCGGGAAAATAAAAATCCGAAGATGAAGTACGTGTTGACCTCCGGAACCTTGCGAAAATGGGATCTCCCGTTGAGGGTCAAGGGTGCTCCCAGAGAAAAAACATGAAAGAGCCGAAGGGTTGGTTTTTTTCATCGCATTTATTCGAATCGAAAGGGAGATTTCTATATAAATGGGCAATAGGAGGGATGCGGTTCGAGGGAGAGAATATGTGATTCCAAACACATCTGGCGAGCGCAAGCCCTATATATTTTCCTTCGTCCATAATTCTCAGGAACCTCTCAAGTTTCCGCCGTTTTCCCAGCGTCCCATACGTTTCCGGTAAAAGTTTATATTTAGGTGTTCCGACACCTCAAACCTCTCTCACGGTACTTAAAACCTGAGCCCCGATTGGTATTTTCTTTTTATCACGAATATGAAGTAGCTTTGGATGCCTAGGGAACACGGAGAAACAGAATTGTAGTGAACTAGTATGTAAGTCTGGTTGCATTTTTGATACAGTTAAAGCAGTTTTCTTTACAGTATTTATTTGCTCTGCCCGAAAGGTTATCCGTATCGCTCTCCATTTTGGTGGTCCATTAATAAGTCAAGGGAATCCAGATTTTTTCAGCCTCCCTCTCACCTTAAAGATAGATCTCTTCTCTCCCAATAGATAAAAGATAATAAACCTTTATAGACCCATCCCCAAAAATTAAGTAACCCAAAGATTCATTCACGTTAACCCTTATTATACTTTAGACCTCCAGTATGAGTGAATCTGGCAATCAATCTATCTTTTTCGTTCTCCAGGAAAATACGCTCACAATGGAATGAATATTCGATAATCCACTGCCTACCGTGTATTCATTTTGAGCGTCAAAATATTGGTTTTTCTCGAGTTTACCATATTTTACTTTTTCCGAATACTGTTAACAAAGAGCAATTAATATCAAAAAGGTAGCACGAATTATGTTCATTATATGCTCCGATAACTGACATATTTTACCGTGCCCTTATCTCATAAAAATTCCACAATTGACAGCACAGTATTTATGCCATAACCAAAATTTAAGCATTAAGACTTTTGTGTTGTTTGGCGAGTGTAATATCCATCGAAATAACAGAATAGGAAATACAATGCTAAAAAAATGAATTTTAAGATTAATTTCTCCGAATTGTTATAAAATTCGCTTTATATTCCACACACGTTTGCTTGACTCCTGATCAGAGCGTGGTTAAATTTTATTCTAAGGCCTAAAAACCTATTGAAAAAATTGCTCATTGCTCATTGGCGCTGAACATCGCCACGAAAGTAATAGATTTTGGGTAGGTCATGTCTAAGAGAGAATCATTCTGATGAGGAAAATGCTAAATGCCATTTTTTAGATAAATAGTAAAAATGGGTAGAATATTGAATGACGATTAATGTAATATTAAAGTTGTTATCATCATGATCAAGAGAATTTGAAGATGAAGGGATGTGTGGAAAGAAATACTTCCTGGAGCTGAATACTATTCAAAGCATGTGATGACAATAGTAGCTGATCCTTTGAAGTTTTGTTGGATATGGGAATAATATATTTTTCGTATTCGACAAAACTTTTCCATGCATCTTCCTCTTACCAAATCCAATTTCTCCGAATGCATATATCGTGTTTGCTATCGCTGTCATCATATGGCTCCCGCACACCTCTCCATTTCGGTGTCTGACGTATTTCAGGGAGCATGACGCCCTCCCCTGGACGCGGAATCAGGGAGGGAATATTCCGCTGTAATATTTATTTTACACGGTGCTGGTGCCAATTCGTCTACGGTGCCCCTTGGCGAACGCCAGGTGGTACTGGCATTCAAATTCATTCTCCTCCGCATTTCGCTCTATCTACGCCCCACACGACCACGCCACCTCCTCTCCTTCCCCTCTCCTAAGAGTCCGCCCCTAGAATATCGATAGATTCCCATCATGACACGATCGCTCCCTCCCTCCCGCAAATGTCTAGGGAAAACAGCCCTCTTTAACATGTTTTCTGTCGTTTAACGGAAGTGTATGAGAAGATAAGGAGAATGAAGTGAAACGGTTCCCATCTGGCACACAGATTCAGCTCGGAAAGACTCCTTACATTCAATTTTCTTTTGAACCCCAACTCTGTCAGGGTGGGAGGGCCATGATGAGGAAAGGTGTGTGTTTTTAAGACGTGTATATGCTCCACCCTCCTCACTCCCATCGCATCTTCAACCGTCTTCTGGCCTTCATGTCTACATTTCTGGTTAGATATATATTTAGCTGCTGAATCGCAAACTGGCATAATGTGGTGAATGTTGTTGAAAACTCAGGGATATCGGAGGAATTAATATTGGTGAACCTCTTTGCACTTATTAGAGGAGCAGCGGGGGGAACGTACACTGGAGTGTTAAGAAAATAGTGAGCATTGCTTTCATTTGCTTACTTTAACATTATTTATAAAGTGAAATTTTTCACAAACGCGTCAGTGCGCTACCCTCTAAAATAGAGTAATTGTTTGCTAATATAAGCTATAAGAATTGTTTGCTATTCTCCAAAATCTGTTCAAGGGTTCAATGCACTCAACTACCTTCCAAAAAGCTTCTATCCTTTGGTCGCATTATTTTAAGTGTTATTTTCTGGTCCTCTTATTAGATCATATCGGAAATCAAAGTTTTTTATCATGAATCTCATCAATGAGACTTGTTTCTTAACCGTGACAACAGTTTATTTCGTTGAAAAAACAATTAGAAAAATGCCCAATACCCTACGATTTTTTAGGATTCCTGATATGTGCGTCGCAGTTGTTTCATGACTCACGTTGTGGATATAGGACATGTCCATAATGCTATGGCAGACGCTAACGTCAAATTACAAATTAAATACGTTAAAAAAGCGTAGCGTTATTTAATTTGTGCCTATCAAAAATTATTCGTGCCTTAGAAAGGTAATCGTTGATATCATTAATATATCTGTAACTACGTCAATTCTGGCGAAATCCTTTTTTGTCTGTGACCTCCTTGGTATTTTTACTATAAGTTAGATTTAATAGCTGTTCGTGTTATTTTTTAGCAAAATGCAAGATCGGTTGATGCAAAAATTAATATTTAATGGCCTCTTTAAGTCACTAATTTGTTAATTACTCGATTATTTTAACGACTCCGTTGGTCATTCTCAAACTTTTATGAAATATTTTTTTACTACTGATAAATTGCACTTGTCAACTGTTTTATCTTGGGTACTACTTTCAGTAATTCTTCGACACTTAACTCATATCACTCGGGAGTAGGATTATTCAAACCAGCAGCTCTTTGCAATCACACGTTCGATAAGAGGGAAAAGAAAATTGCGGTTAGTTGTCCCGAGTCCTACGCCCACCATGCCTCCCAAATCCCTTCGTCCCGAACGTCATTGTATGTTAGGCCTCCTCTCCATTCTATTACGTTCGCTCCGTCTTTCACCTTCCTCTTCGTTCTTCGCTTCCGTTACGGCGTTCCCCGTTCCCTCTGGTCCAAACACTTCCCGCTCATTCCACCCCATCAACATCAGCGATCAAACCGTCCAGGTAAATGTTCTAGGTAGTAAAAATCGCCCCTTCTCCTGAATTCCCAATCTCCATCCAACCTTCTCCGGGCGTCCCGCAGAGTCCCCGTTTGAGACTACCCCATTTCCCGTCCTCATTCCCCACTCGTGTCAGTTAATGACCGTTATCGCCTGTTTGCTTTCTCTTCCTTTCTTTACTTCCTTCATTTTACTTTCAGTTTCCATCTTTACTCTTTCACTTACTTCTTCCCATCTACATTCACTTTTGCGCCCTATCTCCCATGCGTAAGGCCTTGCTAAAAACCAACAAAATAAATATGATATTCTTGCTCCTCCTCTTCATTTCTGCCGTGCCCCATTTGCCGAACGACGACGGAAAGAGTGCGATTTCATGGTACATATTCCAATTTCAGTTCACTTCAATGTTTTAACTAATTTTACCTAGTTTGTGCATGCGTCTTACATATCTTCTTTTTGTTTGACACTGACAACTGTCTTGTTATCAATTGTTCGAATTGAGATATTACTCTTTTCTAACTCTTCTCTAACTTTTTCATTGCAATAAGCGATTAATTCATGTAATTCAATTCTTTTTTTACAACTCCCTCACACATGACTGGGAAATATATGTATAGTTTGTAATTGGCCAGTCCCGTAGATTAAAAGCTGCCGAGAAGTATTATATTTCTATCCGTTTTCCAAACATTTTAGTGCTTAAATGTTTGATTTTACATCTAAAATCTGTTGTCTTCATAATCCATATTAAATGGACAGTGAGGAAATAATAGTTGGGCCTCTCAAGTTTCATTCTTTTCAAAGTTGAATTTCGTTTACATGTTGTCACAATAGATCTACAGAATTTTATTGTTTAGTTGAGGGTGTAATCTTTCCTGTGCCTTCTGTTGTCTGTTCACCTGCGCTTAACCTTGTGATGCGTTCTTCGTAACATAATATCATATTTTTAATCCGGTTATAAAATCCAATGAAATTGGTTCTTAGCGAGTAAATAAATGTTCAAATTCACGGTGTTTATGAAAAATATTATCGTCAAATGTGTTGGGGGTATTTAATTCTTAATTTAACGCTCCCACACTTTGGATGGTACCTAAAAACTGTTACACAGCGCTGTGAACTCAAAAACGTTTCCTCTCAACAGAAACAGTTTGCTTTGAACAGTTTCCTTATTCATTTTTTCATATTCTCTGAGCCTTTAGCGTGACATAAAACTCATATTCCATTCCTTTCTCATCCGCGGTTACCTTATTTTTTCCCTTTCATCTAAGCCTTTTTGTATCCCATTTTTACTCTATCTCTTCCATCCACTGTTTCTACCTTAGAATTTGTCATCATTTCCTCTTTTCCTGTCTTACATATAACCCTTCTCTAATGATTTTCCGCTCTTTTCGTTTTTTTTCTAAACTTGCACTTCTATAGCCTCCAATTTCCGCTCATCTCTTTTCTTTTAAGACCTTTCTCCTTTCCTTCATGACTTTACAACGCTGCATTTTATGTCAAGTAAATCCTTTCTTTTTTTCTTCATTCTTCAATTCTTCTTTCTTTTTTTTCTTTCTTCCTTCAGAGCTCTTGCAATCAAGACCTTCCTCTTTTTCAATAATTACTTTTCTGATGCAATCCTTCTGTTGATGTCACCTACTCCTCACTGCTTCTCTCGTTTCGGTCCGAAATACTGCCTCAAAATGAGAATTGATACATCCGTCCCAATCTCCGTTCAACCCTTCTATATCGATGACCTGTTCACCCTTTCTGTATTTTGAGGATATCAGCTATTTAAACTAATTCGTATATTTTTTGGGATCATATTGCAGATTAAATACGAAACAAATAAAATAATGGAGTCTTGACCCTTTTCTAGATTTTTTGATTGAAAAAGTATGTTGGTAACTTTCCTCGATAGGAACTTTTTGCATATAATTAGGACTTCGCTTTGACAGGTCACAGTCATTTTAAAAATAAACAATGAAAGCAGAGTCCCCTTAAATGATAGAAGTCTTCTCGTAATTATGTTATGTTAATAGAGCAGACAATAGTTATGGAAAATCATTTTATTACAGTGTAATTTTATCTCAAAAAAGCAAAGGTTATTACAATTCATTGATTAATGATTCATTTTAATAGCCAATTTTTTATGATGAAATTTATAAATAAAACATGCTACTTTATTATGAAGGTTGTATGTTTGATTGGTCCGTAACTCTGAAAATGACAGCCTTTCAAACTGTTTTTCTCATAATGTCTAAAGTTTCTAAGTTACTGTTCCACAAAGTTACGCCTGAGACAACAAATTTTACTGTTTCACGTTCGTAATTGAACTCTCAATGCTCTTCATTATTTTAAATATGTGATAATTTATTTTATTATTTATCCATACAGTGTTTTTAAAAAATGTATGTGTAAGTTGAGGGTTGTGATTTTCTTAGC
Source organism: Hetaerina americana (assembly GCF_022747635.1). Lineage (NCBI taxonomy): Eukaryota > Metazoa > Arthropoda > Insecta > Odonata > Calopterygidae > Hetaerina > Hetaerina americana. The sequence continues at coordinate 52,148,395 of NW_027287316.1, forward strand.
TAGTTTCACTGATTGAGAAATCCACTGTTTTATTCTTCAAGTTTTTTTCAAAATTCTTCAAATGAAAGTATTCTCATGGCGTCAATGGACAGCATTACTCTCATCATCTACATGTTTTCTGGTTGAAAACGATGGAGTCGCAGATGCAAATGTCGAAAGTATTGGCTTTCGAATATTTTGATCTGCTGAAGCTGAAATGCAAATCTTAATCCCGTGGCCGAGGTCGGGTTCCCATCGCCTTTATTTGCTTTCTCTGAAAGGGATTCCATTTCCTGGAAAAACATTTGAGCTTGATAAGTTGAAATTAGTGCCTGAGTTCCAAAAGGTTCCTTTTGTAATTACTGCACTGTCCCGATTCCCCAACATTTGCGAATTAATTCGATTATTGTGCGCGACGAATGCTCCCCGTGTCCAGCCATCTGGCATTTTTTTTCCTCCAACTTTCAAGCCATTTATCCGAATCATCTGTACTCTTCGCCTCAGATAATACGGATTAGACGATTAGGAAAGACGCTCTCAAATCCTCCCTCCACCTTCCGGCGAAGTGCTAAGTGCATTAGAAATTCCCAGGAGTGGTTCCCTCTTGTAGTTTCTCGCTAAGTCGTAATTGAGATTGATTGCCGTCGATTGGGAAGGCGGTGGCTTTTGTGTTACTGGCGTAGAACCAATATTTCAGCATCGTGGGAATGCTGATGGGTTAAAACCTTAGACGCGGAATTCCCTGCAGTAATGGTATAATTTTGATTAGCATCTCGTGACTTCTTTGAATTTTTTCTACCAATTCTTTTAACAACATTTTTTTGTTCTTTTAGAATCCCGCAAGAATGATTCTGTCTTCTTTTAAAATCTGCGGGTGTACAAGCAAATAAACAGAAGCTGTGCTTGAGTTACATTTTTTTAGAAATAATTGAAACGGTGTATTTGGTCGAAGGAAATGGCGTTGATAAACGACTTCCTTATTTGAGCTTACATAAATTTTATAATATTTTGAACGTGCAGTTCACTGTGGTGAATTTTATTACTGAAGATAAATTGCTTTATGCTAGTTAGGCACCACAAACGGGTTTGTTATAAATCGGTGTAAATGGATGTGGCTTTAATTTTAGACACAAAATTTCTTCTCTTTTTGTAAATAGCAGATTTTTTGCTCGATTAAAGCAATTGTGATACAATAGAGATAAATGTCTTTCGTAAGCTCCCATCTAAGAACTTTTCCTGCAATCGGTTATGTTCAATTTGCACTATGATTATTCCACATAATTATTCCCTTCGAACGTGGTCTATCTCCATTAATTGACGCTAGCATCATCCTAGAAATAGTTTTTTCACTTTATCTAACGATGACATAAGCTTCCTGAATAATTATTCAAAATGATGAATATTAGAAGTGAATCTCTTAGGGTTTCATAAATGGAATATTGAAAACCATATTGAGTTACGAATAGCTCTGTGACACTATTAACTCTTAATGCAACTCAATATTTAGTAATAAAATAGGTGGTTTTGTACTGCCTGAATATGTGGAGTTCAAGAAGATGAATTGACGGTGGTGTAGTGACCAGTAGAAATAATATGACGCGAAACTGAGATTATATCTTACATCAAAATCAAACCGAGAGTAATTCAGCATAGTGGGAATTGCCTAGGAGGTAGACTTGCGACAAAACCTTTTGGCATCATGGACGAAAGGAAGCGCCTCTCCAATGCATGTTGCTAGTGTTCTTCAAAGCTCTTAATCGATAAGCCCAGAACGTGATGTAGAAGCCCTTCTCATCCTTCCATCCCACGTTTCCAACCCCCCAGGGAGAGGTATTTTCAGTTTATTTTTCCCTCCGACAGAGAAAGGTGTAGGTCTCACGATAGCTCTCGATCTCAAGCATCGGATTTCGATTCCATTATCAAAATCGAATTTCGATGGGCTTTAATCATCGAAAGTGCGGCGGCGTCGCAAAATAGCGACATCTGACCATTCAGGTTAACCTTTCCCGTCGTTCATCACCGCGGGTCATCCATAATGTGACTGACAACGGCCATGGGCTGACTCTTCGGTGCATCGATAAACCAAGTTCGTGTTGTTTGTCAATCTCGTTTAAACACCATTGTCTCATGCATTCTAACGTTCCGGGCTCCACTTGGAGAATATCTTAATGATTGATTGCCGCAGCACGAAATCCGTATTTTGTTGTAATGGCTACGTGGGAAAGGCGTGGCCTTGACATTAGAAAAAAATTCACAATCATCGTAAATCACCTCAAGGGTGTACTTTCAAATCGATTCATTACAATTCGTGCATTTGAATCCTTGACAAATCGACTGCCATTTGAGTGATCTTAGAACAAATGAAATATTCACCCTTAATTTTACTTTTTTGAGCGAAACACTTATGATAAGTGAAGCGTTATATTAAATACGTGACAGAGTGTGAAAACAGAAATATTTACTGACATAAAATATCGAAAAGAAACAGAAGTCAATATTTTGGCGGATTTCTCCTATTAGGATGAGCAAAATTACGCTAACCTTAGGCCAAGCATATACCTACCTCGAAAATACGAGTTCACTTTTTTATATTCATTAATCCTAGGTAGTTCAAGTATTTATGGGTATCTAATTTCATCCATCACTTTCAGAAGTTTTTTTTATCTTGACGTTGTCCGCCAATATAGTCTCTCCCTCCGAGAAACAGAAATTTGGTTAACATGGACTGCTTTTTGAGCGCACATTCGCACAATGTCGAGGTGCGTTGACCTCGACAGAAAATGTAAAATCGTTTGGCATGACTCGGCAACATCGACGGGCCTAATGACGAAAACTCGACGCGTCGCGGCATCGAGCGACCACGGGATGGGTAGAGGGAGAAGGGAAGGAGAGAGAACAGGAGGAGTATTTTGGGGGTGAGGGCGTAGGGACGAAAGGTATAAGGCGGATAAGAAGTCCCCTCTGGAATCGGGAGTGGGGCCGAAGAGAGGACCCCTTGATCTCACCTCCCGGTGGCCGACGTCGGGTCTGTCCGTGTCGGCGTGTGTGCGCGTGGGTGGTTCGGGGAGATTAATGGGATTGGTCCGTTGCGGGGAGGAAGGGATGGGGAGGAGATGGTCCATCCCTCAAATTCGTGCGCCGTCAAGGGTTTCCGTGTGGGAGGAGGTAAGGGGTTTTGGCGAGAGATGGGAATGGCAGCGCTCCCTCCACCCCCTTCATTCCAGCCTACCGTCGTCGCGTCAAAACACAGGCCAGTCCATTCTCCCGTATCCCTGCGTCTCCCATCCGTCTCTTCGGGAACTAATTCGATTTAAATGCTGCAACTGTTTGTACAAGGGTCTCGGGGCCGAAATGGTACTTGCTCCCCGTATCTCTCTGCATAAGCACGGGATTAAGTGCCCCTCATGGATTCCTACGAGTGAGTTGAATATTCTCATGAAACCTGGGAAATTGCAGCCGAAGACCCAGTAAATACAATTAGGAGAAATCATTATTCTGCTCTGGAAAATGTATATTTAACGAGAGATTTAAGGTTTATCCCCGTTCTACGTGCCATACACGCTGTCGAAAACTGCATCATATTTGTAAATTGCAGTCCGTGGTCATAATTGACTGATTTTCAGAAAACTGTAATTCGTGGAGTGTTACTTATATGTCAAAGTTATTCGTAATTATTAGATTAGTTAGTTAGGTTAAGTTTTTTCACTCCAACATCAATCCAAATGTTACGGATTAGAAGCCCTTTTGCGATGAATATATTTTTCATGCCGTAATCAAGAGACGTACTTTAATGAATACGATCGCAGCCTCGCAGCACCTAAAATCTTAATACTTCTAACATCACTTGAGGAAAAAAATAATCCATCTCGCCAAACAAAAGATTTAGAAGAAAGCACTAATCTGGTACCATGTGAAATCTCTTTTTCAGCTTTTATCTAATAAATTTTGCCGTCGCATTGCCGCAGTTCCCACACTGCCAACAATACGGCTGACTCCTAAAGCCGTTGTATCCAAATAGAGTGATTGAATATTTTGCTCATTCAGGGATGAGTTTGGGTCCCCCACAAATTGGTATCAAAGAGTAAAACATTTATATTCAGCATTTTTTCAATGAATTAGGGAAAATAATGTTTATGGGTGTACTCATGTAAGTCGGAAAACTCTTCCCATGATTTGCCGGAGAAAAATTCTAACTCCCTCATCCTTCTTCATTGCAGAATCCACCACAGCCACAACATGTCCGACGGGAATGTTCCGGTGTCCAGAGGGCAAGTGCATACCGTCGCTTTGGGTGTGCAACTACCTGAGGGATTGCGAAAAGGGCGAGGACGAATTCCAAGCGTGCCGTATGTACCTACTTCATTTTATTTTATTTTTTGGGGGGCATTTCCCCCCCATATTACTATTCATCTACGTGCGGGAATTCCGAAAGGACGCCCCTCGTGCGAAGAGAAATTCTTGGGGACGAAGTTTTTTTTCCTTCGCTCCCTTGGGCGACGACGACCAGTAATTTGTAATTGTCAGTACTGCTGCACCTTGCGAGGGAGAGCTTTTCAATGATTTGCTCCCTTCTTGGTGCATTGTAAAGTAACGTCTTAACCGCAGTTTTTTACCCGTCATACCATCTCTCATCCTCTCAAACTCTTTGTCCGAAACTTTCTAGTTCCAGCATTAGCTTTAAAATTTATTGAAACTGTTGATGTAGCGTCGCATCTTGGAGTACCTTGGAGTGGCCAAGGAATCTGGAGTACTTGAAACTTTAGGATCGGATGAAATCTAATATGGTCCAAAGATTTTCCGCGGTTTGAAAAATGTATTTTTATTTAAAAAACCTTGTTGGGAATTTAAAACTGATTCAACAGCGTCGTCCACTTGCATGCCAACTCGTTTTCTTTCCCAAATGAAAACTTTGAAGCGATTTTTGTTTTCTGTTCAAACTCGTGGCTATCTCATAAATAGTTTATTCAATGTAAATTCTGCAAAGCCATTAGCTTAGTATTTCTCCTAGGCTCTTTGTTATCAATAAGGCCTCTATTTAACGTTGTGAGTTTTTTGGACGCATGCTGGGCAAATGATTGTATCTGCAGCGGTCGGCGTAAGTTGTCATCGAAATCTATTGCGCTGTTTCCGTTTTATTAGATCAACTTAGAATTAATGTTTGTGTTGCAATAAAATTTGTCTTAGTCAGAATTTGATATATCATATTTGTCAACCAACCTTTTCATACCTTATTAATATAATTAATTAAATACGCTCCGATGCTATTTGGGTGGATGGCGAGGGAGAAGTGAAGGTATAAATTATTTGTTTGGCATTATATTTTTACACTCTTTAAGTACTGACCTGGAAAAATAGCTGTTGACTTCAGAAAATTAATATTTTGGACTTGGAAACGAAAATTTATGGCATTTCCGATTCCAGTTGTGATGGATACTCTACTCTCCACACGTGGTCCATCTGGGATTAATACAAGTGTAATATATGTAATCGAAGCAATAATGCTCAAAATTGAGCTTCATGAGTGTCGCGTAAACTATGTAGCAATATACATTACTGAAAAAAAAATTAGTTTTAGTTTTTTTCCCAATATTCTCAGGATAACTGCATTTTTTATTTAGTTGATGCAAAATCAATTTTGGCTTCATTTTGTCACCGTGCTCGACTATTCGTGTTATTATGGTGTTTTTACACTCTTGATAGTTACAATTTTTTATTATTAAGTGCAGAGGCTGCCTCAAATTTACTTCTACATTTTTTTGGTAGATCGCCGCTATCTGTGGCTGCTGCATTTCTTTTTCAGAACTCACAATGTTGGTTGCCTTCTTGCATGTTTTTTGTTTTCGTTTTCAGCTCCGCCGGACTGTGATCCAGGTCAGCTGTCCTGCGGCCAGTACGTATGGAACAAGACGTACTGTATCCCCACGCACCACCGCTGCGACATGACGGTGGATTGTGTGGACGGCACAGACGAAGCAGACTGCAGTAAGTAAAATTGGGATATCCTGTCTCCCAATCGATCAAACATGGTATTCGTTAGATAAACCGGAGTAACGATCGAAGTGAAATTCATCTACCCCTTCTCTTTGAAGCGATTGGAACAGCGGAACGATTTACACCTTCCTCTTGAAATTTACTTTGTGGAATCTATCTGAAATGAAAATGATATTACAATAGCCCAATCCATCATTTGTAATTTTTTATCAATAGACAGACGAATATTTGGACGCATTTCTTTATTTCATAAAAACCAGCTGATAAAGCCATTCAATTTCGTTTATCTTTTCATATTATAGTTTTTTTGTTTGAAAGTTTTTTTTTCACTTTCGTTGTATATTCCATTTGGAATTGGACTCGCATCTGAAATAAAAGCCACCCAAGAGCGGAGTTCGGGCCGTAGTTGAAAAAAAAGTTTTCTGCTCCCACGTAAATAGTTCCTTTGATCGAGCATGGTCGAGCTTCGGTATCCGACAACTTATGTGGGCGTATCCCACCACTTGTAGGCCTTCCGCTGATGAGCGAACAAAACCAATTTTCATGCATAAAAACTGAGCGTGAGATTTTCGCCTAATCTATGCCTCCCCTAATTTGTGCAAGCTTTAGATTTCTATTGATTATATTGAGATGCAAAATGGCAGGCATTAACCAATTTACCAAAAATAGTTCTAAGTGTACCCTTGCTTTTCCTCTAAATGTTCTATCATGCTTCTTTCCTTTTATCTCCATCTTATTGTCTTCGTTATTCAATCTAGACGTAGAATTCCCCTATGATTTTGTCTCTTCCGGACAAATATTCTAAATTCCCCTTTCAACACCTTTCTCCGGAGCACTTATTCGTTGATGATTATCGTCGCCCATTTAGCTTATTTTATCGAATAGCATTTCCATTATTTCTTTCTTCTACTGCTGTAACTGATACTAATACACTCTAAATTTATTTTTTTAGTACAGAGCATATTTAAAAACACCGCCAAAAACATGTCAAGCATGCGCTAATATTTTGTTTTATTGATTGAAATGTCAGTTCGAGACTCTTGTGCTACATAATTACCGAGGAGAAGAACTATAACTAGCCCTTGCTGAAAAGTATCCTCCTCCCCCTCTTTGATTTGGAATCGTTAAGTTGAATAAATGCAAACTATTGCAAAATAATCGAGTGCATAAACAAATTTAATCGAACCGTTTAAATCTATTAAAATCGATAAAACCACGCTCTCTCTAGAATTGGCAATAATATGGTGCTAATTAAGTTAATGTAAAAGTTGGTCATGAGTTGGACTTTTTTGAAAGCCGTATGCCTACATCAATCCTATCGATGGTGCGTATTAGACAAATCATTTCCAATTGAAGAATAACTAACCAAATTAATTGGAAAATTAGTTACACAAACAAACAATATTCTTGAGCGCTAACTGAAAAGGTGAAATCCCATTTCACATCGAACATCCTTTAAACATGGCACCTTTTATTATAAATATTCATGTGGATAATGGATAGAGACTTATGCATAAAGACTTATGCAATTTTACAAAACTTCCATTATTTGTAATTTGCATTATATTACAGAATTCTAAATTATTAGTCAATATGGTAGTCAGCTAAGGAGAATAATTAAAACTAATTAACTGATTGCCGACTACAATCGGATCTACCGAATTCATTTGAAATAATCGATTTATAATGTTTAAATAATCGATCTCTCGTTTATTGGCATTCAGGTAGCGTAGTGCGTGGCCCTCCATCGATGTGCCGGAGATAGCGCATACATTTGAAATAGTAGTGAACTTTTAATGGATTGATACAGTCATTAGCTACATTATGTAAACTCTGTTCTGACGTTCTCGTCTTTCAGCATATCGAAAGTGCTTGTCAGAAGACTTCCACTGCAGCCCCAACGGACCATGTTTGCCAAAAGAGAAGCGGTGCGATGGCTATTATGACTGCCGAAACAAGAAAGATGAGGAAGGATGTGGGACGGGTGGTAATGCAAGACCCGGAGTTGCCTGCAGCCTTGACCAGTTCCATTGCTCCAACGGGCAGAAGTGCATCGACGCCTCGCAGAAGTGCAACCACCGGAAAGACTGTAATGACGGAAGCGACGAGGAAAACTGCAGTGAGTAATGGTAGTCCTGTGTAAATTTCGGATATGAAGTGAACTCTAATATTTGCCATACCCATTCCCCACCCCTTTTAAATATTCTGGCAGCTTAGATGTCACTGTTGAAATTGTTGAGACTCCCAAAATTCAGAAAATTATGATTTAAGAAATTCCTTTTTGTTCATTTGTCCTTAGGATCCCAAAATCCTAATTTATAACCCAACTTGATCAACTGGTCCGTATTTCATGAAATCCATTGGTGTTTTCAAAGTTCAGAATTAAAGGATTTGCCCTGCCCTTGATTGTCAGATGGTGGCAAATTAAATGGTGCCTTTCATTGTTCCGAAATCAATTTTCTCCTTTTTTGAAGTCCGAAAAGTGTTGATTGACAACAAAATTGAACAATATCTGTAGTGTGCTTTTCCTCTTCCTCTTTGTCTTTTTTAACTAATATTTTTGTTCATTTTATTCATGTAACTTTAAGTAAAATTTGCTGTCATTATGTAGCTACAATGGCATTTCAGCATCTTTTTTATGATTAAGAATTCATTGGCTGGCTAGTAAAATGAATGAAATTCACATAAAAAATGACTGAATAATTGAACTTGAGATATGATTAATCATGCCAATTTATGGTTGTTAACCCAAAGTTTGGTTTAATAGGTGAGAGCCGACCAAATTTTAAGCCCAATTGAGCGTGATATTCACTCATCAGATTTGGGGGGGGGGGGAGGTTCCTTTCCCTGTATTAATGCCAATATCTATTTTTATTTGGCTATGCATCAAATTCCAGATTCAAATGTTGATAATTTAGAAAAGCTTTTACCTCTTTAGGTTTCATAGAATTGTCACTCAGAATTTTCTACTTATTATTCCGAGTTCTAAACTTTGTTGTTTGTTTTGACAGCTTATGAAAAAATTACTGAAGAGTCCAAGTGCCATCCAGTAATAATCTATAGTTCTGGTAATCAGTGGTAGACTCAATAATCATTCTCTGTGTCCATAGATATCACTGAAGTTTCATCTCCCATTTTCAAGGTAACAATAATTATAGGATGTATGTCTTTCTTTCCATCCAGATTTCCCTCCCTGCCATGGTGGACAGTTTCGTTGTGCCAACGCCCTCTGTATTCCAGCCAGTTTTCATTGTGATGGTTATCGGGATTGTATGGATGGAAGTGATGAAGCCAATTGTACGGCTGTGGCTTGTCCAGAAAATAAGTTCCTCTGTCCCAAGGGTGGACCACATGGTAGTCCCAGATGTATTAGTAGGTCTCAACTGTGTGATGGAAAACGTGATTGTGAAGACTCTGCTGATGAAGAAACAGCTTGCTGTAAGTTACCCTAGCATGGGTCTACCAAATTTACTTAAATGGAAAATCTCTCGAATCATATCATTCTTATCTTACAATCTTATCTTACAGTTTTAGCATTCTTAGCTTACAGTAAATGTTACCTATTTTAAAAATTTGCTTTGTAATATTCAAGATAAGTACCTACTATAGTGAAATTACATAATGATTTGTCAAAAAAGTGCTCAGTTTCTTGGAATGGGTAAGTTATAAAGATAGAATTCCTCCTAAGAAATGCCATTAATATAGCAATGTACCCGTAGAAAGCATGCCCTTTTTGTCATTGACCTAATGTAGAGTAAAGAATACTCAGTGAGTAATTATGTGTTATGTTAGGAAACCAACAGAAAAAGTGGTCTTATTAATTCCAAAGTATTTTTTTCTTTTAAATCATTTCCTTTTGAATAGCTAATGTTATGTAATTTTTTTTAAGATTTTGGAATGGTGAATTTGGAAAAGTTAATCACAATGTTTAGTTTGGTTTTTTTGTTTTTATATAGCATTAAGGAATTCATAGCAAGTGATTCATAGCTCATCTGTTTAACTAATTAATTTCAAACAGCAACCAGCAGTTGTCCGACCCTTGGATGTGAATATAAATGTCAAGCATCATTAACAGGAGGAAGCTGTTATTGTCCAGAAGGTAGACAGGTAGCAAATGACAGCCGGACTTGCATTGGTGAGCTATGTGAAAACTATTAAATAGTGTTCTCTTGATTTTAAAATTTAAATTGGAATTATGAATTCCCAAAAAAAAATTATGTCTTCTTGATATTCTTTGAGACTATTCTAAAATGGTTAAATTGTAGTTATATTGTAGAATAAATTCCTCTTTGAATATAACCCTATTTGAAGTAATGGACCTTCCTAATATTTTTCTGGAACTTTTCTCATGATTTTCCTCTAGCCACTTTTGATTTTTGTAATACATACTTTCAGAGTTTTGTACTTTGTAAGACTTATGGAGTTTCCCAAATGTCAGCTTATAACTTGGTACCTTGGGAACCAGATTAATGAACACTTTGAAAGGAATATTTTGCAGTCTTCTGCATGGAGAATATTTATTTTGGTTTTTATTTTTGTTTCTGCATCCTTATCTATTAAAATTATTATCAAAATCGGCCAAAATAAACATTTTACAAGGAAAAAACTGTGAATACCCCTTTTTTCATTATGATTCAGCTCCATCAGATTAGTCCTGAGACACTGTTAATAATTAGTAATACCTTATTATAATATAAATAATTTTTCTCTTGAAGTATGTACCTTTATTTTTATTGTGGTACTTTAGCGTGCATTGAATGATATTATTGATTTTATTACAGATCGTAATGAATGTTCTGAATGGGGATATTGTGACCAGCTTTGCTCAAATACAATGGGAGGCTACAAGTGCTCCTGCCTTGCTGGTTATGCTCTGAATGCTGATGGTACAAGATGTTCAGCATCTACTTCCGGCGAGAAACTTTTCTTTGCCCATGATCGTTCAATCTGGAGAATGGGACCAGCTGGAGAGGGTGCTCGATTAGTTGCAAATGCCAGCGGTGGAATGGGCTCCTCAAGTGCCCCTGTCATTGTAGGCACTGGTGGAATTGTCTTTGGATCTGGTGGCAGCACAGGAGGAGTCAGTGGTTTGGATTACCATGCCGCCAGAGGATTACTCTTTTGGTCGGATACCAAAACCAAGAGAGTTTATTCTCAGATGCTACCAACTGAGACTTCTTCCTCAAGGTAATTTTAGCATAATCAAAATTAAGTATTTACTCAAAATATGGACTTTATTATTTCATCAGTTGAGTCAGAATTACATTACCAGTTGTTTTTTGCTGTGACAGGAATTAGTACATTAATTGGGCAAGAATAGAAGTTTCAACTTTCAACATATTGTATTCATCAGAATGGGATCTCAGTGTATAGCTAAATGTGAATAAAATTAAATAGGTTGGTTGTCATTTATGGTAAAATGCCGATCTATTTAATCTCATGTGCCCTGATTAATATTCTCTATGATAGTAAACTAATATTTTTATCATTTTCTATTTTTCACATTATTCATATGTTCAAAGTATAGACCAAACCATTCTCATTTCTTTCATTCAGTTGTGTCATTTTCCAACCTAAGTGATGATGATGATGATGTTCTTCGTCATAATAAGAAGTTTTGTTGCCTGGGTAATTTTCTTGGGCGGCAAAGGCTGTTAGAAGAAATTTCTAATACAAAAATGAGCAATTAATGCATAGTAACCATACTCAAAACAAGCTGTGGTTTGTTACTTCTGTTGTATGAGGGGTTTATTGTCCATGGTGTGTCAATTAATAGCAACCCCCTTCTCTCCTCTTTGGTCATGCCCCATCAGCAAACTGATGTCTCCCGACTTAACAGATGGTGTGCCAAAATTTTGTGAAGGATGATGTGCCCACGATTCCCACTCCTGACTATAATTTCCTCTCTCAGACCTCAGCATTCATCCAACTAGTGGTTAATTTTTGCTTGACATCAGGTCATTGTGCTCTTCAAGTTTTGCATTTTGTCCATCATGATTGAACAATGTGATTTTTTTACAATTATGTTTATACTGAATGCAAAACTATGATGTGTGTGTTCAGTAGTGACACATTGATACGGTTCTCAGATGTGTAGACAAAATACAATTTACCAAAAAATTATGGATGTTAATTATAGAGCAGCTGTCTTATAATGTGAATCTGAGCCCCAAAACCTGAAATCCCACAATATAACCCAAGATCAGTACAACTACATGTATAGAATTTCAGTGATTCAGATGTAGATGATCTGCAAACAAAATGTTTTATCTCAACATATTTTAAAATAGTTTTCTTTTAAAATGATGTGGTTATTAAATGTGTGATGCCCTTTTTTGAATTAATCATGTGTCTATTTTATTTGAACACATTTTTCATTTGATTTCTGCAGGACCGACATGAGTACAACACTAACATCAAAGGTGGTGGATGTTGGTGTCCCAGCTGGTACATGGTGGTCTCCAGTAGCTTTGGCTGTAGATTGGGTGGGAGACAAGTTATATGTAGCAGATTCTCTTGGAGAAAAAATAGATGTACTCGAACTTGATGGGAGGTGGCATGCTATTGTCTTAGGAACAAACCTCAGTTCACCAGCTGATATAGCCTTGGATCCAACCGTGGGGTAGGTTATTATTCTAGACAGAAAAAAACCTTTGATACATCAATGAAACTTCTATTGAAATACTAAGCAATCATGAATAACACACTGACCCCTGTAGCTCATGTCCCAATTTGTAAAACTCAAGATACAGGTTATAATATATACATGTATAACATCAATTATTGAAATATATATTATCAGAGAAATTTTAATATTAATATGACATGATAACAAAAACTGTTTTAAATATCTAAATTTACAAGTACAACCAATAAATGCATGAAATTTGGCATGGATAATTTCTGACATAGTTCCACTATATAGAATCGTTCTGTTATTTACACAAAAGAATTTGCCAATTGAATTTTAAATGCGAAATAATTGATTATGATATTATGAATCAAATCCTTCAAATTCCTCCCTTTCCTCTTTTTAGATTTATGTTTATAGCAGATAGCAGTCAAGTTTTAAGGGCCAATATGGATGGTACTGATGACAAAGCAATTGTCTCTGAAGCTGCTTACAAGGCTTCTGGAGTAACAGTTGACATAATAGCCCGAAGGGTATTTTGGTGTGATTCATTATTGGACTACATCGAAACAGTGGATTATGATGGAAACAACAGAATATTGGTACTCAGAGGTGAGCATCTATGTATGAGTGAAAATGGAAATATACAGGTATGGAAGAAGCTCCACGGCTTTTTTCATGTAATAAATTTTATTTTCCGAAAATGAAAAATGTTTCTAACCATTAAACATCTCTTGGATAGTTGTTCTATTTTAATTTTAAAAATTCAAACCCTAAGAAAAATAATATCATTTACAGGTCAGTCAGTGCCTTCGCCCTCCAGGCTATCTGTGTTTGAGAACAGGATATACTGGTCTGATAGCACAAAACAAGGAATAATGAGTGTTGATAAATTTGAAGGAGCCAACTCAATCCAAGCTGTCTACAGAATGCGTGATGTAAGAGAACCAAAAGCTGTGAAAGTGTATCATCCTTTAATTCAAATCAAAGGTCAGTGGAAAAAAATTATTTCAGTTTACTAAGACTTCCATGGAATACATTAGACGTGATAATTCATCGACACAAAGAGTATTTGAATGGTTTTTGGAGAAATCATTAAGCACCTAAATCAGCCCACGTTATCAATAGTGTTCAAATTATTTTATTATATTTCCAGTAAAATAATTTTGTATGAAATATAGTTGCAGTTGTCATTTATTATTAATGAAAAAACACTTGAAAATTATGTAAAACTGTAATTTTTAGGGTACAAGCATGCCATTTATTTTATTAATCACTGTTGAAACCAATTACAGTATTTTGAAAGCTAATTTATGTAGAAATAATTCAAAGTTTAATTTAAATTATTGGAGCTCATAGCATTTGTCTTATAATTTTATATTTATGTATTTTCTTTTCCTTTGGAATGGATTTTCATTATAATTTCTTTGACCATTTCATTGTAGCATCAAATCCCTGTGGAAATAACAATGGGCATTGTGCACAAATGTGCATTGTCACTGCATCTACCTCAGGGCCAAGGGGAAATCTTGGTTACCGCTGTGCTTGCAATATTGGATGGAGACTAGCATCAGATGGCAGGAATTGCAACTGTAAGATTTGTTCTTAATCAGTGTTATTACTGCTCAAATGAACGGTGATGGGCTCACCTAATTGAAGTTCTATCTCTCTCTTTTAATTTTTTTTCTGAAGTTACAAATTTTATAGAAATTTTCGCTGTGATCAAGCAGTACACTTTTTATTTGATATTTTTTTCATCTTTTTGCATGTTTCAGTCTCTCCATTTTTTAATACCTCCTTCTTCCTTAAAGAGTATAATGAATAAAAGAGCAGAGACTTTGCATTGCCATTTGCATTTGCTAATTCCTTTATATTGCTGTTTTTTGATCATAAAGTATACCTTTTAACACAATAACCTAAATATCACCATTCCTTGCTTTTGAATGATGTCTCTTCTTTTCAGTGGTCGAAGAATTTTTGATGTATTCTCAGCAGAGGTTCATCAAGGGTAGAGTTTTAGATTCTGTTACCAGGGGATTTTCTGATGCCATCGTTCCTGTTGTATCAAGACGAGCAAGATTTGTTGGACTTGACTTTGATTCTCATGATGAATATATATACTACTCTGATGTGCTTCAAGATGTCATTTACAGGATACACCGTAATGGCACAGGTATGTTTTTTCTCAGCCAGAATTTGATGTTAATGGCTTATCCTCCATTTTAATCATTTTACTGTAGTAAAAATTCCCAATGAATGTAAGGATAGTGAAGTGTAATTGATTGGATTATGGAACTTCCAACATTTAGAATAATATTATATCTAATTGGATTAAAATCTATAATAATTGTAAATATTAGCAAATTTCTTCCTTGTATTTTAAGTTCCATTATGGTTTATTCATGTAAGAATATGATAAGCAATGTCACCAGAACAAATATTGCTCCTAATAAAAAATTATTTTTACTCTTTCAGGACGTGAGATTGTACTTGCATCACAAAATGAAGGTGTAGAGGGATTGGCTGTAGATTGGGCAGCAAAAAATCTGTATTATATTGATAGCCGCAAAGGAACCCTCAATGTACTTAGCACCCGTAATGTTACATACAGACGAACACTACTGAAAAATCTGAAAAGGCCTAGAGCAATCGTGGTACATCCAAACAAAGGGTATGAAAAGTCATTAATAATGATAAAAACTATTTACTCCTTTTATGTCTTAGCATATACATAAACTTTTCTGAAGGGGCTTTTCCATTTATGCAGAGATATTTCTGATGAATTGTTTAAAAGTTTCCTTATGGTAAAGATTATATGAAGTCAATGCAGTATTGTCTCAAGTTGATAACCAAAATCCTTGGGTTATTGGTTTCATATCCATATCTCACTTTTATTTATGCTATTGGATGCATGAATGCCAAAATGGCCTGTCAATTAATTAATATTTCATCAAATATTTACTTAATTGTTGGCCCAAAAGTGTTTTTGTTTATATATTCCAATGCATTCTAAATTTTACGTTAAAATATAGATAAGGCATAATTAGATAATTAGGGCTCAACAGGTCATGTAAGATGCTGGTACAACCTTTCATAATAAGTACTTTGAGAATAATTGTAACTTTTTCCAATGGTAATAATTCTACATGTACACCTTTCTGTCTGCAGATTTATCTTCTTCTCTGAATGGGACAGACCTGCTAATATCAGCCGAGCTCGTACAGATGGAACAGGCCTGGTGGTCTTCCGAAATCTCACCTTGGGATGGCCAAATGGACTTTCAGTTGACTTTTTAGCAGATCGTTTGTACTGGTGTGATGCTCTCTTAGATCATGTTCAACATTCAGATCTAGATGGAAAGGATGTGCGTACAGTGAGTGCCAGGCTAATACGGCATCCATTCTCAATTGTAATCCATGGAGGTAGGCTCATGAATGGTTATTTCTGTCTATTTAACTTTACTGTATTGTTAAAAGAGAATGTGAAATTTTTTAATAATTGAATTAATATCGAGGTTTTTTTAAATGCCTTCAACTGCCTCATAACATGTATGTATAAAAGAAAAATAACTGAAGCCCAGAGAGTGCTAGTTATACTAGTGTTATTGAATACAGCACTACCACTACTACTGCCTAAATAAGAAAAGCTTCAAAACAACATCCATATTTTAGATGAAATATCAACCTCTGGAATATTTACCTGTATTTTCTGAGCTAACAGTATTTTCATCTGTCTTCACTTTAATATAAACCCAGTTTTAATTTCTTCAACATTCCCACGCCATTTTGTAATGTTATTTATTAGTAATTCAGTTAGAATAATGGTTTATTATTGTCTTTAAATTTCATGTTTCATGAAGTCTCCTGTTTATTGATTTAATTTTTCAGAATGGATGTACATTACCGATTGGCGTTTGGATGCAATCATCAAATTGAACAAGTTGACAGGTGTTGGAGAAGAGGTGGTCGTCAAAGAACCGCCATCAAATAGATTATATGGTGTAAAAGTTTTCAGTCAAGTTGTGCAAGCAATTGATCCTCTGCAGCCATGTTCAATCAACAATGGAGGTTGTCAAAAGATGTGTTTTGCTATTCCCAGAAATGATAATGCTTCCACTGCAACATCTTCCATGTCCAAGTCTTCTCCACCGACTGTTAGCTCTCTGAAGGTAATATAAATAGAAAAAAGTTATAGGCATGGACTGTGAACATTTTTAATTTAGATTTAATTGAGAATTTAATATTTCATATGAAACCATAAGCTATTGAATGAAATGGTATAATGGTTATTGTTTTTTCCCTTTTGAAACAGTCATGTTGCCCATAGATAAACTTCTGATATAAAATACATACATGTTGAATATTCTTAACATTTCCAGTTTATTTCTCAAAATACCTTCTGAAATTGTCTTTCATTTACTATTGACATTCCTAGGCCCAGTGCGGGTGTCCATATGGAGAAAGGTTAGTTGAAGGTGAAGATAGTACAACGTGCACAGCAGATCCTGATGCTGAGCCACCATTGGCAGCTTGTCCAAATGCATGGGACTTCACTTGTAGCAACCAGCGTTGTGTGCCTAAGGCATGGGTCTGTGATGGTGATGACGATTGTCTTGACAACTCGGATGAAGAGCAGAACTGTACAAGTAAGGCATTTTCTTAGTTTTCCCTTCATTTTGAATGCAGTCTTGAAAGATTATCAGTATTTTATTTTACTTGTTTGTTAAGTATCTCCACAGATAGGAGAACACTCTGAATACAAGCTTGTAATTTCTGAATATGTACTTTTTTAATAATACATTTGCAGCACAGGTAGTCTCTTTGATTTTCTGGGATCTGTAATCTTTTAATCCGAGCACGAATGAAAAGTAAATAGGAAAGAGAAAGTTATGTTTGTGGTAGTTTGGAATTGAAGCTAGCTGAGAAGTCAATTTTATGTTCTGTAAGATTTTTTAAAACTTTAACTGAGGATTGAAATGGCTAGATTGATTCCCCTGTCCCCAAACACAAACTAGTGATAATCTAGAAATTCCTTAGAACCAATTTCTGCCACAAACACAATAAAAATTACATGCCATATTTCCTAGCCCAAAGATGCACTTTTTTTTGTTCCAATATCAGCCTTCATCTTATGGACCAAGGGTATATGGGTATAAGTTAGACTTATAATATCCAATCTGAATCTCTGGAAAATAAATCACTAATAAGTATTTTTTTTCTGCATCAGAATTTCCTGCATTACTAATGTTGACAGAACACTGATTTTGAGCCAGTAGTAAGCAATAAAGTTTTAATATTTCCTTGAAATTAGCTCCTAAAAAAATTCTCCAATAAATTGCCCCTATACTAATGCATTGTATCTCTCCCGATAAACTCAGAATAAAAAAAGCTTTACGTTCATATGCTCCTAAATTTCCAAACCTTGAGGAACATGTTGAAAACTGGATATCAAATCCCCAGAAGAATGAAATTACTGTTTCAACAAAAATGATTTTAATGGAAGAGAGAAAATTGGTGATAGCTATTTCTATTGCTGATTTCTGGGACGTTATGGAGTGAGTGATTCATGAAGGAAAATGGTCTGTACAAGTCCTGGCAGAAAGTTAAACGTGAGACCACCATAATGTCTGTTTAAAACTGTGGAATTAGAAATCCACTTGATGGAACAGAAGATTATTTTGTACATGAGGAAATTGAAAATAACTGCAGAAATGATTAAGTAGCAGTGATGATGAATTTCTGGGATTCTATGATAAATAAATGTTGATGTAGCTACTAATGTCTAAATGTAATTATTCTATTTTCCTCTTATTAAGTTTTAACATTAAATCATTTTGATCTTCATCTGTCTGATCCAAATATTTTTCATGAATTCTAATCTAAAAGATTAGAGTGCATCTTAAGCACTGGTGTATCATATGGGCCAGAAAATATGTTATGTTTATCTTCAAACATCAGCAAAGCTGAAAAGCAGCTAACCATGACACCAGAATATCATTAACATAGGAAATACTTTTGAAATTATGAAAGTTTTGCTGATGATGATAGTCAGTTGGTGCTGTGGCTTTCGATAGAGAAACCCATCGTTCCCTCTAACCCCCATTGATCTCTTAGTTCATGTGTACATAATTTTATTAATGTCACTATCGCAGCCAGTCATATTTAAGCATACTACCTTGATCAAAAAGTTCCCGGAATAACCACCGTGTGGCGCTCCCATCGTTCCGATTTGAGTTCTGTTTTTTTTGTTAAATTGGTACATCTGTTGTTGATATTCCCTTTAAATCTTAGTGTCATAACTTGACATTTGCAAAAGTTACGTAGCCAAGAGTACATCTATCTCTGTGTGTGTTGGCGATTTTTTACAATTGCAGAAATGGATTTAAATTTGCAACAACGAACTTGTATTAAATTTTGCGTAAAAAACGGATTTAGTGGCGCACGGACGTTGGAAATGTTGGAAAAGTGTTTCGGCAACGATTCTCTAAAAAAAACGGTCGTTTACCAGTGGCACGAGCGGTTCAGAAGTGGTCGTGAGTCAATCGAAGATGATGAACGCAGTGGCAGACCATCGACATCGAAAGTCGGTGAAAAAATTGATAAAGTAAAAGAAATGTTGGTCAATAACCGCAAATTAACCATCAGAGAAATAGCGGAGGACTTGAACATTGCCTATGGATCCGCCCAAGACATTGTGGTTAATGATTTGGGTTTCCGTCGTGTAGCAGCAAAGTTTGTGCCAAAAGACCTCAATTTCATGCAAAAAAGAGACCGTGTTGACGTCGCAAAAGACATGATTTGCGAGGCTGAATCCGATCCCACATTCATCAAAAGGATCATTACTGGAGACGAGACGTGGGTTTATGAGTACGACACGCAATCCAGACATCAGGCAAGTGAATGGCGTTCACCAAATGAGCCGAGACCAAAAAAACCACGTCGTTTTCAGTCAAAAAAGAAGGCAATGCTGACGGTTTTCATGGATTACAACGGTGTAGTGCATCATGAATTTTTGCCAGAAGGCCAGACAGTAAACAAAGAGTATTATTTGGGCGTTATGAGACGTTTGCGTGAAGCAATTCGCCGAAAGAGACCAGAAATGTGGGCAGAAAACTCGTGGATTTTGCACCATGATAACGCACCGTCGCACAGTGCTATCATTATTCGTAATTTTTTGACGAAAAATGCAACAAATACCATCCAACAGCCACCGAATTCACCTGATTTGGCTCCCTGTGACTTCTTTCTGTTCGATCGAGTTAAAAAACCATTACGGGGAACGCGTTTTAGCAGCCGAGAGGAAGTAATGGAAAAATCGCAGGAAGCACTGATGGACATACCGGAAACCGAATATAAAAAATGTTTCGAGGATTGGATCAAGCGCTGGCATAAGTGTGTTGCAGTCGATGGGGATTACTTTGAAGGGGACAATATAGATTTAGATGAATAAACTTGTATTTTTAATTTTCTGAATAAATTCCGGGAAATTTTTGATCAAGGTAGTATTTCTTGCTCAAATTCTACTCATTGACTTTCAATGGAATGAAAAGAATAGAAAAAATATTGATTATAAGTTATTGATGAAAGAAAGTACTGTAAGATTCCCAATAATTTAAGAAATTTGTCATTTATGGCATTCCTACATCCAAGGGTCAATTATGTGTTACAAATTGCCCATATTTAAGGATTTCCTAGGACCAGGTCATTCATCGCTCTGAAAATATTTTTTTTCAATTTTCATTTAGATTCATGTGATTAGAATTTATTCAGAATATGCTATTAGTTAATAAAAATGTCAAGCAAACATTCTTAAGTTTTTTTCTTCTGATTATAGAACCAACCTGTTCTACGGAAGAGTTTCAATGTGGTTCCGGTCGCTGCATTCCATCCTCCTATCGTTGTGATTCTGAAAATGATTGTGGTGACTATTCTGATGAAACTGGTTGTGTCAATGTAACCTGTGCACCTTCTCAGTTTCTCTGTGACAATGGGCGATGTGTACCCACAACTTGGAAGTGTGACTCAGAAAATGACTGTGGAGATGGAAGTGATGAGGGAGAATTCTGTGCTGAGAAGACCTGTGCTTACTTCCAGGTAAACTTGACTTTATGCTAGCAAATGAGGAATAATGCTATTTATCATAATTAATTTCACACTTTGTATGCTACTTACACAGTACTCATTCTTTTTTATATTTCCACTGTGAAGATGAATTATCAATGTGCCAAATGAAGACTGTTATGCTGTGAATTGTGAAATGTCCTTCGTTGCATTAAACTTTGTTTATGTGATGAATATCGCAAGGTCAACAAATTCATATCCAAACTTGGTGTTCACTCATTTTTTTTTGTTAATTTTGATTTTATTACGAATGAAAAATTGTTCATTGTTCAAATGATAAAGCAATTAGAAGTCAATGGTTGCAAAGCATTGCTTCATTTCGCTCTCATGGGAGAACTAGATGCCCAATTTAGAAGTGTATCATTAAGAATTTTTCATGTTCAAATTAAGAAAGGAGAAAAAATCAAAATTTCCACCTAGATAGGAACCTCTGGCACCAAAGTGGTACAGCTTAAAGTGGTTGTTTAACCTTCTGGTGAACTGAAATCCATGTGCATAATTTACTTCTAAAACAAAGATTTGCCTTGGCATTAGAACCCGGTGATTTTTCGCAGTTGCTTTAGTTTTGTCCTCTCATAGTTTAGAGCAGGGAATATTTTCCTAATAACAGTATGTACATCAGGCATTTTTAATATTATTTCTTTCCAGTAAAACTAAAAAGATAACTTTATGCTTCCAAACTATGTCACTTCTTATCAGCAGTTTTAAATGAGACCGTAGTGCAAAAAGTCTGGTCGACAAAAATTGTCACAGATGAAGCATTTGTTTGATATTTTAATCAAAACTTTATGCTTTTTTGTAATACTTTTACATTCTAATAGTGAAAAAATCACAACTGTAATTATTTAAACCATTAATTTAACTGCAATATCCATTATCAGCAGGATAGGAAATCAGCAAGTAAAGTATTGGTATCAATTCAAAATAAACTTGGTGTCTGGTCTATGTTATTATTCATATTTTCCAATATAATTTGGCCAATATGTGTTACCAGCAGACCTACCTTTGCCTTTTTCAGAGAAATTTCCATGACTTACCAGTTTGGAAAAATCTATGATATAATATTGGGCTAAATGTACTTTAATGATTATAGCATTTTAGACTAGATGCAATTCTCAATTTTAACTGAATAAGACCGTTCATGAATTTGGCCAAACTTGTCCTGCCAACTTGCTGGAAAGATAATTAATTCTTCAAGCATTGGTTAAGATGTAATTCTCTTAAAATTTTGAAGGTTCTTCTAATTCTCAAGTCTCTTTTCGTGATCCAGTTCACCTGCCCACGATCCGGACACTGCATACCTCAGTCTTGGGTTTGTGATGGAGACAATGATTGCTTTGATAATCAAGATGAAGAAGGTTGCCCACCAATCACTTGTTCAGCCTCTCAGTTTAAATGTGCTGACCTGCGACAGTGTGTGCAAGAATCTTACAAGTGCGATGGTATTCCTGATTGTAATGATGGCAGTGATGAACTTGGATGCCGTGAGTACTCATAATCATGTTGAAATGTATGTATGCATGGGCAAAATTTAAATTGGCTCATATTTATAAATGGTCCTTGTTGTTACTTTTCAGCATCGTTGGCTCCAAATCAGTGCGATAGAGAGAAGCAGTTCCAGTGTGTAGCTTCAGGAATTTGCATCCCAAAGGCATGGCATTGTGATGGTACAGCTGACTGTGATGATGAATCTGATGAGCCTTCTTCATGCGGACAGGTATTGAAATGGACTATGCTAGAGCCAGAAGAAAATTAAAATGTGGGGATCACTTTTGAGTATAGAATCTGTAATTGGTTTGCATTAATCATCTCATTTCTCTTGCAGATTGATTGCCAGAATGGATATTTCAAATGCAACAACTCGCATTGTGTTTTCAAAGCATACATATGTGATGGCCGTGATGACTGTGGAGATGGCTCTGATGAAGATTTCCGCCATGCATGTGGTCCCCCTCCATTTAGGTGAGTAGTCTGAACCGAAAGATGAACCACAAAATAATCAAGTCCTTTGGTTTTTATAATTTTTATCCAAATCCAATTTACATTGTCATGGTCAAATTGAAATAGTTCAGTCCCCACGAAAAACAAATCTGTACCCTCGGAATTCATGTATGGACACTTTTAAGTTTCTTTCCAATCAATGAAAAATACCAACACTTGGTAGTGATGATGAATGATAGGTTCAAATATGTTGGGATCTGTGTGATTCATTTTTGTGGCTAATGTTATATGAATCTGATCAAAGGTGTGGCGCTGGAGAATGGCTATGCCCTGGGGTATCTGGTCGATGTGTGAACCTCACTTCTGTTTGTGATGGACATCCCCATGACTGTCCAAATGGTGCTGATGAAGGACCAGGTTGTGATCTCAATGAGTGCGGACACCAAGGAGGGTTGTGCTCTAATTCTTGCAAACAGACACCAGGTGTAAGTAATAATTTCTGAAATTTTCCCATATATCGATGTTGAAATACTGAAAGTGAAATACATTATGGAAAGGAAATGTGAAATAATGTGTGCTCAGGTTATTACAACACTTGTGGCAGTAAACTGATACCACTTCTCAACTCAGGAGAAGCTAGCAAACTGCCATCTATGTACCAAGGATTTAATCTAGTGTCAAACAAACAGCAGTTCAGGAGAAATACAGTGTAATACGGTCAACCTACTAAAATCCCAGTAATATTTTCAATGTTACACTATCCTTTAGGAATGCATAAATAACCTCATTAGCAGTCATATAAATCAGTCATACTACCTCACTGGGGCTAGAAATATCTACTTAGAAGGTTCTGGTCATATTGTCTGCTGGTTAAGGATGTGCTTTTGGGAGGACCTCCTTGTCTTCCTCAGGGGATCCAATGAGGGTCTTCTCCCTAGGTTGACAACACCTACCTTAATGCTGAATAGATGTGAAATCAGATCCTGTTAAATTAATTCATCTGATGTGAGGCCTAAAGCATGCATGGCGGGTGCCAAGTATCACATTTTAAGCATCTGGGGCAGCTATTTGAAAACACTTTGGAGACATTTCATTAAAAATGAAATATGGAAAATGTTGGAATCAATTTCAAAGGCAGAAACTTTTAAATGTAGCCCTGCTGTGCCTTGATGAATATGAATAATGAAAATAAATGAAAAATAAAAGCCTCTGAAGCCTACCTTCAGGCTTGTTCTCAGAATGCAGCCTCCTTTTCTATATTTGTCTTTTATCGATCTTGATTAATCCCATGCTTTCCCAACGTTCCTTGTGAGGCCACAGTAAAAGGTTTTCTGTGAGGGGTGCTTTGGGTATCCAGTGGGGAATTATCAATTTTAACACAAGTAAATTCTCTGCATGATCTGGTGTATGAAGTTTTTTCCCTACGCACAAAAATGATGGTGTTTACCCCTGAACTGGTTGGCAGTAAAATTCATCACAAACCTGATGCCAGGAATTTTGTCCTCTCACCTTTTATAGAAGGTTTGAATAAATAGTGTCATTTAAAGTCCTCAGGGTTTGCCCAGTTAGTGGCTTGAGTCTACCTTCTGCTTGAATGCTAGAGCATATTCTACATTTTATATCACTTAGCTGACAATCTGCGCTCTGAAATCTTGTTGTATATGTGTAATCAAGTTGCTGTTGTTTTGTACAAGGTTGGTAACATTGTCTCTTTTGGGCTGGCTTGAGCGATGTTTGTATGTGTTTGCTTTTGTTTTTGTAGAATAAAAGTAGGAAGTCGTTTTTTTTAAACGTCACTTCCGGCCCCACATTAAGTTGAACATGTCGTCTCAATAATTGCTAAAGATCCTAAATCCTGTTTCGTCACCACGCTGCAAGAAGATCACAACAGGTTATGGGCCCAGAATGTGGAAATAGGAGTGTGAGATCAGTTTGCATGAGATAATTAGGTTCAATTAAACTGATTCCGGCCTTGTAGTCAACCGAGCTGTACTCGTAAATTGTTGCCTCGTGTTTGGATGACAAGTACAATGGAATCAAATGTCATCAACAACATCACATACGGAGGTTCATTGCCTCAAATTGATAAATTGCGAGGATCGGTGAATTACGAGCAGTGGAAAATGGACGTGGAAATGTACTTGCTTCACGAAGACCTTTGGGACTACGTGGAGAGTGAAGTAGCAATGGACGCGTCAGCTCATGAACGAAAGCAGTCACAGCGAGCAAGGGCGAAAATATATTTGCTACTAGAACAAGGACCAAAATGGAAGTCATGGAGTGCAAGACGGCCAAAGGTATGTGGGACAAGCTGCAGCACACCTATGAAGATAAGGGTGTGAACAGGCATGTCGCCCTTATAGACCAGCTGTTCGACATCAATTTGGGAACGTGCACAAATATGGAGGACTATGTTCAACGTTTCACAACAGTCGATGCGAAACTAAAAAGCATTGGCAAGAAGATTGACGACGAGCTGCTCGCGGTTTTGATGCTGCGGGGCCTGACGGTTGAGTACAGACCGTTTCGAATGGCTCTAGAGAATACAGTCACAGGGGTCATCAAGTCTGACCTAGTGAAGCAGAGGCTACTGCAGGAAGGGTACAAATGGGCCACAGATTCCAAGGAGCAGCAGGTTGTATTCTATGCCAAGCGGAACCAGAGGCATCAGGGAGAGTGCTCATCGTCCTCGGAGCAGAGTTCGAGTACGTCCGGGGCCAGAGGTAAGCAGAACAAGAAGTCCACCTTCGATCCGAGAAAGGCCAGGTGCTTTAAGTGCGGAGTGATCGGGCACATCAAGAGCGATTGTCCCGAGGAAGGGGCAAAGGTGTCGTGCGGGAACAGCAAATCAAGTGGGGGTGCCAAGAAAGGGAATCCAGTTGCCTGGTTGACAGCCCTTCGTTGTGAAGTGGGGAGTCATAAATGGTACATTGATTCTGGGGCGAATTCCCATATGGCAAGAACTACGGAGTACTTTTCAGATTTTCGACCAGATGCAAGTGACGAAGTAACAGTTGCTAACCATGACAAAATCAAAGTGTCAGGTATTGGTAGTGCATCAATGGATTTGATTCAGGGAAGTACTGCCACCATATCAAATGTTAATTATGTGCCAGATCTTTCAACTAATTTGTTGTCTGTAAATAGGTTAGTGCAAAAGGGTACTGCTGTTTTATTTGATTCATCTGGGTGCAAACTATTTGATGCTGAAACTTTACATGTAAAGGGAGTCATTCAAGCCTCGGGAACAGAGGAGAATGGGTTGTACAGTCTAGATTTAAAACAGTGTACCTCAGGTGACAATGTTGTCAGGGAGGGTGCTGTGGGATTAGCTGCAACTACTGAAGGGAATCATTCTCAGCTATTATGGCACAGAAGGTTAGCGCACTTGGGGCATAAAAATATGCAGACATTAAGGGGGCGTGCCAGTGGTCTGGATTATCCATGTAATAAGCCTCTTCAACCGTGTGTGGCATGTGTAGAAGGAAAGCTTGTTAAAAAACCTTTCACTGTGGGACCGAGAACGGAAAGGGTGAGTGAAAAGCTGAGTTTGGTGCACTCAGACCTGTGTGGTCCAATGGACCCTCCTGGCAATAGGGGAGAACTGTACATGCTCACATTTATTGATGATTGCACTAGAAAAATTTTTGCCTTCTTCATTAAAGGCAAGGAAACACATGTTATCCTAGAATGTTTCGTAACCTTTAAGGCTAGGGTAGAAAATGAAACGGGGAACAGGATTAAGTGTTTGCGGACGGATAATGGTAGTGAGTACATGGGGCGGGCTCTGCAAGAAGAGCTTAGAGCAAAGGGAATAAAACATGAGACAACGATACCATATAATCCTGAGCAGAATGGGCTAGCTGAAAGGGCAAATCGCGTCATTATAGAGAGGGCTAGATGCATGTTATCCGAGTGCAAGTTACCTAAGAGCTATTGGGTTGAAGCATGTAAAACAGCTGTGTATTTAAAGAATAGAGTACCAGCTAAGGGAATTGGGAATGAATTACCTGAGGAGAGATGGACAGGTCATAAGGTTGACCTTAGTCATTTGAGGGTGTTTGGTTGTATTGCCTATGCTCATGTGGCCAA
The DNA here is from genome assembly GCF_022747635.1 of Hetaerina americana. NCBI lineage: Eukaryota > Metazoa > Arthropoda > Insecta > Odonata > Calopterygidae > Hetaerina > Hetaerina americana. Next base: position 52,175,149 of record NW_027287316.1, read on the forward strand.
GGCCATGAGAAAAAAGCTAGATGCCACATCCAAACGGTATTACTTTGTCGGATATTGTGAGGAATCCAAAGGTTATCTCCTGGCGAATCCTGAAAACATTGGACGAGTAACAAAAGCGAGGGATGTAGTGTTTTTTGAGGACAGTTTCAGGGAAGAGCATTTAACTGGGAAAACATTGAGGAATACAATTATTCTGCCTGAACTTTTAGGGGGGGGCGTGTGTTTCACCTCCCAGCCCCAGACAGAGGTCAGCATAAATGATCAGGCTGAAACTAATGAAAACACTAGCACAAGTAGTGAGGGTAATAATGATACCTCAAACATTGAGACTGAAGGAAGTGGTCGTGTCTATTGTGGGCAAAATTCAAGCTCAGGTGATGATAGCCAGAGGGAGGAGAGTATTGATCCGGGAGAAAGTAGGTATCCTGTTAGGAATAGAATACCAAAGGAATTTCCAGATCATGTTTTATTTTTGGCATCAATTAATTCAGCCTGTAATCAACCAATGTCTTTGTACTGTGATCCTCAGACTGTTCAAGAAGCTTTGTCTTCAAATGGGGATGAATGGAGGAAGGCCATGCAGGAAGAATGGGAAGCTTTAGCAAGGAAGGGCGTCCTTTCTTTAGCTGATTTGCCTGAAAACAAAAAAGTTGTAAAATGTAAATGGGTTTTCAAGCGAAAGGTGAATGCAGCTGGGGAAATAGAGCGTTTCAAGGCAAGGCTGGTAGCAAAGGGTTATTCCCAGGAGTATGGTATTGATTACCATGAAACATTCTCTCCTGTAGTAAGTTATTCTGCCTTGAGATTGTTGATTGCATTGTCTGTGGAGCTAGATTTAAATATCACTCATCTAGATGTGACTGCAGCCTTCTTGAATGGTGATCTTAAAGAGTCAATTTACATTGAGCAGCCTGAAGGTTTTGTAATTGAAGGGGCGGAGAGTAAGGTGTATTTGCTGCATAAGGCAATATATGGTTTAAAACAAGCATCCAAGGCATGGTATGACAAATGTCGGAGTATTTTTAAAGGTCTTGGTTTCAAGAATTTGACAACAGAATCATGTATTTATGTTAAGGGTATTGGACTTGATATTTGTGTAATAGCTGTATATGTGGATGATTTTTTGGTGTTTTGTAAGAATGGTGACACTGTGAACAAGTTAGTTTTATCATTAAAAAAACATTTTGAGCTGAAAAATCTTGGAGAGGCCAAAAGTATTCTAGGGATGAGGTTAACTAGAACCAGTGAGGGAATTGAACTGGATCAGGAAGAGTACATCAAAAGCATGCTGGTTAAGTTTAACATGTCTAATGCTTGTGCAGCCTCTACACCCATGGAAGTTGGGTTGGATGTAGCTCCTGGAGATCCAGATAAATGTCCTGATGTACCTTATCAAGGATTAATTGGTTGTTTAATGTACGCAATGACCTGTACTAGGCCTGACATTGCTTTTGCTGTTTCAAAATTAAGTAAGTTTAATAATAGCTTTAATATGGAACATTGGAAGTTGGCAAAAAGGGTTTTGAGATATTTAAAGGGCACATCAACGTATCGCCTTGCCTACTCAAAATCTGGTGGGTTCCTTGAGGGCTATGCTGATGCAGATTTTGCCAGTGATAAGATTGATAGACTATCTCGTACAGGGTATGTTTTTAAATTTGCTAAAGGGGCTGTAGCATGGGAAAGTAAAAAACAATCCTGTGTGGCTTTATCCACAACGGAAGCAGAGTATGTCAGCCTAACTGCTTGTACCAAGAAAGCTATTATATTGTGTCGAATCCTGAGGGAAATTTTGAAACAGGATTGCAGAAAAATATTTGGCACAGAATCTGTGTGCATGTATAATGACAATCAGTCAGCAGTTAAGAATGCCAATTGTGTTGATGTAAAGGAAAGATCTAAGCATATAGATGTAAGGTTCCATTTTGTAAAAACAGCTGTGACAGATGGTAAAGTGTTTGTGAAATTTAAGTCAACACATGAGATGCCTGCAGATATGCTAACTAAAAGTTTATCTAAGAAAAAACATTTTAACTGCATGAAGGATGTGAATGTCTGGGGCAACTAGATTAAGTGAGGGTGTTGTATATGTGTAATCAAGTTGCTGTTGTTTTGTACAAGGTTGGTAACATTGTCTCTTTTGGGCTGGCTTGAGCGATGTTTGTATGTGTTTGCTTTTGTTTTTGTAGAATAAAAGTAGGAAGTCGTTTTTTTTAAACGTCACTTCCGGCCCCACGTTAAGTTGAACATGTCGTCTCAATAATTGCTAAAGATCCTAAATCCTGTTTCGTCACCACGCTGCAAGAAGATCACAACAAATCTGCAATAATTTGATATGATGTTCAAGTAAACTGTGATTTGGCAAAATTAACGTAAGCGTATTCTTCTGATGATGTGAACACAAATGCAAGATTTTTACAGTACAAAAATCATTACCCTTGACCATACCAAAAATGTTACAAAATATTTGTAGTTGTGCATATTTCCCCAAGATCTTCAAGGTTAAAGCTAATATTTAAACAGGTGTCTACCTCTGTTTTCTAAAATAAATTTGGTGGTGCTTAGATAAAAATTTGATGTAATTCATCTTTCTGCCTTCAAAAATCATGGAAGGGAAGTGATACAATTTTCTGTGGCAGACATTTAGTGTCATATAAATATTATAAAACTAAATGTGAGACTAAATGTCTAATGCTGTGGTGTATTACTGCGAAATCTGATTCAAATTTTGCTCCAGCCAACCTATGTCCTAAAAACATTTTTTGATTGATATCACCATTGTATAGCATCCTGATGATTGCCATAGCCTCAAACAGTTTTGGTCATTGTTTTAATAAGAGGAAATATTGAATTCAAAGTAACTGCATGTAATATTTTTGACAAACAATACATTCTTAATATTTTATACTTATATGTAAAATTAAATATTTATCCTAAATTTTCTGCTTATTTAGGGTGCAATTTGCACATGTCCCCCTGGTGAAGTGTTGAAAGCTGATGATCCAACTAAATGTGATGATTTGGATGAATGTAACCCTCCTGGACTATGCTCACAAGTTTGTACCAACAACAAAGGAAGCTACCTCTGTTCATGTGCTGATGGTTACTCAATAGAAGGGGACAAACATACTTGTAAAGCTGTCAGTAAGTAAATTACCATCATTTATGTTATTAAATTACTATGCAGAATTAGGTATTATCTCATACCATTTAATATTTTTATGTCTGTTGAATGCAATTTGGCTTAAGTTCAACGAATGTTTCTCCACGAAAAGTTTTTCATTTTAGTAACATTAGTTGACTTTGAATTATGTGTTTGGAATTGTGCCGTAAGTCATCTCATTTCTCTCAAAACTTAACATTAGTTGATGTTAACACCACAATGTTAACCAATGCTTCATGAATTGGTTAATGTTTAATTATTAAATTTTTGGGTAATGTTGAAAGAAATCTATTTTTCCTGTGATTATGCATTATTATTGATTACCTATTGCTTGTTTTCAGATCACAGTGCAGCATTCCTAATCATTTCCAATAGACATTCGATTTTGGTGGCTGATCTAAATGAGCAGGGACTAGAAAGAGTTCCAATTGTTGTAGAAAATGTGGTTGCAACAGCATCTGACATGCACAAAGGCACAATATATTGGTCAGATATGAAGCTCAAGAAAATCTCCAAGCTTGACAAAGGAAGTGATCCTGTGGAGGTACTAATACTTTTTCTACATCACATTTTAAATTTCAATTTTTTGGTATATTGTGAAGTAGTGCTTGGCTTCTTCAATCCAGTTACAAATGCAGTCAGTTACAAATCTGAAACATGGGATTTGTTGGTCTTTTGCTTTCAACAATAGGCAGCTGAGAAAAATATTGCTCTGAATGTATATGCAATTGTTACCTTCCATATCTATATAAGTCTGAATCTCATAAAGATAATTTTATACCTCCATGTAAATAGATTTGGCCAAATTTATTCATTAAGTCAGGAATTATGGCATTCCATACTGGTGAACCACGTACTAGTAAAATGACTAAATTTAATTTCAAATAATTTGACTCTGATTTCGGAACATTCATACTTTTTAACTTTCACTGATCAGCAAAATGCCTAGTCAGGTTCAGTTAGCCGTTTCCCATTCTAATAAGAGCAACCATCTCCTATTTTATGCCTGCTGTACCTTTAATATTTCAATGATGATTAATTAAAATTTTACCAGTGTAATAATATATGGAACTTTTTTGTAGATCATTTCCACTGGACTGGATCTTGTTGAAGGTCTTGCTTATGACTGGGTAGGAAAAAACATTTACTGGTTGGACTCGAGACTAAATACCATTGAGGTTGCAAAGGAAAATGGCTCTAGTCGAATGGTGCTCCTTAAGGAAAACATAACTCAGCCCCGTGGAATGTCACTTGATCCCAGCCCAGGGTGAGTCATTTTATCCCATATATATCCCATATGCATATAATACCAAACAAAAATTTATATTGTAATTAAATTGCTGCCAGATATCAACTAAACTTTATTTTCTTTGACTTTTGCTGATTTGCTCAATTTTTTGTGAAATATAAAATAATAATTTCTTTTGTAAATAGAATTTATGCAATTTTATAGTGCTTCAAAAGTTTTTATTCCAAGCTTTTTCAAGTATAAGTCACAGAAATATGCATTGGACTTTAATTTTTATCCTGAAATGGATATTTTTAATTTTCTGGAGCAAATACAAGTAAATGAAATCTGTTCCCCATAGCATAAAAGCTTTGTGGCACATGAAATAGTGCCACTCATGGAATGAACTCCAATTCCCTGTTGTAATTCCAAGCATAGCTGTAATTTTCAATGAAAATACTTCATTGCAACTTTGTAATATTCAAAAACTTTATAAAGATGATGTGTGAGCTATTGGCCTATGAATTTGAAGTTAGGTAAATTTCTATAGCCAACAATAAGAAACTTAGAGAGTTTCAACAGTGTTATTTTGGTCAGCCGGTGACAAGCAATGGGGAAAGGTAAGGGCTTGACAGCAAGAGCCCTTACCTCTCCCCGTTACGGGTCACTGGCTTACTGAAATAATGATATTGAAGCTTTCTAAGTTTCTTCTTATTTTACGAATTTACCTAGCTTCACAGAAATATCATTTTCATTAAAACAAATAAATTCTACTTCAGGGCACGATGGCTCTTTTGGACTGACTGGGGTGAAAATCCAAGGATTGAACGCGTGGGAATGGATGGAACTGAGAGAAAAGTCATCATTAACACCAAAATCTACTGGCCAAATGGACTTACTCTCGATGTGGCTACAAAGAGAGTGTACTTTGCTGATTCCAAACTCGACTTTATTGATTTTTGCTCATATGATGGCTCTGGACGTTATCAGGTTCTGGCTGGATCGCATTATCTTCTTCACCCTCACTCTCTATCTCTCTTTGAGGACACTATTTACTGGACAGACAGGCAGCTTAACAGAGTTCTCTCAGCCCACAAGTATCGTGGCAAAAATCAAACTGTTGTTTCTCACCTGATTTCCCAGCCTCTCTCTGTACATGCTCATCACCCAGCATTACAACCTCTTTCACCGAATCCATGTGAAAATGCTCCATGCTCACACCTCTGCCTATTGTCACCAAGTGCAAAATCAGGTTATTCATGTCGCTGCCGACCAGGGTACAGAATGGCTGATGATGGAAAATGCATGGAAGGTATGTCCTCTCCAAATAAATTTAATTCTTCTTGGTAACTTAATGGTTGTAAATATTTTTTTAAAATGGGATTAGGGTATGTCATTAGGTGAACCATTCTCTTTTTTCCATTTAATTCATGTACCGCTTCTTAGTTTTGTGGATTTAATTTGAAACTTTAGTGCTTACTTAAGGATCCAATGATACTCAAACTGTTCTTCAACCTCTTTTTCTCATTTATAAGAATTCATTCTGCATGTGCTTGATATTTAAGGATTTCAAGCCAATAATTGTGTGGATAATCACTCTAATGTATTTAATCCAAAGTAATTTTCAATCTTGTGTACAATATGAATGAGCTCCATTTTTACCCAATCAGGAATGCTCTTAATCTCACAATACCAACAAGTATGAAGAATGTATAGTTTCTGCTCACTATGTGTCCAGCAAATTCGTGAAACATTGAGACACCAAATTCTTCATTTCCAAGTTTCACTGTATAAACTCCACTTATGGCATTTATGTAAATTAGCTTCATCAACAGTCAATGCCATTTTAGTATTAATTAACTTGTGCTTTTATCTTTATTAGGGAAAAAGGGAAACGTTGCATTAATAAACATTTGCTTTGTTTCATAAATGTTCTAGTCTTCAGTGTCTAATAAGTACTTCAGTCTTTTTATTTTCAGTTGTTTATTATGCTAATTATTCAGTTCCATTTCATTCATCCAATTTAATCAAATGCATTGTATTTTTACACAGAGGAGACAGCATTCCTCATGGTCATGAGAGCATCCCAAATAATAGATGTTAGTTTAAGCCCTGGAGACAAGACGAGCGGTTTTCTTACTCCAGTTGTTGGTGTTGAGAATGGTATTCAGATAGATTTTGACAGAAAAACAGAAACTATTTACTGGGTTGAAGGAAAAGAAGGTGATGAAGATGATGGAAATGTAAGTTTCTTAAATACTTTGACTTCTCTATTCTATACCTAAATCTCTAACTAATTGAAAGTTAATTCAATTTGTACAAGATAATCATTTGAATAAGGTCATTTAAGTTACAAAAAAATATTATTTACAAGAATTAATGAAAAAATTTTTTGGATAAATGACCTTAGATTTTTCAGTTTCCCTGCATATAGTCATGGTTAAATATTCTTAAGAAGAGATTATAATTTCTGATTACTTTATACTTCTTAAACATGAACAGAAGAGTTTGAAAGAGGTATTTAGACCCAGTAATATCACTGAAATTAATGTTATTATTGCAGTGCACTATTTACACAACAAACTATGGAGGTGGCAACAAAACTGTATTCCTGGGAGGAGGTGCAGGATCAGAGGGTTCTGTCGGAGGAATTGTTGGGGCACCATATGCCATTGCCTTTGATTGGCTTGGCAGAAATTTGTACATTGGGAACCGGCTAGCATCCAATCTAGAGGTTGTTAAAGTTGATGGTAAAACAAAGCATCGTCTCATTATTTTAGCTAATGATGGAAACCGAACATCAGTGGCCAAGCCAAAAGCCATATGTCTGGACCCAGGTGATGGGTAAGTCATTTATGTAATAAGTGTAGTTAGAGCTGAAATTTATATCAGGAAAGACTGCAGGAATTTTAACCAAATGCATGTGCACCCTTTTATCTATTTTTCAATACAAGTATCTCTTTTATCTTATTAATTTATTAATTCAGGTATATGATTTATGTTAAAAAAAATCTCTTATTTAATCATGTAAAATGTTTGATTTTGGGATCAAAATGGAATATGCAATCATATTTTATTGTATAAAGCAGTAAGAAATATTTTATTCCATAAATTTACAAAGTTATTAAGACCACAAATGACACAATTTCATCTATGTCTGAGGGGATAGATATGTTTACAGTATTTATGTTGATGTGGCTGATGTTGGCTAGGTTAATCATGGTTTACTTGGTGTGCATTCCAATTCTCAATTCAAGGAATTACTACTTGTATTATGTATTAGATACAAGGGTGTATGCTAACTCTGGATTAACATCACAAAAGCTTTCAAGCATGTTAGTAAGATGATAACAAATCACTTCAACTTGTTCTGATCAAAATTCAGAATGCATCCTTTTTTGTTGAAACCACATTCAAACTTAGACCAATGGAAAAGTAAAAATGTTGATTTTTACGAAATATTTCATGAAAAATATTTTAAAACATACAGTTTTGCATATTAAAGGAAAATTTGCAGAGTTTGCATTCAAGCATATTTTGAATGCGCCAAAAAATGTTAGCCCTTAGCCATTCCACGTGTTCTTTTTGCCCCAAGCTTTTTCTGTTGTATATGTGTAATCAAGTTGCTGTTGTTTTGTACAAGGTTGGTAACATTGTCTCTTTTGGGCTGGCTTGAGCGATGTTTGTATGTGTTTGCTTTTGTTTTTGTAGAATAAAAGTAGGAAGTCGTTTTTTTTAAACGTCACTTCCGGCCCCACGTTAAGTTGAACATGTCGTCTCAATAATTACTAAAGATCCTAAATCCTGTTTCGTCACCACGCTGCAAGAAGATCACAACAGGTTATGGGCCCAGAATGTGGAAATAGGAGTGTGAGATCAGTTTGCATGAGATAATTAGGTTCAATTAAACTGATTCCGGCCTTGTAGTCAACCGAGCTGTACTCGTAAATTGTTGCCTCGTGTTTGGATGACAAGTACAATGGAATCAAATGTCATCAACAACATCACGTACGGAGGTTCATTGCCTCAAATTGATAAATTGCGAGGATCGGTGAATTACGAGCAGTGGAAAATGGACGTTGAAATGTACTTGCTTCACGAAGACCTTTGGGACTACGTGGAGAGTGAAGTAGCAATGGACGCGTCAGCTCATGAACAAAAGCAGTCACAGCGAGCAAGGGCGAAAATATATTTGCTACTAGAACAAGGACCGAAAATGGAAGTCATGGAGTGCAAGACGGCCAAAGGTATGTGGGACAAGCTGCAGCACACCTATGAAGATAAGGGTGTGAACAGGCATGTCGCCCTTATAGACCAGCTGTTCGACATCAATTTGGGAACGTGCACAAATATGGAGGACTATGTTCAACGTTTCACAACAGTCGATGCGAAACTAAAAAGCATTGGCAAGAAGATTGACGACGAGCTGCTCGCGGTTTTGATGCTGCGGGGCCTGACGGTTGAGTACAGACCGTTTCGAATGGCTCTAGAGAATACAGTCACAGGGGTCATCAAGTCTGACCTAGTGAAGCAGAGGCTACTGCAGGAAGGGTACAAATGGGCCACAGATTCCAAGGAGCAGCAGGTTGTATTCTATGCCAAGCGGAACCAGAGGCATCAGGGAGAGTGCTCATCGTCCTCGGAGCAGAGTTCGAGTACGTCCGGGGCCAGAGGTAAGCAGAACAAGAAGTCCACCTTCGATCCGAGAAAGGCCAGGTGCTTTAAGTGCGGAGTGATCGGGCACATCAAGAGCGATTGTCCCGAGGAAGGGGCAAAGGTGTCGTGCGGGAACAGCAAATCAAGTGGGGGTGCCAAGAAAGGGAATCCAGTTGCCTGGTTGACAGCCCTTCGTTGTGAAGTGGGGAGTCATAAATGGTACATTGATTCTGGGGCGAATTCCCATATGGCAAGAACTACGGAGTACTTTTCAGATTTTCGACCAGATGCAAGTGACGAAGTAACAGTTGCTAACCATGACAAAATCAAAGTGTCAGGTATTGGTAGTGCATCAATGGATTTGATTCAGGGAAGTACTGCCACCATATCAAATGTTAATTATGTGCCAGATCTTTCAACTAATTTGTTGTCTGTAAATAGGTTAGTGCAAAAGGGTACTGCTGTTTTATTTGATTCATCTGGGTGCAAACTATTTGATGCTGAAACTTTACATGTAAAGGGAGTCATTCAAGCCTCGGGAACAGAGGAGAATGGGTTGTACAGTCTAGATTTAAAACAGTGTACCTCAGGTGACAATGTTGTCAGGGAGGGTGCTGTGGGATTAGCTGCAACTACTGAAGGGAATCATTCTCAGCTATTATGGCACAGAAGGTTAGCGCACTTGGGGCATAAAAATATGCAGACATTAAGGGGGCGTGCCAGTGGTCTGGATTATCCATGTAATAAGCCTCTTCAACTGTGTGTGGCATGTGTAGAAGGAAAGCTTGTTAAAAAACCTTTCACTGTGGGACCGAGAACGGAAAGGGTGAGTGAAAAGCTGAGTTTGGTGCACTCAGACCTGTGTGGTCCAATGGACCCTCCTGGCAATAGGGGAGAACTGTACATGCTCACATTTATTGATGATTGCACTAGAAAAATTTTTGCCTTCTTCATTAAAGGCAAGGAAACACATGTTATCCTAGAATGTTTCGTAACCTTTAAGGCTAGGGTAGAAAATGAAACGGGGAACAGGATTAAGTGTTTGCGGACGGATAATGGTAGTGAGTACATGGGGCGGGCTCTGCAAGAAGAGCTTAGAGCAAAGGGAATAAAACATGAGACAACGATACCATATAATCCTGAGCAGAATGGGCTAGCTGAAAGGGCAAATCGCGTCATTATAGAGAGGGCTAGATGCATGTTATCCGAGTGCAAGTTACCTAAGAGCTATTGGGTTGAAGCATGTAAAACAGCTGTGTATTTAAAGAATAGAGTACCAGCTAAGGGAATTGGGAATGAATTACCTGAGGAGAGATGGACAGGTCATAAGGTTGACCTTAGTCATTTGAGGGTGTTTGGTTGTATTGCCTATGCTCATGTGGCCAAGGCCATGAGAAAAAAGCTAGATGCCACATCCAAACGGTATTACTTTGTCGGATATTGTGAGGAATCCAAAGGTTATCTCCTGGCGAATCCTGAAAACATTGGACGAGTAACAAAAGCGAGGGATGTAGTGTTTTTTGAGGACAGTTTCAGGGAAGAGCATTTAACTGGGAAAACATTGAGGAATACAATTATTCTGCCTGAACTTTTAGGGGGGGGCGTGTGTTTCACCTCCCAGCCCCAGACAGAGGTCAGCATAAATGATCAGGCTGAAACTAATGAAAACACTAGCACAAGTAGTGAGGGTAATAATGATACCTCAAACATTGAGACTGAAGGAAGTGGTCGTGTCTATTGTGGGCAAAATTCAAGCTCAGGTGATGATAGCCAGAGGGAGGAGAGTATTGATCCGGGAGAAAGTAGGTATCCTGTTAGGAATAGAATACCAAAGGAATTTCCAGATCATGTTTTATTTTTGGCATCAATTAATTCAGCCTGTAATCAACCAATGTCTTTGTACTGTGATCCTCAGACTGTTCAAGAAGCTTTGTCTTCAAATGGGGATGAATGGAGGAAGGCCATGCAGGAAGAATGGGAAGCTTTAGCAAGGAAGGGCGTCCTTTCTTTAGCTGATTTGCCTGAAAACAAAAAAGTTGTAAAATGTAAATGGGTTTTCAAGCGAAAGGTGAATGCAGCTGGGGAAATAGAGCGTTTCAAGGCAAGGCTGGTAGCAAAGGGTTATTCCCAGGAGTATGGTATTGATTACCATGAAACATTCTCTCCTGTAGTAAGTTATTCTGCCTTGAGATTGTTGATTGCATTGTCTGTGGAGCTAGATTTAAATATCACTCATCTAGATGTGACTGCAGCCTTCTTGAATGGTGATCTTAAAGAGTCAATTTACATTGAGCAGCCTGAAGGTTTTGTAATTGAAGGGGCGGAGAGTAAGGTGTATTTGCTGCATAAGGCAATATATGGTTTAAAACAAGCATCCAAGGCATGGTATGACAAATGTCGGAGTATTTTTAAAGGTCTTGGTTTCAAGAATTTGACAACAGAATCATGTATTTATGTTAAGGGTATTGGACTTGATATTTGTGTAATAGCTGTATATGTGGATGATTTTTTGGTGTTTTGTAAGAATGGTGACACTGTGAACAAGTTAGTTTTATCATTAAAAAAACATTTTGAGCTGAAAAATCTTGGAGAGGCCAAAAGTATTCTAGGGATGAGGTTAACTAGAACCAGTGAGGGAATTGAACTGGATCAGGAAGAGTACATCAAAAGCATGCTGGTTAAGTTTAACATGTCTAATGCTTGTGCAGCCTCTACACCCATGGAAGTTGGGTTGGATGTAGCTCCTGGAGATCCAGATAAATGTCCTGATGTACCTTATCAAGGATTAATTGGTTGTTTAATGTACGCAATGACCTGTACTAGGCCTGACATTGCTTTTGCTGTTTCAAAATTAAGTAAGTTTAATAATAGCTTTAATATGGAACATTGGAAGTTGGCAAAAAGGGTTTTGAGATATTTAAAGGGCACATCAACGTATCGCCTTGCCTACTCAAAATCTGGTGGGTTCCTTGAGGGCTATGCTGATGCAGATTTTGCCAGTGATAAGATTGATAGACTATCTCGTACAGGGTATGTTTTTAAATTTGCTAAAGGGGCTGTAGCATGGGAAAGTAAAAAACAATCCTGTGTGGCTTTATCCACAACGGAAGCAGAGTATGTCAGCCTAACTGCTTGTACCAAGAAAGCTATTATATTGTGTCGAATCCTGAGGGAAATTTTGAAACAGGATTGCAGAAAAATATTTGGCACAGAATCTGTGTGCATGTATAATGACAATCAGTCAGCAGTTAAGAATGCCAATTGTGTTGATGTAAAGGAAAGATCTAAGCATATAGATGTAAGGTTCCATTTTGTAAAAACAGCTGTGACAGATGGTAAAGTGTTTGTGAAATTTAAGTCAACACATGAGATGCCTGCAGATATGCTAACTAAAAGTTTATCTAAGAAAAAACATTTTAACTGCATGAAGGATGTGAATGTCTGGGGCAACTAGATTAAGTGAGGGTGTTGTATATGTGTAATCAAGTTGCTGTTGTTTTGTACAAGGTTGGTAACATTGTCTCTTTTGGGCTGGCTTGAGCGATGTTTGTATGTGTTTGCTTTTGTTTTTGTAGAATAAAAGTAGGAAGTCGTTTTTTTTTAAACGTCACTTCCGGCCCCACGTTAAGTTGAACATGTCGTCTCAATAATTGCTAAAGATCCTAAATCCTGTTTCGTCACCACGCTGCAAGAAGATCACAACATTTTCTGATTTTAGGGAATACATCAGCCCATGCCTGCTTCTCTTATCTGGGAAAAATCTCATGTAGTTGATAACATTTACTCTTGGTATTTATTGGCTCTGTGTTTATTTTTATTAAATCTACATCACAAAATATTTTTCCTTTCCTGGAGCATGTCTATGCCAACTCAAATATTTTTCTGATTGTCATGAATTAGTATATTGATTGTTTAGAATTAGAAAAACCATGCATTAGTCAAAAATTAATTCCTTTAGGATTTTTCATTTTGTCTTACATCGGAGCATAAAGATCCAATTCAACATGAGAGGTTCTTTTAAGATCATTTCTCAAAGTTGGATTTGGAACTCAAGTTGATTGAGAAATGCAATGAAGATCTAGATTTTGAAGGCTTTATGTATGAACTTCATTCTTTTGTGATAAATGAAAGATATTTTCTTTTCATTGGAATTTACTGTATATAATGGTTCCTCAGTATTCATATGAATAATTCAGCAAACATGGCAATGCATACAGCCTGAAATAAAATAAATTATAAGGCCTTTTATAAATTTTAAGTAAAGTGATGAAAATATATGGCATATTTTTAATTTAGGATATGTTAAAACCAAAGGTTTGCCCTTCTACCAAATTTTACTGCTAATGTTTACAGTGTCAACAAACTATTGTCACTTCTACTTCCATGCTCATTGAAGCAACATAAAAATTGCTTATAAAGTTACCTTAATTAGGCAAATACCTGTGTGTTGTGTTTGTAGGACTTGGAATTTTATTAGTAAGAGCTAATTAATGGACTTATATCAGTTATCTGTCACAGTCCTATATAATTCAATTTTTATTTATACCCGGAAATAATTTTCAGACCCGGTTGAGCCCGGTTATTGTATTTTGTGATGAGGTAATTGAATTCTAATTATGTAAATGTTGGTGAAACAGAGCAGAACTCCTATGTCAATGGAGGATCACCTGTACATAATGCCTTTTAAATAAATAAAACTGACTCATTAGTGTATTTTCTCCTCTTTCAAATGCAGTAAACTCTATTGGATTGATAACGGAGGCTATGGCGTTCCTGCTAAAGTTGCAAAAGTCAATATGGATGGCACAAATCCAGTAGTGTTGGTGGATGACGTGGAAAGGCCAGAAGCTATTGCCATTGATTTGGACAAAAGGCAGTTATATTTCAGTTCACAATATCCCACATTTGTAAGTTGAATTGTTTGTATAGTTTTCTCGTTTACCCTTTGAATAATGCATGCAACACTCAACAATATGAGAATGTTGAAAGAGTGGCATTTTGTAATAATTTTTTTTTAATTTTAGGCTTAATATGTCATGTACCCACAAAGAGTGAGCTTAATGAATTTCAAGTAATATAACTCTTTAGATTAAATATCTAGTCTCAGTGTGTATGTATAATTTAGATAATGTAAGTGCTTTACATATTAGTACTGACAAGTACGTTAACCAGCATATATGAAAGTTCAGTTTTGCGATTCAAACCAACTATATGAAATGATATATTTGCAAGATTTTCTATGTAAGATTTATCGTGAAATCAAGTTATTAAATTTGCTAAATCAGGGTGCCTTTCTGCTAACACATTAATAAACATCTTTTTGGAAGAAGTTTTCAAGTTTTATGATTTTTTTATCTTGTGTAGTTTCTTTCAATTTTCTACCTTGATTTTAGTGGTATTTATGCCAAGCATATTTTTAAATGATTTCAATACATTTTATATTTTCTTTTTACATTGGTATTGGGTACCAGGATTGTGGTAATGCCCCCATTAAATACCAAATTTAAAATAAGTCCACGAAGCTGAAAATGTAGTGTCTCTTTTATTTTTATCAGTAAAACTATTGAAAATATAAGACTGATAGAATCTTTGATTTCCTATCAAATTTTTTCTTTCAGATAAAAGTGATGGATTTGGATGGCTCCAATGTGAGGAGTCTTCTAACTACTGTTAACAGCATTTCTCAGCCAAAAGCTCTGGCAGTACTCGACAGCAGATTGTATTATTTAGATCCACTCTATGACAAAGTTGAAAGGGTAGACCTCCCTCGGGCAGATAATCCAAAATTGTTGATGGACAATCAAGCTGACCTTCGGACATTCACTATTTTCAGAAAGCGATTGAGTAAGTTTTGCATACTTTTTAATTTTCATTAGTGAAACAAATGTATTAACTATAATTGCTGTAATATTTTAATTTCACCAGTTCTATCACCTAGGTTTAAATTCCTATGGCATCAGATGCTTTTTGTGGTCTGTATATATATTAATTAGATGGCAAAGTGAAATATTGAATGCCTCATGCATTTTTAGAAATAATCATGGCAACATTGTTTACGTAATGAGAAGGTACACCGAACCACGTCTTATTCACTAATTGAGAGAATTTTTTATCCAAATTTATTATCTATCAAACTTTTATCAGTAAAAAAAATAGTCTTACTCATATTATTTACAAGTGGTGTGTTTATTGTACTGAATTAGTATCATAAGTTGAGGACTTGCAGAATCTGCCCATGTAACCCATGAAAGTGGTAGCCAATAATGCCTGTTCTGTCAATACCTGTAATATGTGTATAGAGTAGTATTCCAAAGCTCATCTCACACCACGTAAAGCCAGAACCATCAGAGGTTAAATTAAATTTGATTTATAATGCTCTGATAGCTGTTATCATTATGTCATTAATTAAAATTCATATAATTCCCATTAGATTATGTTATGATGTATGTTATCATCACAGTAAACATGTTATCCATGAGGGAGGGGAATTTCATGGGGTATCTAGAATATTCTTTAATTGGTGGATACAGGAAGTGAAAGATCATCCAGACTAAGTTATCACCAAATAAGAGTGTTGTTGGTTTCATTTTATACTTTTATAATTATATTGATTCTGTAAAATATATGCAAGGGCCTTTGTTTGGTGCTCTCCTATTTTGGCAATAGTGCCTTAAAAGAATAAATTTAAAATAGATTATTGAAATTGAAAAATAAATAACTTGGCTTTTCCTCATAGAAAGGTTTTCTATGTGGAAAAGCCAAGTTATTTACTTGTCAATTTCAATGTGAAGATTTTCCACCAAGTCACGCCAGAAACAGTTTTATTAAAAATAAATTACTTCTCTTACTCTAAGAAAAAAAATAATATTTACCTCCCTAAAGGGTGTTACCAATGATGAACTAATGGTAATATTTTTCTGGAGCAGCAGGCATACACCCTTGCATGACTAACAATGGAGGTTGTGAACACATATGCATACCATCTACTGGAGGAACAAGGGTTTGCGGCTGTTCAGTCGGTTACAGACGTGAAAATGAAGTTGGATGTGCACCATACAGATCATTCATTGTTGTGGCACAGTTGGATGTCATTCGAGGTTACAGTATGCAAGACTCATCAGAGGCAATGGTTCCGATTGGAGGTCCAGGTATTTTACATATTTTTATTTCAAATACATATATTTTGCAAACACATGTAAATTTTTTTCAGTATCAAGTAATAATGGAAGTGTCAAAGATCAAGTTTTTAAAATAAATTAATATTATTGGTGGTAATATTAATGATGTACATATTGAATGTACAGTTAACTCATTACTGTTTTTGCAAAATACTAAAATTGATAAGATTGATTGATTGATGTGTATTGGTTCATAAATTACATTTTTGGGACACGTATAGAGCATGACATGTATCTGCTAGACAGACACAAATGCAATTGGAGTTTGAATGCAAATTATAGTCACAAATAAAAAAGAAAACGGTAAACAGGAACAGCTTACATAATAATAAAATTATTTTTCAACAGAGAAATACATGAATTCACCCATAGTATAGAATTAATGTTCGCACAGGAATTAATAAAGTTTAGATTTATATGAGAAATTTTCTATTTCCTTTAGTTTTTTTGGTAATGCTTTCAGCAATTTGACACCAGAATAACAAGGGTTCTTAGCAAACATAGCCAAGTTATAAGTAGTTATCCTCAAGTCATTACCCCCTCTTGTACTGTGCCTATGTACATTAGCATTGGTTATCTAATTGAACACGGCTTTTTAATGCTGCGCAATAATAATAGCATGGAAAATATACATACAGGGAATAGTAAAACATTCAATTTTTCAAAGTAAGGTCTACAACTACATTTCCTTGGAACTTTACCTTCAATTCTCACTGCCCATTTTTGCAACCTCTAGAGTTGCATGGAATAATACGAGTGCCCTCACACAGCAATTCCATATTTGTGTCAACTATGAATAAATGCATGCTAAACTGTACCATCGTCAACCAGGGTCAAAATTTTCCTCGGGAGGTAACAGCCTATAGCAACTTCATAGCTTATTTTATGAATAAGAGTTTCCCAGGATAGTCTCATAGATATGCATCCCCAGGAATTTTGTCACAGTAGAAGTCTTAAGAGAGGACCCATTAATCCTCAAAAGTGGGGAGGTTATATTTTTTCTTTGATGGGGATGCAATTGGATAAATGTAGTTTTCTCGTTGTTCATAAATACCAAATAATCTTCTCACCATTCATTCATATAGCCAATGATAGTTTGAACTACTTCATGGCTTAGGTTCTTGGAGGAGCGTAGGTGAGTTGTATCATCTGCATACATAAACAATGACCCATTTAATAAAATAATTTGGGAGGTTGCTTATGTATAGAAGGAAACGTTATTAATAGATGTCTAACTTTTACATATTCCTTGCCTGAAAAGTAATGATGATATACATTTACATTACAAAATTAAACAAATGATAAATTCATGCAGTATGGCGTAGATTAAACCAAGAAAAGTAAATTATCCATTCAGCAAACCTGTCAGATAATAATGTTGCATTGTAAATATTCGAAAAAATAGAATATTTCCTTAATTTTAATAAAAAAATTAACTAATTTTTTTTATTATTTAATAGTTGTATGACCTAAACCATTATTGCAGGGCACCACATTCTCCATGTTGATGTACACTATGCATCGAACTGGATCTATTGGGTGGAGTTCAACCGAGGGGCTTGGAATGGAATATTCCGTGCTCGACCTAATGGAACAGAACTTCAGGCTGTTGTAAAAGAAGGAATTGGATCAAGTGGAATTCGTGGTTTGGCTGTTGACTGGATTGCTGGCAATCTGTATTTCACCAATATTTTCCCACATGAAAATTACCTAGAAGTATGCTGGCTTGATGGATCACACAGGAAGGTGCTTGTTCGTACAACCACTGATGCTCCAAGAGAGCTTGCTGTGAACCCAATAAAAAGGTAAAACATCAAATAAAACTCGGAAATCATATGGGCATTACACGGAAAGGTTTTTTAATTCTGATTCCAAAATATTGGAATGCTGTTAAGTGTGGTTCAGGCAACCCACCCTTGCAAAATTAACAAGTTACTCTTGGATGTATAGCATTAATTGAACCATTTGCTGCATTAGTGTGATCTTCTTTTTCGTATACAGGCAGTGTGTTAGGTTGAAAGTAGAGGTAATTCAAGGAGGAAAATGGAATTCCTCAGTATAGTTTGGTTTTAGCAAGCATAAATTGCTCCATTGTTTTACTTTCATTGTATTTGAGTTGTTAAGTATTGAATTTCAAGAACTCTTTGCTCATGTAAGGTATCTTCTATTAATTGGTGAGTGATATCTCAAAATTTGTATTTATATTTCAGGCTGCTCTACTGGATTGATTATGGACAATACCCCCGAATTGGAAAGGCTTACCTGGATGGATCTAATTGGACTCCAATTGTAACTTCAGGCATAAGTAACCCCAGAGATTTAACTGTTGATGTGGCAACACATGATGTCTACTGGGTTGATTCAAAGCTGGACACCCTCCAGAGGGTCTCGTTTAGTGGTGGAAATCGTATGGTTGTGCGAAGGAATTTACCTAATCCCATGGGTGTTGCTGTTCTTCCATCTCCACCAGGACTCCTCTGGGTTGATAGAAACCTTGGAACTCTCTTCAAGTAAGCCTCCTTTCAGAAAATATTATTAGAATTATTAAATTTCTAATTAAACTAATGCATGAATTTCACTGGAAATGTATTTTCATGATCTGGTACTATTTATGGTGATGACTTAGGGCCTAACTTTCCTTTATCCTAATAAGGCTTGTTGCCCATAAAATATTAAATAAGTTTTTTTTAAATAATGGCATCATTCTCTTTCAATTAATGTTCTTTTTGACATATTTAGTTATTCTAGTTATTGTATAACATTTAACTGTCCCAATATATAGTGTGACATGTTATATAAGTACCCTGTAAGAATATCTGTTCCCTTTTATTAGGCTTCCTCCCCATAAGAAAATATTTATTCAATAGGAGGTCCAATCAGAAAATGAAAAACTTCAAGCATGAGAACTCATAACAGACTGGTTTTAGACATTTAGACCAAAGCATGGGGAGGAAAAGGAGGAATTACTGATTTTAGAAAATTCCAACTCAAACCCCAAACCAGGGGGTTGGGGTTGGAAGAGATGGTATGGTGAGGACTAGAGCAGGAAGAGAAAGGAAGGTGCATAGCCATTACTGGTAGTGGCCACAGGGGGGAAGGGATTGATTGGGTTTTGGGGATGGGGCTGTTCATTAGGCAGATAAGGATAGAGAGGCTTCTAGAAGGGGAAGAGTTTTTAAAAGCAAATTTCCTTCACTATATTGCCAGGTCTCTTCCAACCCCAAACCCCCCTCCTCTCACCCACCCCACTCTCAACCCCTCCAGTGTATAAATACCTATGCCACATCCAAAAAAAAACTTGTACCTGTGGATGATGCCTATTCATTGAAATTAGTTGGATGAAATAAAAAGTTTTTGTGGAAAATAATCCTTCTTTCATTTGAAAATGAATTTCCACATAGTCAAGCCCAATGCCATCAAATGTATGTTAATCGGGTATTACGTATAATGTAATTGCTGTTTTTCATAATTATGTTCCTCTCTTTCATTCCAATTCAGATCTTCCAAGGCTCCTGCTGGTGTTGGCTCCATAGCCACCGACCCTACTCTACGTGCTGAAGCATTGAGAACAGGCCTTCCCAGACTACGTGATGTAGCTGTTTTTGATGTTGCTGCCCAGCCACCAGATGAGTCAAACCCTTGTCGAAGACTTGGAAATGGTGGATGTGATCAACTCTGCTTTTCATACCCTCCTGATTACTACCGTTCAACTCCTTCTCCTACAACAAGTTCATCTACAACAACTGTAAGTGTCCCTTTATACTATTTATCCTCTATCAAAAATCATCTTCATACTCTTAAATGGATGTATTCAATCTTTTAAGATCTCCCTTTCAGCTTATATTTTTTCTTAAATGAGTCCAAAAGGTTTAAAGGATGCTTTCAGAAAAGGATAACAGCACAGCAGCTTGTTTAGGGATTCTTGATTAAATATTCAGCAGAATATACTTGTAGTCCATAAATTACTTGTAACCTGTATCTTTTTATAAAGAGATAGTTTATTCATTATTTTCACAAAAAGTTTGGAAGAGAAAAGACAAAATAGACTACTTTCAGGCTGAAAAGCTCAGGATTTTCCTTATTGACCCCACAAGAAGCTTATACTAATCTTTTTTTGTGCTTTGTATCAGTGTGTTACCACACAGTGTTTCATTTGTCTAAAATCATAACTTAATAAAAAAATTACTTTCCATTGTATTTGTTAAATGCATCCAGTACCTGCCACTGACAATGCTTTAGTCTCCAGACCATTATATGGAATTTATATGAGTATTGTGTTTTGTAATGTAGCTAATTTTCTATGCCGCAATGACCTCTTATTCGGTATTTCTTTGTGTTTTATTTTCAACCAATGTTTTGTGCTTTCTATTTAAAACTTCTTTTTAATCAATGCATGGTTTCTATTAAACCATTGGGTATGAATCAGTCACATTGCATTTTGACTCCTGCATTTAAATATATTAATTGTGCTTTTATTCATTTTTTAGTATTTCATATTCAATTTTTATCCTTTACAGTCATCTCCACTTGCTGCATTACTGCCCACAAGTCGTCCAAGCTTCAGGTGTGACTGTGCCACAGGTGAACTTGAAACTGGCTCTGGTGGTGTTCGTACCAAGTGTGGATCAGTGTCAGAGTACTTAGTTTTTGCTACAAGAACTGAAATACGTAGTGTTCATCTAGATCCAAGGGCTTCTGGTGTGCCTTTTAAACCATTGGTAATTTCATATTTTTTTTCATTTTCATGACTTTCATTTATCAATGTGTTACTTTAATTCATCAGTGAGTACTTTCGATATCCCTTGCCATGTCCATTGTATTTTTTATATGCCCATATTGAAACTCAATTACATAAACCATATTTTTACTCTCTTCACAATTGTTTAATTACTATGAATGTATTATTCTTGACTCATCTACAGTTCTCTTCCATTGTTGTTAAATGTTAATTACTATCTTATTAATTGTGAAAATGCTTTTCCTTAATTAGGACTTTTGTATTTGTCTTCATTTGACCAGAATTGCCGTAAACAAGTGTTTTCATAGAACCAACAAACATCATTAAAGTACATGTACTGTACAAAACACAAATTAATAAATCCATACATGAGTAAAACTCATTACTGAATTTTATAAAAGTGACTGGAAATCAAACCATTCAAAAGTGGTGTTTTTTTGCTGAATTTTGGTTGTATTTTCTGTGTATCTGAATGAAGAAAAATCATATCATACAAAGTGTGATATCCTGTAAATCATATACTTTGATACCCTTTACTGTACTCTTTTAAGATCTCATTCTTCCTTATAAGTATTCATTTTTAGGCCTCTTTCCTGAAAAATACTAATGTATTTATTTTTCGACAGGGAAATATGACCAATGTGGTAGGAGTGGACTTCGACTATGCTGACAAGAGGTTGATTTTCACCCAAATACGTCCATGGGCACGCTTGGCCTGGACACCTAGTGATAAGCCTGGCTCTGAGATAAATGAAATTTTGACAAAGGGAGTTAATCCTGAAGGTGTTGCTTATGACTGGACACAGCGCAAGATATATTGGACTGACTCAACCAATTCTAGTATTTATGCAGTTAACCTTGATGGCACTGGACTTGTAATGATAGTGCGAGTTGAAAGACCACGTGCTATTGTTGTTGATCCTTGCAGTGGGTAAGT
Organism: Hetaerina americana; assembly: GCF_022747635.1. Taxonomy (NCBI): domain Eukaryota; kingdom Metazoa; phylum Arthropoda; class Insecta; order Odonata; family Calopterygidae; genus Hetaerina; species Hetaerina americana. The sequence continues at coordinate 52,197,049 of NW_027287316.1, forward strand.
ATCTCCTTTGGTGTAATATAATTTTGGTGCATTAATTTTGGCTCAAGCCTCTGACTACCCCTCTCTCAAGAAACTCTCATCTACTGTGCCAATATTTTGAAAAAATTGAATATGAAATTTCAACACAGTTATCTCTTTAAATTTCAGATACCTGTATTATACTGATTGGGGTCGATTTGGAACATCAGGAAAAATATTCAGAACCACAATGGCTGGTTCTTTCAAAAAGGCAATAATTGACCGAGACTTATCACAACCCAGTGGACTTTCCATTGACTACGAAGAGAAAATGCTGTACTGGACAGATGCTGTCAGAGAAAAGATAGAGAGGTCAACTTTAGATGGCATGGATAGGGAGGCAAGTTTTGTGGATAGCTTTTATTGCAGATTCTTTTATTGAAATGTCTTGGATGTATGTAACATAATGTGAATTGCCATGAAAACAGGTGCTGGTCTCTGCAACAATATATCCTTTTGCCATCACGGTGCATGGGAATCATATATATTGGACAGACTTGCAACTCAGAGGAGTTTATAGAGCTGAGAAACATACAGGTGCTAATATGATTGAGATGGTCAAGCGACTTGAGGACTCACCACGGGGAATACATGTCTTCTCAGCCAAAAGACAAGCTTGTGAGGCCAACCCATGCCATCTTAACAATGGAGGCTGCGCCCAATCTTGTCATCCAGGACCCAATTCTACAGTAATATTTTTAAATGTTTTATGTGCTTGTCACTTGAGATTGTTTCCTTAAAAAAATTGTTCAATGTGAAGTGTGTGTATGAATATTTTCTGCCAATTAGGGAGATCTTTTGCACCTTACTTTGCCTCAGTGTCCTCTGCATTATTCTATTTTTTTCTTTACCTCAATATTATTTTTTATTATTTATTCGATCGCCCTCATAATTATCTCTTCTGCTTACTGAGGAGCACTTTTATCTCCATGTCCTTTTTTTTATCCAAACTATAGTGCATTTCCTTCTGTGCAAGGTATCCTAAATCCTTGGAATTATTACAAATAGGCACTACTTCTTCCAGCTCTAACTTTTTAACTTTTCTATCATTTTGTAAAATATGACTTAATTTAAAAAAATTCTATTTTACAGGCTGAATGCAAATGTGATGATGGTTCCAAACTTGTAAATGAAGGAAGAATGTGTGTGGCCAAAAATTTAACATGCGACAACGGAAAATTTTATTGCCGTAATGGTAAATGCATTTCTCGAATGTGGGCCTGTGATGGTGATGATGACTGTGGGGACAGTAGTGATGAAGACAAAAACTACTGTAGTAAGTTTCTTTTTGAGTTTTAAGGTTAAGAATACGTAGAATGACAAATATTATCATTTATTTATGTAATTTTGGCATGCACATTCCAACAGTACTGCAGTCCTTGAAGGGTGATCTTTTGTTTTCTTCCAATAACAGCTTATCACTCATGCAGTCCAACAGAATTCAGGTGTAATAATGGCCGGTGTATATTCAGGTCATGGAAATGTGACCATGAAAATGACTGCAAGGACAACTCTGATGAGGAAGGATGCACATATCCACCATGTGCTGAAGGAGAATTTACATGTGCCAATCATCGCTGTATTCCAATGGCACAGGTAAATAAGATATACCTCAATCTCCAAATAGTGCTTAATTAATGGTTTTCTGTTCAATCAACCTTTTGCCTCGTCAAACATTTTATGTATTGATTTCATGTGATAATAAAACATTTATACAATGATAGGGTATACTACTACTAAGAAAGAACCATGTAAAATGTTTGTGGCACCATCTTAATAAATACAGCACACTTCAGGAAGGTTTTTTTTCAATTTCACTATTTGAATGGAAACAATTTACTGGGAAAATTAAAATAATATTATGTTCTGAGATTCTCAAGCAAGCATGCTTGACTTAAGAACTTTTACAAAGATATTTGACTCTGCTCTAAAAAGTTTCATTGTTTTAGGCAATTTTTTCTGGCATGGCCCCTTACTCATTTACATGCATACATAATAAATTAGGCATTTTTGTTCTGCACTAAGATTTGTGTCAATGAAAAGAATCGTAATAAATACAAAATTAAGAGAGCCACATGTTTTCTTCAATATTCTGCTGCACAGGCATCTCTGGTAGATCACCGGCCAACTTGTCTCTAATAAACCATTTTTGACTGTCATCAAGTTTTGCTGCGGTCAAATCACCAGAAGTGACAAAATGCTGTGCCCTGGGTTAGATTCAAACCTTAATCAGACTTTTGGTCATCTGATGGCTTATTACACACTGGAAAAAGCCGACTGGTACACAATGAAATTGACCAATTTTCCAAGATTAATTACATTTATTAAATTCCTAATAATACTTCTTTATTGAATTTCATTCTCTTAAACCATGTTAGGTGTGTAATGGAGTGAATGATTGCAAGGATAATGGTACGACAGATGAGACTCATGACAGGTGTCCAAGAAACACAACCTGTCCTGCCAACCATCTCAAGTGCGAAAAGACAAACATATGTGTGGAACCATATTGGCTCTGTGATGGTGATAATGACTGCGGTGATAACTCTGACGAGGATGAGCTGCACTGTGCTCAGCGAACATGCCCACAGAATAGTTTCAGGTAAATAATAACTGCTACCTCAACACTTGGGAAAAACATTTATTAACAACTCATGTCATCAGATTAAAAGTTTTTTATCTCAATTTTTGAATGAAATGCAATTTACACAAATTGAAGTATTTTTAAATACATTAAGGTCTTGTTTGTAATAGGAGATGGTTTTTTACACTGAGTTGTCATTTAAATAGCTCGTCTTCCTTACATAGGATTTTTTCTTAGCCTTGTCTTTGGAAAAGAAATACGTATCAAATGGTTATAAAGACATCCTCTTACATCATTGGAAACAAGTTTTACAAATTAGATAAAGTTTTTATTATTTCAAATTTTAATTTGCATCTGTTTCACCAGGTGTCCAAATCATCGTTGTATCCCTGCAACATGGTACTGTGATGGAGATGATGACTGTGGTGATGGATCTGATGAACCACCTGAATACTGTCGCTCAGAAGGTAGAACTTGTTTTGGTGATTTGTTTACTTGTGACAATGGCAACTGCATACCAAGGATTTACATCTGTGATGGAGACAATGATTGCCTTGATGGGTCAGATGAAGATGATCGGCATCAGTGCAGTGAGTATCATTTTATTTCCTATGCCTTTTGAACCTTCCTTGTCTTCTTAAGAAGCCATTACAGTGCTAACGAGTTGCATTTGTGTATTCCGTATTAATATTGATGTCTCATTCCTGCCATAAAATATTTCAAATGAATATGTTGTATTTTTGAAATTTGTTTCTAAGAATCTTGATAATGAAACAGTGATTTTGCAGTGGTTTAGTTGAGATTTATAATGATCAATGGTATAATCCTTCCTTGTGGTTATTATCCTCAAAATTTCAGTCTCATTCAATTTAATAATTATCCCAATTCACTTTTAAAATATGGCTTCAATGTGGAAAAACTTGATTCTCATTTTTGTTAAACTGGTAACAACACTTCACACAGTTTTTTATTTCATTGTTTTCTCAATTTGATATTATAGATGACCGCCGTTGTGATGAAGAGACTGAGTTTACCTGTACTGAGAATAAAATGTGGAGTCGAGCTCAGTGTATACCTCGAAAATGGCTATGTGATGGAGATCCTGACTGTGTTGATGGTGCTGATGAAAATTCCACTTTACACCATTGCTCATCCCCTGAACCATGTTCTGATGACCAATTCACTTGTGCTAATGGACGATGCATTAACAAAGTAAGAAATGTTTTAATCCTACAGACTGGATTTTATATGCCTATTTCTGGGACAAATTCTCATTGGTGATTCTAGGGCATTCTCTATCTGGTTATTATGTTTTAAAAGACTATTGTTCTTTACAAAACTTATTAGCACCTCCATGGTGGCAGTTATAAATCATGTTTAAATCACTCTTTCACATTTTTGACAAAGTTCAGCCAAGCAAGATGGATGCATTGGCATTGATAATAATAAGAATGGATTACTATTCATAATAATTAGCTACATAGAACTCATAACATTTAAGCATGTATTAGACAAAGCTTTGTGTAGTATGGTAATATTACAATCTAAACAATTTTCCAATATCATGAACAGTCTTTATGGACAATATTTATCAGTTTTCAAGATATTCTTCAGATGAATAAAAAGCTGGATTTATTTAATATCTTTAGTATTTTTTAAAGTCATTAAAATTATTTAGGCTTCTTATAGATAGAGGAAGTGCATTATATATTTTGCTTGAGGAGTGCTGTCGGCTTACTTAGAATAGTCTTAATCCATGGGTATTTGCATGAATATTGTTCACTCTCCTTGTAGTATGTGTATGAATAGTGTAGTTTTGTGGATACTGATGAGCAATAATCTACATGACATATAGTAGATCATTAGGCTAAGGATGCAATAGGTAATACTTGTTCCTTTCTATAGAGTGCTTTGATTTTTAGTCTTGTGGAACCCCAACCCAAGTTATCAAAAAAGAAAAAAAGTCAATTTGTTAAACTTTTATCAGAAAAAGCACCAAAAAATTGAGAATGCCCATTAATGCCAACATATTTGCTTCATCAATTCTTGTTGTGTCCGTGAAAGTGAAATGTCAAGGTTAAGGCATCCATTGGCATGTGATTGTTGGAGAAGTTGGTTCTAGCTGAATTGCATCCAGGTTTCTGAGTTTATTTTGAATACATATCTTTGATGGATGTAGATATATTCTGGAGAATATAAAGTGCTTTCTGAGAAAATATGTCATGGTCAGTTTATGGAAGGAATGTCCCTGTGGAGAAAATAGAGAGGTTTTATATAAAACAGAAACCATTAGTTGTTCCAGAGATAGATACTCTTCTACTCATAAAAGAATATAAATCAAACCAACTGTGATGGTAATCCTTGCCACAAAAAATTGCTCTATAAGAATGAGCATTAGATATTTTTTCATGTATTTAGAAATATTCCCTGTTGCATATATCCGTGTTTGCCCTTAGCATTTTAAACTTGATAATTTTTGCTAAAGGATTAAGAATTTAGGCTTATGTCACTGCAATTTTTCATTATTTTAGTTTTTAATTTTCTCATTTCTTCATCATCTTTTCAGGGATGGTTGTGTGATCATGACAATGACTGTGGGGATGGAACTGATGAAGGAAAATTCTGTAATACCCAATACAAAGCTTGCACCTCTGCTGAATTCCAATGCCAGAATTCTAAATGTGTCCGTCAGATGTATCGCTGTGATGGTGAAGATGATTGTGGGGATAGTTCTGATGAGGCTGGTTGCAGTAAGTTGAATTGAGTTTGAATTTTTATTGTGTAATATTGGCTCACATCATTGCATTTTTTTCAAAAATTTGTGTATTTGTATGAGGGTAAAATAGAAACTTTACACTTCCACAAGGAAGATTTAATATTTATTGTGGAAGAGTAAAGTTTCTTTTTTTCCCTCATAATGAAGGAATTCCACAAAGTTAAACCTGAAATTGTTATGTTTGTGTACTTGTACATTAATTTTGGGACAGATGTATCATATAAGTGACAAAGTGCTTCCATAGATTGGAATATATCTATGGATTTAAAAGTTAAACACTAGTCTTACAGTGTAATAAATAGCTAGTTATCAAAATATTCTTTATGCATATATTTCAGAAGGTACAGAACACATCCTCAGGGTTAATTTTTCATTTAGTCACATTTAAATGTGATGTAATGTAATAGGTTGCATGGTAACTGGCCAGAGATTCCTGGGTTTATATCTGGATGTTATCTCTTGAAGCATACTCATTTTTACCAAAATTGTATGGTTTTATGGGTACAAGAACTTTCTAAGAATTTGGTGGACTGTTCAGGAACTGACACCACCCTAATTCTCATCACTTTTGTGTTTTTAAGTCTTTAAAAATAGCATAATATAGCTATGTGGCAACAAAAATTGTTTAGAAACCTTTCAAAATAACATCCATTGGTCAAAAATATAAAAAACACACCTTTTTCAAGTTTTCAAGAAGAAATCATTCTTAGTAAATTCATTATGTTTAAGTGCCAATTTTTGTAAAGCATTGACTAAATAGTTTGTATATTTAATGTCAAATTATCTACTTTTTAGAAAAAGAAACACCAACTTGCCCCACGGGTCAGTTCCAATGTGCAGATAACTCTTGCATAGACCATCGCTTAGTTTGCAATCGTGTTTCTGACTGCCCAGATGATTCAGATGAACCAACTCACTGTAATGTAGATGAGTGCTCCAAGGTTGAAATCCATCAGTGTGGTCATAAGTGTGTTGACACTCCCACTGGTTATTACTGTGAATGCAATGATGGATACAAGTAAGTTTATATTCAATAGTATTGCTAGGCTATGTAAGATATGATGTTTTATGCATGCATAGTATTTCTCTTTTATTTAATGAACTCTTCAATAGTGAAAAACTTTTCAGCATCCTAAAAATGTTTTAGAGTTCTTTTAATCTGCATAAATTTGCATGAATCTAAAGTTGACTTTGGCTGAAATGCTTTTTTCCACTTAAAGTAATTGGAGTGCAAAAATTTGAGTGGTCTATTTTAATAATTCTGTAAGTCATTCTCACTAAATAAATATCTATTTCACAGGCTTCTCAGTGGTGGAAAGGCATGTGCTGACATTGATGAATGTAAAGAAACACCAGGAGTATGCTCACAGAAATGTTCTAACACTCCAGGGTCTTACTATTGCAAATGTGCTGATAGTTATTATGAAAGAGAACCCGATGAGCATACTTGCAAACGTAAGGAACCAAAGCCAGATCCATGGCTGGTGTTCACCAACAAATACTATGTCCGAAACATGTCCTTGGATGGTACTAGATATTCTCTTATGCATCGTGACCTCACAAACGTAGTAGCCCTTGATTTTGACTTAACTGATGGTCGAGTCTACTATTGTGATGTCGGAGCGAAGACTATATACAGAGCATTCTTGAATGCATCAGTTGGAGATGAGAAAAGAGAACCTGTTATTAGACATGATAGTCATGGACTTGAAGGTCTTGCCATTGACTGGGTTGGCAGAAAGCTTTACTGGCTGGATCGCCACAGCCGCCATTTGGATGTTGCAGAGTTGAATGGACGCTGGCGCAAGACATTGTTGGCTAATGTGTCAGATCCCCGAGCGCTTGCTTTGCATCCTGGAACGGGTCATTTGTATTTTACCAGCTGGCAACTACAAGTAAGTAATTGTCATCTCTCAAACAAAAGTAGAACTTATCCTCATAGGTGAATTATCATAACCTCATCTCCAAGTAGCTGAATCTAAAATGTAGTTGATATTTTTTTTTACCAATGAATCCTCAAATTTGCATTAATTCGGTCCTACCAGAGGAAAATAGGAAATAGATTTGACTGCTATTCTTTACTGAAATTTGTTGAGTTTAGCATTTCCTTGGCCTGGTAATTCAATAGCTTTGTTTAAGTAAAGCCGCAGTAGCAAAAGAGAATTTGCAGTCTTATTTATTTAAGAGATTTTTATGAAGTTGAATTTTCAATAATCCAAAATTGTGCAAAATTCAATGTACTTGTTCTTTTAAACACAAAGTTTTAAATGAAACAATTAAAGAAAATGTTTTCAGGCATAATAAGAAACAAGAGTTTGTTTGTCATAGTTCATTATTGGTTCTGTTAACTTTTTCATATTCATGTTTTTTTATTCCTGAGTTATTGGGTTCAAATATATGGTATGATATTTGTTTTATTTAATTCATTCATAATAATTTTCATTTCTTTTGCAGGCATTTATTGGTAGATTGGGTATGGATGGCTCAAATTTGACTCGTATCTTGAACTGGGATGATGGTATTGCCTGGCCAAATGCTCTTACAATTGATTACTTCACTGATCGCATATTCTGGGCTGATGCGCATTTGGACTACATTGCTTTTGCTGACCTGAATGGAAAGGGTGTGCGGAGGGTCATCACTGGTCCTAATGCTGTTCCTCATGTCTTTGCCTTGACTGTATTTGATGACACAATTTTCTGGACTGATTGGAATTTGAAGGCAATCTCTAGTGCAAACAAATTTACTGGGGAGAATCTTAAAGTTCTCAGAAATACTACACACAGACCATATGATATACAGGTAATTTAATAAACTTATGAGTAAAGCTTTTGATGAAGTAAAATCTTTCTCTCACAGGGAGGAAATATCCAAGTGAACTTGCAGTAGATATATGTAGATCTGCATAAATACAAGTGATAAAGCATTTATAATCTAAAATTAAAATATTTCATTCCATATTTTGTGTTCATTTTTGTTAAAGAAAGTGAACAACTTATGAATTAAAATATTTGTTACCTAGCCTTCCTGTAAAAGTCATTTTTAAGAAATAATTTTTGAAGAGGATTGCTTTGAGGGAAAACATTCAATTATTGTAAAATCTCTATTGTCAATTGAATTCATCAAGGAAAAATTAGAAACCTTTGAAATAACATGTCTTTTTGGATTTCAGGTGTTCCATCCATTGCGCCAGTTGCCATACAATAACCCCTGTGGTAGTAGCAATGGTGGCTGCTCTCATTTATGCTTAATTGCTCCTGGAAATAGTGCAGTTGGAGTTGCTAGTGGAAGCCGTTTGGAAGATGTAGGTGCCAGGGATGTGAGCTATACATGTGCTTGCCCAAACCAATTCTACCTGCTTGCCGACAATCGAACATGTGTAGCCAACTGCACTGATGGCCAGCATCGCTGTGGTCCTCCAGATGAGAAATGCATTCCATGGTTCTGGAAGTAAGTGTTTTAATTTTAAGATAATACTAATTAATCATCATTACTCCTTGAGTTGGGTATTTGTAATCATGGACCACAAACTTGCATGTGGTGATCAATTGTATTATGGACTAACATCTTACAACAATGTCTGAGGCCGAAGCAACCATGAAAGAAAAGCTCCCAGTTTTAAAGTTCTGTTCATGGTTGACTAATTATTTATACAGTTCTTAGGCAAAAATCATGTATATACTTGAAAAATATAAATTGGAAATCGATTCCTTGGGCTTAAATGGTATTTGCAATTGGCATATTATAAAGAGGATACAAATAAAACAAACTAATAATGTGCATTCCAAAAAGTCTTGTATTGCAATATTCCTTCTGATTACTAATAGGATTTACTATTCTTTTTACTATTCTGAAAAATTTTGCAATTCAGCAAATACTGATAGCATAAAGCACCTGCATAAATTAAGCTGCAATAGCACGATATCAGTGGAAATAATGGGTTCTTCATGATCCATTAGGAACAAATTCAGGAAATATAGATAATTAAAATTATAATCTGATGGTACCCATGTGTGAATTATTTGCTATTGGTACGTTTTGTCTTTTATACAAGATCACTGTTTATATTTAAGGAGTACAAAGCTTAGATTTACTCAGCAAAATCACATAATAAAATATTAGTTGATGCATCAAATTCTATTTAATTTTTATATTCATCAACCATGTGGACATTTATCTTCCTAATTGGCTTAGTTTTATAAGTTCAAAATTGATGCCAAAATTACAGCACTACTTCACACATCAACTGGTCCTCATCAGATGTCTTTTTTTTAATGTTCAGATGTGATGGAGAAAAAGACTGTGGTGATGGATCTGATGAGCCCTCAACTTGTCCAACAAGACACTGTCGCCCTGGAATGCTACAATGTGCAAATGGCAATTGCACTGCTGCAGCCACGGTGTGTGATGGAGCAGATGATTGTGGTGATGGTTCTGATGAGCAGAAGTGCGACCGTGAATGCCCTGAATTGGAATACAAATGCCGTAGTAGTGGAAGATGTGTACTGGGAGCATGGCGTTGCGATGGAGATGCTGACTGCAGAGATGGAAGTGATGAAGACCCTGCCATATGCCGTGAGTGTTTCTCAACAAAACTTGGCATTTCATCCTTCAGTATGATATGTTTCATGTCCTATATCAATGAATTAGATGTAAATTCAAAAGCAAATATCTGTCCCTTCTTAGCAATGAATTTGTGTATGGGAGTAAAAGAAGAGGGAAGAGAAGGCAAAAGAATCAATTTTCCAGTATTTTTGTGATAAATTATTTCAGGAGGGCAAATAGCATAACAAATTGAACCTTAACTGAAATCTTATTTAATGAGATAACTTCTACAAAGTGGAGTAATTATGACAAAATGCATGATCGGTGACATATTTGAAATGCAATATAGTGTCTTGTCTTATTGAACAAATTTATAAGTTCTTAATGCAATGGAATCAGTTGATGACTTGAGGTCATCTAAACACTTTTGGTATCATAAAATTGATCACATCATATCCGAATGTTTGAGTGCCCAAATTTATCCTATGTTAATACTGGATCCTAGATATTAAATTTCCCTTCCAGCCCATAAGATTCCCTAAGTAGGTGCCTAGATTTCTGAAAAATATCTTACATATCTTATTTTGATTTCATGTATTCCTTTGGGCTTAGTACTAGGTGAGCTGAATACTCACCAACCTTTGGGTCAATTATGCTGGTTAAATGGATACTTATGATAACAGTGTACCGGTTATAATGACCATATAAGCTAATTTATGCTAAAGTGTTTAATTAATGGCAAAGAATTGGTTTTTTTATCAGTAATATTGACAAATTATTAGTATTAATAATATATAGTTCTATATTTTAGTGTTTTTTCCCTTCAGTTAATTTGCTATAAAAGTTTAACAATGGATTAATCACATCTCTTAATGATATCCTCAATTCGCCAAGAAGTTCACTTTGATGATGATTAAAGTAAAACTGTAAAGAGATGCATCCTATTTCATTATGATTCATTTTCACATGTGATCCACACCTGTAAAATATATACAATTTTCAAATGGACAACATTATTCAGAAACATCTATTGGGCATATGCTACCTTGCTTTATTGCTTAGTTGCAGATTCAATTATCCCATAGTTGGGTTCTCCACCTATGGCTTGGGTGTTTGTAATTGTCTTCAATGTAATGTACAAGGGTTAGGTGGAAGAAGTGACTATGATGTCTCAATCTTGCCCCAATTAAGTTGTTAAATAAATAAAATCCAATAACTATTGCATAAACATGTATGGGTTAATAATAATAATAAAGAGAAAGTCCATTTTATATTGATCATAAAAACCAATAAATACCATGAACAATTTCAGATCACCGAGCATGTGACCCTGACACAGAGTTTTCTTGCAAGAATGGCCGTTGTATACCTAAACTATGGGTGTGTGACTTTGACAATGACTGTGGTGATGATTCCGATGAGCCAGCATATATGTGCAGGTAAAGTACTAATTGCATGTATTTTCCATCTTTGCAAGCATTCTCTCTAACTCGCGCTTACAAATATTCATGAAAATTTTGCTCATCTCCTAAGTTCAATTCAATAATTACTTTCTATTCATGATAAATAATCAATTTTAAGTCAGTCCTGTTGTTCTGTCAAGTGTAAAAAAATATGCTAAATAATGTGCGACCACATTCTACTGCTTGGATTTTTATCTCTTTTCCACCAATTTTCCATCTTTGAATTGATCATTTCCAGTCTCCTAGTTCAGTGAACTCTCAATTATCTGTGAACACATTGCCTATGCATTTACCTTTTCTTTTAGTCAATATTTTCTACCATTTTGACAACAATATTTATTCAATGCTTGTGTTTCAATATTAATTTCTGAGTAAGAAAACAGTTCCATTTGTGGTTGCCATTCTAACTCAATTTCTAATCGGTAAATGGTAATCTTTACTCTTCACAGGTTAAAATATGTAATTAAGATTGATATATTCCCTCCAACCTTTTTTGCATACATAAAAATTATATCAAAGATAGAATCCTAAAGGGGTTGTTCCCTGGCCATGTCACCCATTGCTGTTTATTTCGCATGAAACCCATTGAATTTCAAATGCAGAAGAATTTTTATATTTTCAATATTTTTTAACCTAATGTCACAGGCAAAGGAATTGCACCAATGGCTGGCAGAGATGTCCTGGGCGCTCAAATTACCGATGCATTCCAAAGTGGCTGTTCTGTGATGGAAAGGATGATTGCCGTGATGGGAGTGATGAACTTCCAGAGAATTGTCCAAAATGCCAAGAGGCTGGTGACTTCCAATGTGGAAATAACCGCTGCATTCCAAGGTTAGTTTAAGTATGCAGATTTCGCTTGGATTCCTTATTTCTGAGAAAAATTCCTGAACGGCTAAAATTTTAGTTATTGAATTCTAACGAAGATATATTTTGGCATTGAGTTATGCATCCTTCCCTTAGGAAGACCTACTATTACAGTATAATAGTTTTTAGTGATCAACTATAGAGATTTCATTGTAAATTTTAAATATTTTCCCAAAACTCCTAAATTATTAGCAGGGACTGTTTCATTCATCTAATAGTTACTATTAACCCAGCTGCTCTCCTGATTGCTAACATTCTAACAGTAAACTATAAATATTTTCCCAGAAATACAGCAGTCATAGTAATTAGAATAATGTAATATTGCAATCACAATCAAAGTTGTAATTTTAACCATTAGTCAAGTTGATTTTTCAATTGAGTAGTAATGGTAAAATTATTAACCTTGTCAATCATTGAGATGCAGTGCTCAGAGCTGAGTGGAGCTGATGATTGGTTTGGAGACTGCCCACCAAATTAGGCATTTCATGCCTTTCATGTAGAAGGGTTGCACATGCACAAGGGTCAACACAATAAGTTCATCGGTCAAGCTCAGGAGTGTCACTTGAGGGTTTCCCACATGGCAAATGTGCATTCAAAGAGAATTATTTTTTACAAAATGAGCATGCCACGTTGAACAGGAGAACATTCTCCAGGAAAGTTTTTCATTATTCCAGTGGAACAGTCAATCCATTTTTAGGCACGGCTCATCCAAGTTGATACACTGCCATTTAAATGCATGTATTTTTCTAAATGGTCCTTCTCCACAGAGGTGCGGCTCTGCTGTTCTCAGTGAGTGACGAGCTTCTATGGCAATGACTATCTCATGCTAATATTAATCGAATTGTAGATTGTATTGCATTTGTGGCTTTATAACCTCAAATTATTAATAATATTTAGATTTTATCTGATGTATGTGGATTCATGTGAGAATTGACTGTTTCCAATAATTTCTTTGCATGTAATTTTATTCAGTGATTATTGTACTCAATTGGGCTAACTATATTGAGCAATAGAGATTATATTATCCTCCATTTGTTTCATGCATAAGATTCCCAATAAAAGAGGTCTATAAACTCACCTATAGTACAGTGCATGCTGGTTGAAAAAAAGACTCCCTACCGTGCAGTCAGAAAATACTAAATGCTGATGTATGAATGTAAAATACATAGTTTATAAAACTAAGGATGAATGAGTAGCTGAATATAATTAGAAATCAATGTCAAGTATTTTAATGTTTATGCCATTTCTGTCACTATAATTACTTCTGATTTTTCTATTAACTCATCTCCATAGTAGCAACCTTCTAATTGTATCTTTCTTCATGTTTTTTCTAGACGGTGGCTGTGTGACTTTGAAAATGACTGTGGTGACAACAGTGATGAAGACGAAAACTTATGCAAGGGCTCATACAGAGATTGCTCAGAGTCAGAGTTCAGATGTGGGAATGGTAAATGTGTACCTGGGCGATGGCGATGCGACCATGATGATGACTGTGGAGATGGTTCCGATGAGGCTGACTGTGTTGGCTTCAAGTGTAAGGTGAGGCTAAAATTTGTCCATAAGTGAAAAATGTTACCATTGGACTGCCACTCCATCCCTAGTAATCCTCATGCAGGACTTATTTTCATGAAGGTCACCACAGAGACCCTACTTACGCTAAATTCCCTGAAAGTCCCAAAAATCAAAAAGGTAATCATATGCTTAGGAACAGTATTATCTTCTGCAGTTACTTGCCCTTCTGCAAAACTTCCTGCTCCCTATTTACTCTACATTTCTCAGTGCTGACCACATCAGCATACTCTAAGTATATATGTATTGAATTGTGTTAGCAGAGGAGTGGCAGGACAGTTCTTTCATCTGTTTCTGGCCCAGTGCCTCACATGAAACTTAACCTGGGTGCACTTTCATTCATATATCAGCCCTCTCCTGCCCAGCATGTGTTACTTAATGTCCACTGATCAGCATATTGCTCACTACTTATACTTGATTTGTTCATGATGGAACTTGCATGTTTTATTTGTTGAAGTTGTAAATGTACTGATTTTTAAAATTTTTATGATAAAACTTAGAAAATGACTCATTTAAAAAATATTAATGTTTCCCCTTTAAAAAATTATGCTTTTAGTACCTTCATCTCTTTATAGTATAGTAGAGTCTCTTTATATACTGTGTCATCACTCTTGTTTCAAGTGTGATGACACAGTAAAGTATCAGTGTTGTCCTCTTTCAAGGAAAAGTGGCATAAACAGTTGGTTGAAATGGTGTTTCGCAATTGTTAATTTTTTTGTCTCACTTAAGATCAACTCAATCTGAAGATTCCCTAATTTTCCCATCTGAAAGTCTGTAAAATTGACCTCCACAGTGTGCCCTTTCTGTTGCCCTTTATGGCATTACTATTGCCATTACCATTACTGGGGCTTTTGTCTTGCCATTTGCTTTTCTTTTTTCTCCCATTAATGACATGGTATTTCTCAGAATTTATATTAACCTGGAAATGAAAATACTGGGATATTCCTGAGAATTTGAAAGTAACCTGGAAAAACTGGGATTTGTTGAGAATTTACCAAACAGCCTGGAATTTGAGGAAATGGGTATTTTCCATGAATTATCTCATTTCCAATGTAAATTTATTATTTAAATGTCACAGTTGAATGCCCATTTCAAAGTGAACATTGAGCCAGCAGGTTGATTACAGCACAACAGGGAGTATATATGCGTGTCTCTGTGTCATTTTTTAAGAAGCGACACTGTTGCCATCCCCAAGAAAAATTTAAAAAGAACAAGTGATCTGAAAATTAGTTTTTTGTTAAAACTGAGATGCCTTTCCACGAAAACTCACTTTATTGTTCTCTTGAAATTTTGAAGCATTGAGTTATTAGTGTGGTAGTTGAAATATCATATGGAAAATGACAGCTACCCTGGTATTACACAACAGAAATTCAACTTTGGTGAATGTTATTAATATAGGTAGGCATCAACTCAAGGTCAATATGACCCTATTTAACTTCTCATCTTTTATTTATTGATGATTTAACTACCATAATATTTAAAATAACTGTGGCTTTTGGATGTATATAAATTTTTAAATTTTTGCTTTTCATGCTATATTTAAATAAGATGAGGTAAAAGATAATTTCACACGTTAATGAGTGAGAGGAATATAATCTGCAAGATACACAAAACATTTATTTGCTTAATTTTTCATCATAAGTTTAAAATAGTTAAGGTAATGAAAGATTTCATACCTTTGTAAAGAATCGGAAGAATAGAATCTGCGAGATTAGTGTGCAATTTTAATCTATTTGTAATTAAATGTTTCATTCATCCCAAATTTAAAATAACTTATGAAGTGAAAGAATTGTTTACACATGCGAAGAGAGAGAGAAATATGTAAGGTAAGATTCAAGCAGCTCAGCATTTAGTACACTTATTCAAGAAGAGAAAGAGTGACACCTCTTGGCTTAAAACAGAAATGAGGTTTCTTAATAACTATGTTGTAATGAATAAACTAAGAGAAGATAAAATTGCTGGTTTCATTCATAACTTTTTTAAATTGATTCATATTAGAATGAAAAACAATGGCTTTATGATTCCAAAATATTTTATTTAGATATGACTCAAGTTTTGAAGTCTTATATCATCTTCAGGTTGGGTCCCTTAAAATCATTGATCAAATAACAATTGGTGAAAAATTTTTTTTTCAGAATGGAACATTCCAGTGTGCAAGTGGCCATTGTATTGCCTCATATTTCCGTTGTGATGGAGACCGAGATTGTCGCGACCTCAGCGATGAGAAGGACTGCCCACCTAGACACCCAGGAGGAAGATATTGCCCTGAGACCAAATTTGAATGTGACAATCATCTGTGTGTCAGCCAGGGGGATCTTTGTGATGGAACTGATGACTGTGGCGATAACTCTGACGAGAGACCAGCTCTCTGCAGTAAGATAGTCTTAATATGTCCATCATTTTCCTACCTAATTTACTGGAATAAAGAAATGCATATCCCCAAATTGGACTCCACTCGATTCCCTTTAATTCGGAAGCCTACCTAACATTTATATGATGAATTCACTTTTGTCTGTTTGCATATGTATCTGTTTCTCAATCACAGCAATAATGTCTTGCACGTTTAGTTGAGATTTTTATTGATTTCTCAACAGTTCTGTGCTGCTGAATGGTTCAGACTCGAGTAAAGTGTAATGTAATTATTTTAAAATTGCCTAATATCTCTCCAGAGGCCAGTCATCTGTAGTTTTGGTGAAGTTTACAAGTATATGTCTCATTTAGATACCTGCCTTGAATTATTACAAAAAATACTTAATTCATCAGTTTATACCAAAGAATATGACTTATACATTGCACTTGCATTCGTTCATTAACATATTGGTGTGTTCATATGTTTCACATTGAAACTTATCTGTGACTCTCATGACTACTATAATCATCATTGTCATGGCTTTTCATAACATACTTCACAAAATTAAAATATTAATTATCTTCTTCTATGTTTTATGCTAAATAATAAACTTCTAATTTTACAGAGAACTTCAACTGTGATGCCCTTAAGAGATTCCAATGCGAAAATCACAAGTGTATACCTAGATACCAAGTTTGTGATGGCATTGATAATTGTGGGGATGGCAGTGATGAAAATAACATGACACTCTGTGCTGCCCGCATCAAACCTTGTGATTTGTATGCTGAATATCAATGTGCCAATAAAAAGTGTGTTGACCGAAGCAGAGTCTGTGATTTTGCTGATGACTGTGGAGATTCTTCGGATGAACTTGGCTGTCGTAAGTACTTGCTTTATGTTTCTCTACTATATGCTCATTGATTACTATGAGTTTTAAGTCGGTACTTGTAATATTTATTTTTTTCTTAGATCATTCCAAGACGTGTTCTGAATTAAATAAGGGTGGCTGTGAACATCACTGCATGAATATAACTGATGGAGGATATATCTGCGCTTGCTACTCTGGTTTCATTATATCTTCTACAAATCGCAAAAAGTGTGAAGGTAAGTAATATCACCTTAGCTTTAGTTCTCCGTTTTCAGCCATCCATTTTATGTCCTCAGTATTCCTCTGGTAGTGGTTCTGTTGCAATAGTTCAAAATTACATTACTCATCATCGTTAGACCTTGTTGACATGATTGAAATGCAATTATAGTCTACAAAGAATGAATGGTGTATAAATAAGCTTGTGAAAATCAAATATAAAAGGTGTGTATTCTTAAGGTGATTTTACTCAAGGTATTTAATTGTACATTTAGATTAAAGGTGAGTTGCTAATGTGCAATGTAAAGCAGCTATTAGTGTGGATAAAAGTGTAAATTCATTAACAACTGCACAGAAAATAAACTCTGCTCACCTTTCAAGCATTCCTTTGCACAATTTCTATCTTTCCAGACAGTGTGAACATCCAAAGTGCCAGATTATATCAATACTATGGTAAAACCTATCACATGCCAAATCTGTTTTAGGTGGAAATCTGCAGTCAAATCTGAGCGAATATTATGCACTGTGCAAAGCTAATAAGACATCCTTTGTTCTCGCAATATACTAATTCATAGTTCGTTCCACAATTAGGAGTTATATCTAAATTTGTAATTAAATGCTTTATGTAAAATGGCTAATTTAGACAGAAAATCTGAATTTAAATTTTAAGCTTTCTTGATCTGGGCTTATACTCCATTTATATAGAGAGTTATCACTTCAATGTCTATGATGAGGAATTAAGAGTTCAAAAGTGACCATTCAAACTTAAAACAAATGGCTACTCCATTCCATTTTATTTAAGTGAATCAATATGAAAAATATGGTCATTACCAGCAATGTATTATTAGAGGAAAAGACAAATTAAGCTCCATGGTGATGTCAATGTGTTTGTCATTACAACAAAATGTTTTTACCTAGATTATTCTCATGAATTAAGTTTTATTCATGTACCTCTTCAATTTCCTTATTGTTTGCTGTTTTTTTTCCAAATTTTCTGATGCATGAAACTTATTTTATAACTTTTTCCTCCAGATGTTGATGAATGTGCCACATTCAACCACAAGTGTTCACAGCAGTGTACAAATCTTAATGGCACGTATGCTTGTTCCTGCCTTCCTGGATTTGAACTATCTGACCAATTCAGTGGAGTTTGTAAGGCAAACAACTTGCCTTTCCAACAGCCAGTTGATGATGATGATGAAGCAGCTCAGCTAGCCATGGCAATGGCTCTTTTGTTTGCTAATGGACCAGAAATCAGAGAATTGGTGCCATCAAGGAGAAGGGTATCTGATGTCTTGGCTGGTGAAAAGAGGATAGAGGCATTGGATTATGATCCTAAGCAGCAGGTTGTTTACTGGGCTGATTCATATGATCGTGCCATTCGTCGTTCATATCTCCCTGGAGCCAAAAATGGACAAGTTCGAACAGGATATGCTCAGGATTTGAAGATGAAAGGTAAAGTATAAAGTCTTGGAAAGTTTTTTGTGTTTACTTATAGTCCTATGTGAATTTTAATTGGCATGTAGCTATGTTAAGGCATTTTAAAAGATGTTAAGGAGCTATTAATGTAGAAGAGAGACAATGCGTAGTGAAATTCATTACACTTTTCAATAAATGAATAATTTTATTTGGAATTTGTCCTAAATTGGTGAATATTTGGCAAGGTAAAGTTTTTTCATTCAAATAAAAACTATTTTCCCCAATATAAATTACATTAACATAGTATGCTCTTTGAACCTTGATCAAACCACTATTAAATTTACATCATCATCAACAGAGTATTAGTATTAATCCATCAAAGGTCTCATCCCTGTTGCTTTTGGTAAATTTATTTGAACTACATATAGTATGTTTATTGTGGTATTCAAACTTCTATACAGTATAATGTGTTTAATTATGTACTCTTTGATTTTACCCTAAAGGTAACTCTAAGCCAACTGCTCTGGCTGTGGATTGGGTTAGTGGAAATGTTTACTGGGCAGAGACTGACAGGTCAGGTCAGAAGCCTCGTGGCAGAGTTGTTGTAGCAAAATCTGATGGTCGCTACCGTCGATCTCTCATTTCAACTGGACTTGAGCAGCCAACTGCTGTGGCTGTTGATCCTGCCCTTGGAAGACTTTATTGGTCTGATGCTGGTGCTGCACCAAAGGTAAAATGTGGCTAGAAAAATACATCCATAGAGAAGTTAATCTTGGAAAGTTGTTTAAATTACAATTAAAGCTTCAAGGTATTATTAAGTTAGCTGTATAATATCACATTCTAAGTTATCATTTTTAAATTTCATTTAACATATTATTCTTTAAATTTAGAGAATGTTTTATCCAAAATTTTGCTTTTCCTGAATTCATTATAATGGATTTTATTTTAAAGGATAATGTATGCATGTACCTTTGCTGCATATGTTTACTAAGGGACATGAAATCTATTCTTATAAATTATCTTTTTAAAACATCCTAGATCTTTAAAATTTTATAAATCTTTTTAAAACATAGCTATGTTGGCATGAAAACTAGTGAAAACATTTTTGACCATTATGTGACACAAATTGCTTTTTTTGTTAACTATTATTAAGGGAACTACTTGCAATGTCATTGAAAATATTTTTAAGTATTACTGAAAGCAATAGATAATTGCATGGGTTGTCATAGTGATATGGCTGACTGCATGCATTTTCTCTTCTTTATTTTACATTCTATCTTTCTCCATTGAATTTCTCATAACTTAATCCATATTTTGTTATTCAAACCATTTGTATAGGTTGAGGTATCATGGATGGATGGTTCAAGGCGTCGACCTCTAGCCACAGATGGCCTTAGGCATCCAACTGGTTTAGCTGTGGATCATGCAATGGGACATGCTATCTATTGGGCAGATGCTAAACTGAATACCATTGAAGTCATGAAACCTGATGGAACTAATCGGGTTGTTGTACTTAGAGGAGGTTTGTTTTTATTTCCATCTTTTTTTTTAAGTATTTATATTAATCTTGTTCTGATGCCATGAATTTATTCCTCTTATGCAAAGTGGTAGTAAAAATAAAATTATTTAACAAAGTGAAGTATTTAACGCCCCTCAAGTATTTTTGTGTCAAATGGTTAGCTCAATTATCTTACTGAAAGTTTCTTACAGTAATTTTGGTTGGGTTAATTTGGCTGGCAACATTTCCTTTGCTGTAGAGAAAATTATGTACTGTGAAAAATTCATATTTACCACTAGGTACAAAGGAAAAATGTCAGCTGTAAATATGACTCCTCTACAGCGAACTTGCATTCAGAAATGAGTTCATGGGAGAGCTTCACTCGCTACGATACTCATAAAGGAAAAAACAATAATCTTAATGCTATGTGTGTGTGAAATGTGCATTTTAATTTTGGATATCAAAAATAACTCTGTATTTATTTTAAATATAGATATCCATAATTTATCCATGGTAATGTCCGATTCTATTTAGTTTATTTATACAACCACATTGACAGAATTCAGGAATGCCAAAGCATTGATAAGTCCTGTATGCACATAGTGCTAGTCTTAAAAGCCGAAGAAAATGTACATATTTCTCTAACTTATATAAATAAAGTGTAATATACTATTTCCCAAAGATATTGGTATTAAACATGGAAATTACTGCCAAATTTAAACTGTGTATTTTACAATTAAGAGTAAAGTTCATATTAACATAGTCAGGGATTTTTTCTAGTTAATATTGTTGAATTAAGGGATTAAAAAATTTATTTTTTAATACTTACTTTGCTTTCTTGCACAATAATGGTTTCTAAGCCATCTGATAATATTTTTTACTTCCTTACCCTGTCTTCACCCACCTCGATATAATTAGTTTTTAACACCTACCGATGTTTAATGAGAAATCGACACTCTATGTTAGTTCAAGTCTGTACTCATTTTATTCAGAGAATTCCTATGAGCTGTGAGTTTGGTGTCATTAAAACTTCCAGGCTGGTAATTATTTGTTTTGATTTTCTGTATTCTGCTTCCATTATGCCAGTCAGATTATTCATGGTAATAATGAATGCAAGAAGTTTGCTTCAGGTTTACTATACTGCACTGGGTGGGCTGTTAACAAACAACATCAGAGTCTGATGACATGAGGTTATGATTAATCAGTCATAAGAAATTGAGATGAGTTCATGTAATTAAAGTTTGCATTAAAAAATATTTAGCTTGCCTTATTAATGTTTTTCTTCTTTTATCTAGAATATTTGAAACACCCAATATCACTTGACGTCTTTGAGAGCAGTATCTATTGGATAACTAGAGATACAGGAGAGCTGATGAGGCAAGATAAATTTGGAAGGGGTGTACCCGTAGTGATGGCTAAAGATTTGGTTAATCCATCATCAATCAAAGGTATGTCAATGTTGTATTTGAAAATGTTTATTAATTTTAATGCACTGGATGTTTTCCTTTCCATTTTGTTTGGTTCTTGATATAAATTTTAAAAGCTGCCTTAGTTGCAATCAGTGTCAGTAGGCATGCCTTTATAATGATCATTTATAAGCTATCTATGGAAGTAATTAAGTAAGTATACTTTAGGTCTGGTGCACAGGTATGAGCCTGAAAATAATGAAATCTAACTGGAATAATTGATGTGCAGTGGAACAACTTCTAATAATTCATGCTCTCATGGCACCTCATTGGTTAAATGTCAAAAATGTTATGGTTTCTTAATAGTTGATAATTTTTCCGTAATGTGTTCAGGAGTCTTGAAGAATAAAGTACATTAGTGACAATTTTAATCATTGATTCCGAACAATGATAAAGTCATATCTTGGAGTAATTTTGCAATAGTGTTATTTATCCTTTGATTTTAATCCCACAGTTTATCATCCATACCGCTACAATAAGACACTACCAGACCCATGCACTAAAAATTCATGCTCACACCTCTGCCTTATTGTACCTGGAGGACATCGTTGCATCTGCCCTGATAACTCTGGCCTACGAATGGGCTTAGGAGGTGGCATTCCTGGGGGTAGTGAAGTATTATGTGATGCTGCTTCAGAGAGGCCTCGACCTGAACCACGAGTTTGCCCTTGCCGTAATGGAGGAATTTGCAAAGAAGGAGAGCCAATAATTGAAGGAGAGGAAGCTAGTCTAATTTGTGAGTGTCCTCCAGATTTCCAAGGACGCCTCTGTGATTCTTTCACCCAGAGGAACCGAGGACCCGGAGGCAGTGGAAACAGAGCGGGCTCAAGTGCCACTGCTATTGTTGTTCCCATTATTGTTGTATTACTGCTACTGGCTGGCATTACAGCAGTCTATTTCTTCCTGCGAAAACGGCCCTTGTAAGTGTCTAATTGGTATTTTATCAGTAGTGTTTACCAAGTCATTATTTAATATTATTAATTTTTAAAAATAATTCTTGAGGTTAATGCTTTATCTCCTTTACTAAAGTGTCATTTTGTTTCTGTTTCAGTGGCAAAATGAGTGGACTTGGAAGCTTAACCAATTCTCAAAGTGTGTCATTCCGTCAGGGAACAAACGTAGAGTTTGGATCTCCGACCTTCACAACAAATGGACCTCCTGTCAGAGGGGTGAGTTTCATAGTTACATTCGACTGTAACTGACTTTTGTTCAGAAGGAAGTAAAGGGACTTCTTTTATGGATAGTTTTATAGGTTTAAATAGTAAAATATTCAAAGGTTCGTTATTGATGTAATCAGTATAATGGGCATCCAAATCTTGCAGTTTACCACAATCATGAAACTACATTGAAAAGTATTGCAGTTGCTTGTATAGTTATTGATCTATACCATGGCATATAGATCTCTAATTTTTTAAAGTTTGCAGCCTTTGGTGGCTAATCCTGTTTCGTTGGATCAACCACTATGCCACAATCAACCTAACTTGAAACTTAGCCTGCGTAACTAAGAACGTAGAATGAAGGGTTGTAGACAGTGATATGGTAACCTATAAAACTATTTATCTTTGAGAACAAAGTAGGAAGAAGTATCATTCTGTTCATTTGTGATCAAAAGTATTGCATAAGAAAGGCTAGGGTAATTGAAATGCTGTAAAATTGGGCTGGGAGTTGCTCGACTCAAGGGGGAAGAAAGCATGCCTGAAGTGCATATATCAGTCTTACATTTGGGATGCTGCATGGAAATATATTTTAGAAAGGTTGGAAAAGCCATAATATCATGGGAGGAAAGACCATACGTTTAAGATTGAGCTACAAAGGCATTTTTCTAATGAAGGTAAACATTCCTTTTTAAACTTCAGGATAGAAGATTGGAATGCTCTAACAAAAAGTATGTCAGAGCCCTTCCCAAGTAATGTTGGGACTTTTATGAATAGGCTGAGAAAATAAACATTTATTTTTATGTGATAGTGTTGTATATGTTTTGGCATACATTTTTTATTTTCTGTATGGGTATTATTTGTATCACTTCTTTTTTGCCTCTTCATGTTACCGCCCAACCTAACGGTCAACTAGTAACTATTATATTAATAAGAACAATAAATATGGTGTTAGGGATTTCTCTAATTGTGGGTGATGTGTACAGTATGCACATTGTGAGTGATATATAAGTACATTGATATCAAGCTAAGCAGGGAGCAAAGAATAAAATCTAAGAGCTATATAGTCAGGTTTTAATATGGATAATATTCTTATTTCCAGTATAATAAAGAAGGTTTACCTCACTTATCAATAAAATTGTACTTTTTTGCTCATAGATAACATTATTTTAGATTAATGTTGGTGACAATGATAAAACTAAAAATGTCATTGATTTAATTGCAAATGATGCATTCCTAAACATTGAAACGGGGAAAAGGAGAGGGCGTAAAAGGCAAGGTCTGCTTCTACATGTAAATCATTACAGCTATTCCTAGATAGACCCTGTGATAGATATACCAACATGTGGAAAACTCTACTAGCTTGCTGATACATATCAGATTTTGTTGCATCTTGCTTGATTCTTCGCAGTTTTAATAAAGTATAATTACTTATAAATAATTGTTTAGGGCACCTCTGTCCATCTGAAAAAGTTTTTAAGGTCTCTCCATATTAGCTTGTCCCTCTTAAATTTATTGTCAAATGTGATAATGCATCTTCTTTGGTGGGGTAGCATTCACTTTATTTGGGTTGCTTCTGAATGTCTTAATATCATTGGCATACTCTCTCAAAAATTTAAAACATTGACAGTCAATCTTCTTTCTTGAAATAGAATCTAGTTAAAACTGAGGATACTTTTTCCTCATCTAGATGATTCATTTCATAGTGTCGTAAAACAAAACAGTGTCCTTCATCTGTACCTTGGTTAATTGCAGGAACCACTCAGTGTTGAATACAGTATGGGTGACATCAGCTCCAAAACAAGAGATTTCAGTAATCCAATGTATGATGCTGTTGTTAGTGGAGCAGCTGATGGTAGCGAAGTGAATCCAACATCATCTACACCACCACCACCCACATACGAGGTTCCAGCTGATGTTATTGCCAACAAGAAAGGAATAAGTCCTTCCTCAGTGGCTGTCCTGCCACCTTCCAGTATCATCCAACGCTCTTCCCCTCCACAACTACGTCGTAGGGAGCTGGACCCGACGTCAACAGACACGGGGAAGGACACTCAAAAGCTTGTGGAGGAAGATAAATCTGAGTGCTAGCAGAGGGTTAGGCCAAGGCGCCTAGGCTCTCTGCTCAAGAGAACTGCTTGTGCGGGCAGGTGCTCCGTAGTGGCCCCTAAAGGTGGTTTCCTTCTCTCCACTCTGGGTGTTAGCTATCCAGCTAGATCATGGGTGGAGAGGCTGAGACCAGGCTTATCATTCAGTGTCTCCAAGGAAACAGATCAAGAGTTGGCAAGGAGGCAATGCTCTGAACAGTTGTCCAAAACTACATCACTGAATGAGAACTGGGAATCTTAAACGAATGCTAAATAGATGATGCATCTATTTTTATCTAGCAGAGAGGGAAAATGTGCAGTGATTTTCTCCCATAGCTGTTTTGTCAACTTGAAATGGCTCATGAGGGGACGGTATTTATTTCTACATTCTCCAGCAAACAGAAAACAGCATAAATGCAACATTCCAATGTCATTATTTTATAGCTGTGGATTCCTTTACTCCTCCCTCTAAATACCAGCTGAGTTTTATGCTCTTTCACCCAAAGACTATTTTGTTATTAATCAGAATTCCATATATCCCCTTGTATGAATTTTCTGGGAATAATCAGTAGTTGTGGTGATTTGTTTCAAGAAAATTTTTAATTTTCTTTAATGTTTTCTCAATGAACACTCCTAACCTGAACATAGTTGACTTCAGTGAGTATTGCTTAACATTCCATAGTTTTAAATCAAGCGAAAATGTAATACAGAAGACCCTTTCAGGTGAGTGGAAACTTGATTAGTTAATTTAGAAGATGCTGGAGTTGATTGTGAACATCATGACATTCGTTCAGAAATCATTTCTAGAAACCTTCATAATGATTTAAAATTCACTTGGACTGAAGATCGTACTATTCCAGGTTTACCATTTCATGTTTGTCAAATGATAAGCCAGTGCCAAGTGATTTACTTTACCATTAAATTATTGTGTTCTCCATGTGACATTGTATAGACCTTAAATGACTAGTTATGCATAAAATGGTAAATTATTTCAAACTGACGGCTATTAAATTGAAATTGGCCATGCCTGAGGCTGAAATCTGAAAAATGAATGGTGATGTAAATTTTCTGTTATTTCCATCTTAATCTTTGAGAACTACTTTCCTTTGCTTTGCATAGGTAACAACATTTGGATAGAAAATATGTATGCTCAAGATTTTGTTGAACCTCTTCCAGGATAAATTTGGTTCTCTCAAAACTTAATTGAATTGGAGGTCTTCTTAACTTTTTTCAAGTCCCAAATCAAATGAGTGCATGATTTAGTAAGTCTGCATATAATGACGAATGAATGTGAATGAAAACCCGAGATTTAGCCCTACTCTGATTTGAAAGGTGAGATTTCCCTAAAAATAAAGAGTTTATATAAATCTATTAAAAAGAGATTGCTCTAGGAGAAAAAGAATGTGAATGATTAACTTCATTATAGTTACTATCATTTTTTACTGATACTATTCTCATGGAGACATCCCAGCCTATTTTAATGGCATTTTTATACATAATATGACAGGTTGTGTAAAATATGTGGAGATACAGATATTAAAGTTATTTTTATATTGGTTGGGAGTCTAAACAAAGAGAAGCTGAAAATAATTTGCAGAAAATTTCCAATGTAAATATTGTGTGTAAAAATGTTTTTATGAGATGCTCACTCAGAAAGGAATGTTGAGATGCTTTGTGATTGATTTGGTTTTATATATTTATCTGCTGCTACTGTTCAAAAAAGCATTTTGTACGAGTATTATTTGCTAATAGCTATAAGGAATAATTCTGCAAATGTTAGGATTGCTTAACATTATACATATTAAAATTTTTTGCTCAGAAGTCATTCAGCACAAAGAGAGTGGTATAAATTGTGGAAATTTTTCAATTGGGCTTAAAATTTGCTTGGCAAATATGCATAATTTTATCTTCAGTTAAATCAGTATGACTGATTACAAGGTGAAAATCTTTTTTTGTAAGCAGCCGTTTTATAAGCATGTCTTGAAAGGTTTTATTTGTTTGTGTTTCAAAGAGGTTACAAGTTTGTTACCCTATAGTGGAAGACTAATTGTGACTGTGCATACAACATTGCATGAAAAAAAAACTGAATTAGTATATGTGAAAATATATCAAAATGATACCGTCCATCAATACCATAAAATTCCATATGAACTTCTTATATATGGAATAAAAATTCAAAAAGTTTATGTTGAGAATTTTTCCTTCCGTAAAACTGCACAGGAAATGCGAACAAGAAGGCAGGCCTATCAATGAGATGAAATACCTACCTTTCGGGATTTAGTTAGATCCTTCAATTAGAGTAAAAGTAAACTCTTCCTCACTAACATTATTTTTGTGCTAGAAGATTCTGTTTTCATTGTCAGTGTTTGTACATTTTCATCTGAGCACAACCAAATATATAATTGTTAAGTTTGTCTGCATTGTGTACTTAGTGGTCTAACTAAAACCCAGGAAAGCCACATCAAATGTCCTTGTACAATTACATTGTATTAAGGAAACAGTTTTTAAATCAATAAATTTATTTGAATCTCAATTACTTTATCAAATTATTGACTGCTTTCTGTCCATCCAACACAGGTCAACAAGCTTCAGCAATCATTACTTCAAACAAGTGCAAATGAAGAGAAGTATAGCACAGATGAACTCACATGTGCATTATCATCTAAATGGTAAAAAGTGAAATGAACCTAATTAATGCCAATCTGGAAATTGTAGATGCATGAATAAAAACTATCAAATATGGTCTCTGGACACCAGGAGTATTTTTATGAATATTATTGTGTGTATTATTATTTGATTAAAGCCATGGATATTTGACCAATATTCAAGAATGAACAGCACAAATTGAGCAAGTAATTTTCCTCTCAGAAACTAGTGCCAAAAAGCTTGCAAAGCACAATGCCATGCTTATGCAACACAAAATTTTCAAAGTATTTTATTTTTCTTTTGAAATCTTGTAATAAACTGCAAAACAATTCTTCATTCTATTAATCTCCTGGTGATGAGGGTCATCACTTAATAATGTTGGATCTTATTATTACAATTACAATGGAAAAGCATGGATATCTCATAGCACCAATTCTTTTATGGTCAATAGGAAACCATTACCTGAGGCTTAGGAGGAGCAATTTATAAAGAGCTTCAGGCCTCATTCTGGCTAAAATCAAAAATACTTATGGCATTACAATGTATTAATAAGCAAATCCATATTTTATGGTCAATGGTATAATATGCCAATCTTTACCAATGCTTAGATATCCATAATCAATGATCATTGCCATGGATCATTGGACTTTTTTGGGATAATTAAACCCCCTTGGAGCACTTTTCTGCGGAGATTTACTTTATTGCAGACCCTCTCCTGAAATTATTGATGGATACTAATAATTTGAGCTATGGGTTATGTTAAGTATATCCTGCCAGTCATATATTCAACATTTTGTTGATTCCTGATGAAGAAGTTAAAGTGAAAAAGCATATGGAAATTGAAGCAAGGTGGCAATGAAACCTGAAGGGCATTTCATAGCAAAGCCAATGTAATTGAACTTATCACTTGGAGATTGAAGCTGTTGGAAAAGTCTACACAAATTTGTTGCTGATTCAATCCTTCACTGCTCTCAGTAAATATTTTTTTCTTTTATATATTGATGATATTTTTTTCCTTTCATTAAATGAATATGATATTTGTGTATTAATATTGTACCCAGCTCTGCTTGGGCTAGTGTAAGAATGCAATGATGTTCAACTTATCAAAAATTGAAAACAAATACATAAGTGTGCCACACTAGTAATTCTCCTTGTTGGCTCATCATGCTACCATGTTCTCCCCTAAGTCTGAGAGAGAGAGACTGGTGGCTCAGAAAGAGATTTTCTCTCTATGACAATTTTCTTTCACTCTTCAATGATGATTTTTGAGGTCTTGACTATTATGAAATCCAATATTTGCCATTGTTATTTTTGCTCTTTTCATTAGTTTTGTGACTTGATACCTTAGTGTTCAATCACAATGAAGACTTACTAAGTACTTAGCACTTTTGCTTGGATTTTGTAAAACTTGGTTGTAATACTCACTTTAATTTGGATTATGATGAAGGCCTTAACCTGACTCCATTGGTCAGGATATGCCAATGAAATACTGAAAAGAGCTGATATAGTTGCTGAATGTAGTTGCTTAGCCATTAGTTAAATGCATGTATGAGATTGGATAGATACAGGAAGGTACAGGCTGTCTTGAGTGATTGATGCTTCCTTTAATAGCCTCCAACTGGAGATCTGAATGGGGAGCCAGTTTACCGCCAAAACAATTTATACAAGAGAATTTCATCGCATTAGTTATTTAAATGAAAAAGTGAAAAACAGGATTGAGTAAAGCAATACTCCTCAAGGTAGTAATGTGGTGCTGTCTTGTTATCATTTACATATTAGTGTTGCAGAGTTAAAAGTAATTGCCAACATGCCTGCACTGAAACCAGTGTTAATCTACCAACCAACCACAATGGTCTCCTCTACTCATTTGATGTAGACCTGCTGCCACTTCTGCAGGTAGTTGACAGCCTATTGTTTGGCATATCACAGCACCTTTGTAGGATTACGTAGAATATGTAGCCATCATATATGTACATAAGGATAGTCTCAAATATCCTCTTGATTACTACTATTTATTGTCCACAACAGCTTATTTGTTAAGTATATACATTTATTTCACAGTGAAACTCCAAATATATTAGTTCTACCTTCTGAAAGCTCATAAATGCATTAATCTCTTGAGGTTTTGGGTTAAAACCTCAAACAAAAGCCTCATTTTTATGTCCTAGTTATTAATTTACACAGTTCCTGGCTTATTATTTTCCCTTCAAATTTTAACAATTCTGACATGATGTTATTATCCCCTGGAACTTTAATTCTTGAAGTACATTGAAATCTATTTTATACTGAAGCACTTCATCAGGTGCTTTTTATTTTCTCAGGATTTACTTTTATCTTTATATTTCATGTCATCATCGTTATGACAATCTTGGGTTTCATTTATCCCTCGATTTACATTTAAGCTGTGTCTAGTCCCATCATTTAGGCACCTTAATCACTTGATTAAGGGTGGATGCCATCTTAAATGGTGTCCAAACTCAGGCAGTGAGAGGGAACACATTTAGGCAACTATTTTTGCCCTTGGATTCAGGACACAGTGTACCTGAAATATTGCAATCCCATTATTCCAAGAATAATAATGGTGGGAGTGTAACATATAAGTTGGTCACAATAACATTGCCAATTTCTATGAGTATACTCTTACTCATTGAAAAACCGAAGGCTTTATTAACACATAGTCGGAAAAAGTGGAACTTTCTATAGGCAAGAGAAATTTAGCATCCTCCACATGAATTTAGTGTAATTCTTGTAATAACTTTATCAAGATTTTGGATGCATATATTTGAAATATAGAGTTAAGAACGTATATCTTTGTTTGGTGCTTAATTTCACGACTGAGAATGTGTTTGTATTCATGCCTTGTTTGTGTGCTTGTCAAATCTTATTTTGGTATATAAACATAACGGAAAATAATCTTCAAGTGTAATGTTGTGTTTGGAGAGTGTAAGCATTTGGTAATGCCCTTAGTAAAAATATAGCTGCCTGCATGAATCCAACAGGGTAATCCTAGGTCGTTTACCAAGCCTTGCAAAATGAGTCACCATTTCACTTCGTAAGCCCACAAAGTAACAAAACCAACAAAAATGAAAAAAAACCCGGCAAAGAAATTGAGGATAAATATTTAATTGATACTAAGTTTAACAAAAAATATGAAACATTTAGCCAGAAAATTACCAATAAATATAAATTAACTACACCCAGCAAATTATATTGTAAAACAAATACTGACAAGGAATAATGATTGAAAAATTACCCCGGAGGAAAATACCATTTAATAGGATTAAAAAATTAAAATTAGAAATTTAACACTATATAAACTAATAATTAAAGCAAAATATAAAAAAGGATAATTTATAAAGAGTTAAATATAGTCTGATAAGGGAAAATTAAATTGAAACTAGCACCAAAATCGCCCAAGTTACTAGATTAAAAGAAAGAAATAGAAAAGTTTAATAATAGTCTGCTGAATGAATTGTAAACTGAACTCAGAATAATGCAACAACCATTATGCGGTTTTGAAACAACACACAAATGATTATCAAAAATTTACATTCGGACACAATCTGTTGGTTCCTTATTCTTAGATGGCAGTACTACTGCGTAGGGTGTCTAAACTCAAGCTGCCT
The DNA here is from genome assembly GCF_022747635.1 of Hetaerina americana. Classification (NCBI taxonomy): domain Eukaryota; kingdom Metazoa; phylum Arthropoda; class Insecta; order Odonata; family Calopterygidae; genus Hetaerina; species Hetaerina americana. The sequence continues at coordinate 52,228,198 of NW_027287316.1, forward strand.
TTTCACTACGCGCCTGACATTTAGGTACCTAAAAGCATGCCCCCTAATGAGTCTGGATGCAGCTTTAATATCTGTCTGTGGTAAATCATCTGGTTTCTGAACAAATGAATTTTTATAGGTTGAGATTCCAGACTGCCCCGTGTTTTCCCCTGCCATTTAACTTGCAAGCCTTGGCTGTCCTCACTAGGAATCTTGCTTCCATTTATGTTGCTTTCAGGGTCATAGTTTCCTGAAACATTCTTGGTGAAATAGGGTGGCAGTTGCTCAGTAGTAATAATAGATGTTTAGATAATAGATAGCATTATTATTATTAAATAATCTACCAGTTAAGGTAGGTTTTGGATGGACACAACTACAAAATATATATTTTTTTACTCCTAACAAAACACAAAATCCAGCAACCTACTGTACATCAAGTCCCTCTTCCTCTCTGTGTACTTTCTTCCTCCCTTCATTTCATCCAACATTCCTATCCTTTTCCTGCCCCTTCTTCGTTTGTCTAACATTCTCCCCTCTATTACAGGCTTCAACATTCCACTGCTGATCAATACGCCCTTCATCTATTTTTCCTGCCTCCAAAGGGTTTCTATCAAGAAACCCCTCTACTCTTCCACCATACCTAGTACTTCCTCATCTGTTTCCCTTTCGGTCCATATCACCTTCTCCACACTGACATTTCAAAAGCCTCCAATATACTTCTATTATCCTGCTTCAGTGACTATGTTTGCGCGCCGTACATAACTATTCTCCACATCAAAGTTTTGACAAGTCTTTTCTTAACATTCTTACTCAACATCCCTGTCATTGACTCCCTCCTCCTTACAAAAGCCTCTCTGTCAATTACAATGCTTCTTGTTACGTCCCTACTACTTTGACCGTATTGGTCCAAATTACGTTAACTGTTCTACCTGCTCTAGTTTTTGCCCTCCCATTTTAATGTTTAGCTTAGCCTTTCTCTTTCTAGAAAATCGCATAACCTTTGTTTTATTAATATTGATTTTCATCCCACATCTGTCGCACTGGATTTCCCATTCACTCAGCAATGCTTGCAACCCCTTGGCTGAATGAAAAACTAAAGCTTGGTCATCAGCAAACCTAACTGATTTTACGAATTCCCCTCCAACTTTCATACCTACCTCCAGTTCTCCCCATGCCTCTTTAATCCTTTCCTCCACATATATGTTGAAAAGTAAGGGTGAAAATGGGCAACTCTGCCTTATTTCCTCCAATTAAGCAGTAATATACTATAATAATGTAGTATTATCTGGTGTGGGCAATTTATTAATGAGTAACGCGCTTTTTACTGTCAAGTTATTATAACATGTGACATGTGTTTCAACATTTAGTTGTCTTCATCTGGTGAATGAATATTATAGTGACTCTGCGGTTGAATATATACTAGCTAGAGTAGAGGGCAAGGCATACTAGAGTATGCATTACCCCAAAATCTCATTTTTCTTTTTCTTGTAGGTAATTTTGTATCTTCAGGTGCGGTTCAATTCGCGTTGCCCTTCAAGAATAGTTTATATATGCCGCTCATTATACTAGTGCTGCCCTCTCGCTGGATTTATAAATTGTGACAGTTGACTACATTTCTCCGATGTTTTTTTAAAGTTTTTGTTAAGTAAACATACGAGGCATTAATATGTTCGAAGTTTTCCGTATTATTTTGTGAACCTACCTTGATTGTTTTTCTGAAGATCTATTTGGCATCTGGATCACCATAAATTCCTAGTCTAGATTTTCCTTTGCGTCATCAGATTTTCCTAGTTCTAAATTAATTATGCGATTTCATTATTAGAAGCAAGACATCGCACCAAAATTTATATTATGTAATTATTGAGGACGTTGTTTAAAAAGCGTTCCCCAATGTAATATAGGGGAGTAAGTTTTATTAATGGAATCTTCTTTTCTAATTTAGGTTATTATCGTGATTCGAAAGTGGAAATATGCTGCCTGGAATTGGTGTATTTGGAACTGGTAATGTTGTGAAAGTAATTGTCCCATTTTTAAGAGCAAAAGGTTTCAAAGTGGAAGCAATATGGGGAAGAACGTTAAGTACAGCCGAGGAAGCAGCGAAAGAACTCAACATACCATTTTACACCAATAAAATCGATGATGTATTGTTGAGAAAGGATGTTGATTTGATATTTATCATATGCTCACCCAATCTTCATGCTCAAATTGCCGTGAAAGCTCTGGGAATCGGTAAGCATGTTTTGTGTGATAAACCGGCTGGTCTCTGTCAAAGTGAATCCCTGAAAATGGTGCACGCCTCCCAGTATTACCCATCGTTAATATCTATTTTGAATCATAGTTTGCGCTTTCTACCAGCCTTCATGCAAATGCGCCGAGCCATTAAAGATGGCTATGTTGGCGCTGTTACGATTTTGGATGCTCGTGTTCAGACAGGTAGCCTTCTTTCTGACGCATACGACTGGCGTTGCGATGATGCGATGGGTGGGGGAATTTTGACACTCGTTGGTAGTCATGTCATTGACCTGGCAGCACATCTCACAGGACAAAGGGCTGTTCGAGTACATGCTGTGCTCCGAACGTTTTCACCTGCGACTGATAGAGTCCAGGGTATCCGTCGTATTTCTGCGTCAGATTTCGCCGCATTTCAGATGGAACTGGATGGTGGGGCTCTCGTCACAGCAAATCTATGCAGTAGCTCTCATCTTCCTGGATCCTTCTCCCAGGAAGTCATCGTGAGTGGGGAGAAAGGCCAGTTAACTGTTAGGGGAGGTGATCTACATGGTCGGAGGAGAATTCCTGAAAACGATGCCGGAAAGTGCAACCACCACGTCAAAGAAGAGGTATTATATTTAGACGTTGAGGACTTGCATCAAGAAGGTCAAGCACCTACTGGTGCCCCGCTGTTGCCGCGGCCCTACTTAAAAGGGCTCTTCAAGATGGTAGGGGCCCTGAGAGAAGCATTCCAAAGTGTGGAAGATAGAAAGGGATGGGTGAAGGAGCCGGTCGCATTAGCTGCGACATTTGAAGACGGCCAGTATGTCCAAGCAGTAATTGATGCCTTACGGCGTTCTAGCCGTAACCGTGAATGGGTTAAGGTGAATATAGTCACTGAAGAACCCGATCCAAATCCTCTGCTTAGTGCGGCTGTTAGGAGAAGTGCTATTTCCATGTGATGTGCCTGGGTAGATTGCTTATTTATTGCCTTCACTGGACTAACTCTGGTAGTGGCCTCATAACTTTTATCTACTAATGTTTGCGGCATCGTTATTATTATATTCACAGCAGCATGCGCTACGGAGTATGCCATTAATGATATTTTGTACTTTTAGATCTCTAAAGGAAATGTTCCTTTGTGTGTGAAAAGAGAGATTAAAAAGTTATCGCTTCACATTGACGGTTGTGATGAGCTCTGATTTTATACAATGTTTTTACTTAATGTAAATTTGGATTTTTTAGTTATTTTATATTTTCTAATTAAAGTATGCCATATCTTTACCTCAATTTTTGAGTGAAGATATGCGTATACTTGTATTATATTTCTTTTTCAATTGGTGGTAGCGTGATGCATTTTTAGTCATAGACGAAAGAGGTGATTGTTTCTTGTTGATAAATATTAATTTTTTATCCTAGGTACTATTGTTAATGGTTCCAATCTCCTTGGAATAGTGAAGTAATTATATTTCAGCTTGTAATTTAAACTTTTATCATTTAATGCGAGTAACTGTTATGTCCTCAATTGTTGTCTAGTCATGGAATGTAGTATCAACTAACATATAAATTAATTTTGATGCCATATTTCCAATATTGTGTGGAAATATAAGAAAATAACATTTTTGCTTAACCACTGTCATTGCATTCAAAGTATTATATTTGCTTCCTAGTCCAGGCAGGAAAACGCATGCTAACAAAATAAGTTTGTATGTGGCCAAAATGAAGAGTGCATACATATGTCCGAGAAAAGTATTCCATTTTTTTATTGTTATTTTTTATAATGAGCCCTGCTGCATGAAAATTTAATAACACATGTTTGTATCAAAACTTGCTAGAATTCAAAAAGTTATTTATTGAATTATTTAATGATTATTGTCATTTGAATAATCACCAAGACATTTTCATTCCAGAATTTGTATTCCACTCTAAAATTTTTGAGACTGAAATTGAAAAGGTATAATTTTTTGTTGATTGCACAGTATTGTATAATAATGTGATACGAGTATTTATAATTTCACTATCAAAAACATAGTAAGTACAGACCTGCTTGCATCCAGTTCCATTATTATGTGACAAGATGGAAAAATTTCTTGTATTACAGATTTCTTATCCAATATGGTGAAAATTTTCCTGGAGCAAGACCTTGCTGTTGCTTATTTTTTGAGATCAAATAAATCAATAAAATTTCATTCATGTAATTTCATTTCTTGACCCTTCATAGAATGTCCGACAACATATTGTTTCAAAAGGTAATATTATATCTTAAAACTTATTGTGATATTTTTAATTTGTATTACATATTGACTGCATCTGAAAAATATTACTCATCTGATTATCTTAATTGAAGTTGTTGCTTAAATATTTATTGAATAATTTGAGTGTCTGTAGTTAACCTGTGTTGATCTACAATCAACTTTAAATGAATACAAAAGTTTTGATTCATTTCATATATTTTAATTGGTTTTAAAAATACTCATTAAGAATGTGATATTTGTAATGCCTACGTAAAATTACATATATTGTAAAAATAGTGGGTGGCTGTTTCAGTCTGTAGAAATCAAAGAAAAGTTACAGGGGTGGTCTATTTCAGAGCGATCTGATTCTTTTTTATTTTGAATAGGCAACCTTAGTGAAGAATTTATGGAAGAGAGTGTGTTTTCCAGCTGTTGACAGAACTCTGATACAGTCGAATATTTGTACAGTAAAAGTTGACTGTGACTCTTGAAAGCATTTTATCTATTTGATGAGAAGACTTTTTGAATATATGCAATGATTTGTGATTTAAAGTGTTGATGTTTGGTGCCATTAGGAGGTGCAAACAGGTAGCATTTCATCATTTAACTTGAATGGAAAGGAAATTTCCATATCATTTTGATGGTTTTAGAATTGGCAGATAAAGAGGAAGGTACTTCACAGTAAGAATAATGAGTTTACTGATTTGGTAACATGATCATCATGAAGCAATAGCAGTGGGAGTACATGTTGAGTCAGGGATGGGAATGTCAAAACTCCCACTTCTCTCAATCTCAAAAAAACTATTATCACTTCAGGGGCCTTCTTGTAATTTAGCCATGAATTTCTTTGCAATGGAAGGGGATGCTTGTGAAACATGTAATTTAGTAACAGTATTTTTTCCTGTGAAGAATGTCCTTTGTGCATAATGTCAAACCGTCCAATGTGTGCCACTCAAATGACATCTGACTTGAAATTATTGACCTATTTTTGTCTCCTTTGTCCACCACTTCTATAAGTCATCCAATGATATATGTGTAGCCATAATTGAGCTTTTAACCTTATACGTCCAAAGAAAAATTCAGGACAGTCCTCCATATTGATAACAATGGCAATTTCCTATCAAACTATACCTCCCTTGATCCACTTAAATTCCATGTTGTACTCTGCCTTCGGCCTTCATTTTATATACTCCCTAAATTATTCATCTCTCTGCTTTTCACCCATTAATTTATTCCTTCACCCATGCCACACCTCACCAGTCACATCAAGTATATTGTAATACTTTCTCATGTCCATCTCTGTATTTGGTTTTTGGTTCAGTTTGCTGTTTCTATCCAGTTTTATTTTTGTTTCCAAAACTATTTACTTTTTGATGTAATTAATCTGAAAAGGTATTTTTGGCAATTTTTCCTTATTTTAGAATTCAATAAATACTGGTTTGGTATATCCTATTGGTATATTGCTTATAATAAATTCTTAAACCCATTGTCAAATCATCTTTTAGGCTTGTTAACATCTTATTTTAAAGCTACTCCTTATCTGGTCAGTATGACATGTTTCACCACTCGTACACTTCTCTTAATAATCTCTATTTGATGGAGGGACTTCAGCATTTTTTTGGATGGCTATAACTCACCCTCAAGTTATAGAGTTACAAAAGGAAACTCTGTATTATTTTCACCACTTTCTTGAATTTTTCTTGTTCACTGGTGTATATAGCTTGCTTGGAAGTCCTGTCAGAGGTGGCCATTTTTGCTCTCTTCCAATTCAGTAAATTGTTTTGAATAACTATTTGAATTAATGATGTAGTTGGTAGCGAGTAGTTTTTGGTAGTTTTCTGATGAGGTAAGGATGAAGACTGTTCATGCTGTGGAGTAAGAAGTGTCATACTACAATTATGAATAACACTAGGGCATACATCTGCCAGATTGATAATGTTCGGAGAGATTGGTTTCCTGTATGTAGAAGAAAGATGAGAATTTTCTGTAGATGAAAATGTAACAATGTGAACACAGCTAGGGAGAAGGATGTACAAAGAGTTAATAATAAATTGAGATGGGCAACAAATAAAGCATAAGAAGCATGTTGGAAGATGCAGTGCAAGGATAAGGAAAGTTTACAGAGGAAGGGTGAAATTGGGGTAAAATACAGCAGGGTTAAATCACTATTGGGAAGTGAGTAGGGAATATCTGTGCTAGCAGATGAGATGAGTCGGGTAAAATAATAGTTGACACAAAATATTGAAGAAATATGTAGAAGAACGGTATGTTAAAGAACTTAGGCCAACAAGGTTAGACATAGAAAGGGCATAATGGGAGATGAAATTAAACAAGCCCATGGGGGTAGACAACATTCCTTTGGCACTATGAAGGTTTAGGGAAATGTGGAAGGAAGAGTCTATATGAACTGATTCATGGTATCTATGAGGAAGGAATCTGGCGGGAAGACTTTGTGAGATCAGTGCTAGTTCCTATTCCGAAAAAGGTAAAGGCTACATCATGTGAGGACAACAGAACAATAAGTTAGATTTCCCATGTGGCCAAAGTGGATGGAGAGGATGGCAACAAAAGGATGGAGAGCAAGGCAAATGATTGCTTAGGGGATGGTCAGTTTGGGTTTAGGAAGGGGAGAGGTACGCGTGATGCCATTGCAGTAATGAGATCACTAATCGAGAAGAATATAGAATGCAATCAGGTAGTATTTGCCTGTTCCGTAGATTTTGAAAAAGCATTTGATGGAGTGAATTGGGAAAAACTAATGAGTATATTGATGAAAATATGTATAGATTGGAGGGACAGGAGGCTTATCTGCAACCTGTACATGTCTCAGACTGCTCAGGTACGAGTGGGGAACGGGGAGTCTGGATGGGCAGTGTTAGGAAGAGGTGTAAGGCAGGGTTGCCCATTTTCACCCTTGCTTTTCAACATACAGGTATATGTGGAGGAAATGATTAAAGAGGCATGGGAAGAATTGGAGGTAGGTATGAAAGTTGGAGGGGAATTCGTAAAATCAGTTAGGTTTGCTGATGACCAAGTTTTAGTTTTTCAGTCAGCCAAGGGGTTGCAGGCATTGCTGAGTGAATTGGAAATTCAGTGTGATAGATACGGAATGAGGATCTATATTAATAAAACAAAGGTTATGCAATCTCCCGGAAAGAGAAAGGCTGAGCTTAGCAGTAGAATAGGATGGAAAAAACTAGAGCAGGTAGAACAGTCAACGTGTTTTGGACCAACACGGTCAAAGTAGTAGGGACGTAAGGAGAAGAATTGTACTAGACAGAGGCTTTCATAAATAGGTGGGAGTCAATGACAGGGATTTTGGGTAAGAATGTTAAGAAAAGACTTGTAAAAACTTTGATATGGAGAATAGTTATGCAAACATGGTCACTGAAGCAGGATGATAGAAGTAGATTGGAGGCTTTTGGAATAATATAAATTATAAAAGTTAAATCTTCGAATTCGATTACCGGGCTACGATAAACAAATGAATGACGGAAACCCGAGAAGCGCACTAGTTGGGTTAGCTTGTTGCCGATCCATGCAGTCTTAGTCATCAATAAGGTATTGGAATTTTCTGTAAGTTACCAATAGATCCATCAAAACACGATTTTTATTTTGATTTTTTGTTTTATTTACAGTAATTATTTGGTCGATTGATGGTGTTTATCCAAAATTTTGTTCGTCCCATTACACGGTACAAAGTTACGAACATACGATTACGGCAGGTTGCAAGTTGTGAACGGATTCTTTCAACGGTAGAAAAAAATAGTGGTAATGAAATGAGCAATCAAAGTGTTTTAACCCTTCCAAAAGAGGTCTGTGGAATGAAGGTTCTCGATAGAAAATTGTTTTCGAAATTAGTAACTATCCCATGGATTCTTGTTCCTTCAGGGTTAGAAACCAAAGTTTCCTTGTTTTCCAAATGCTTGAAAAAGTACCTTCTAAAGATTCAGCGGTTAAAGCCAATGCAGGATATAGAGGTTGCACCAAATGGGGATATTAGGCTTCATTCAGGTGATTCTCTAACCTCTGAAAACCTATCACCCTCCGCCTCAAAACAATATCAGAAACGAATACTACTGAATCCAGATATGGTGAAGACCTATGAAGACATACATGAAAGTGATCGCCTTTATCTTGAAAAATTTGGTATAACAGGGGAAAACTTGAAGAGTGGTGAAATTAACATAACCTACGACAACTGGAAAGTTGAAGAAATATTAAAGTCTGTGATACCTCAGGACGTGGGGAACTTGACGAGCTTCTCCATAATTGGGCACATAGTGCATGTAAATATTAAAGAACATTTATTAGCCTATAAGTATATTATAGGGCAGGTTCTCCTTGATAAGATACCGGGTGCTCGTACCGTTGTTAACAAAACGGATGCCATAGACAACACATATCGTAATTTCCAGATGGAAATTTTGTGTGGTGAAAACGATTTGAAAGCTCAGGTTCGCGAAAATAGATGCATCTTTGAATTTGATTTTTCGTACGTGTATTGGAATCCTCGCTTGTGCACCGAACATGAACGAATTCTAACCTTAATTTCCCAAGGAGATGTCCTTTTCGATGTGTTCGCAGGTGTAGGACCTTTCAGTATACCTGCTGCCCGCATTCGTCATTGTGCATTCGTTTTGGCGAATGATTTGAATCCAGATTCTTATCGTTGGCTGGTACACAACTCTTCTTTGAATAAAGTTCCGCCCAAAAGTTTTCGTGCCTGTAATAAGGATGGGTGGGACTTTATAAACGAAGATGTTGCTCAGGTGATAGAGAAGCGTTGGAATGGTGCGGTGGGAGCATCACAAGAAATTATTGGACGGATGCATGTCGTGATGAACCTACCTGGGAGAGCTACCGAGTTTTTATCAGCTTTCCGTGGTCTTTTTAATGGGAAGGAAGCTTTTAGTGAAATAGCTGGCAGAGATCTAATTAATATTCATGTTTATTGTTTTACTGCCACAGAAAATTCACACAATGAAGCGATATCTTTAGTTGAAACGAATATTGGAGTTAAATTAACGGCTAAAGAAGTGGCGTTTGTCCGCAAGGTTTCTCCTAGTAAAGAGATGTTGCGGGTTACATTTGAACTCCCAAAGGAGGTCCTCTTCATTAAAGAAGGAAATCTACTTGCTCAGCCTCATCCAAAAAGGATTCGCATAGAAAAATCTGGTGAGCCAGGGTGTATATAGATACCTAAGTAATCTCGTTTCAACATAAATAATCAACCTACACATTAAACCTTTATTGTTAGGCAGATATCGGTGGATGCATTATTTTCTTGTAATTTCATAAATTGAAATTTTTTCATCGTAATAATTAAATGGTATTTGAGTGGAGCATAATTCATTTTATTGCAATTTGAATTAAAGTTATTTATAATTATGAAGCACAGTGTGAATTGTAAGTGTCATTGGAGAATTTTGCTAGTTAATTTCTCCCTGACGATTTTTATCAGTTATATTTGAGACTTTGTAATGATTCTCTTATTTACAGTATACATATGTGCTTACACATGAAAATAGTGTTCTAGCATAGAAATGAAGATAGGCTAATTACCTACTATAATAAGCTCAAGCATCTTAATGAGATAAAGTCATAAATATCGTGGTAGATGTTTGGCTTTATTTCCAAGTGGAATTTGCTGGTCGAAGTTTTTTTTTGTGTTTGAAATCTCTTCAGCTGTATATTACAGGTACTTCTTGAGAGTCATTTGTAATAGGTTGTAGGGGTTCTACATTTCGTATAGTGTACTACTCCTAATTATTGCCAAAATCAATTTAATGGATGGAATATGGGTTGGTACACCTCAATAATTTATCACTGCATGCATGGCTTAAGATGTGCCCTTAAATACCTGGCAATTCCGACCTTTTATTTATTAGCAATAGTGTACCATATTGGATAAGTTTTTGATGGACCCAGGCACTATACATTGCTGTACTTCTAAGCCTTCAGTAACATGGCACAAAATTTCCTTTAACCCCGCACCACATTCACAACTCTTTCTTAAGCTCTGCATGCTTTGCAACCCCCTTAATTCCAGTAAACTTCCTATTCCATTCATCCCTATACCTTGCTTCCTCAACATTCTCCCCTCTGTTACTGTCTTCAACATCCCATTACCTCTCTCTATCCCATGTATCCAATTTCACTGCTTTCTTTGAATTTCTTGCACTATCTCTCTTAAATAGAAAAGTAAAAAGAAAATATTAAAATGGATAATTAAATAGAAAATTATTAAGATAATTAAATAGAAAATTGTTTTCTGTCTACTTTATTTTTTCCCTTTTCTCAATATTTGCATATCTCATGCCTCCAATCTATACTAATTTTCCGCTGGTCTGAGGATGACGCCGATGAGTCAAAACTAGTTGTACCAAATAAAATTGAGTGTGGAGATACATTGTTATTGTTACTTCAGTGATAATGGATTTCCACAAAGTTAAGCCTGAAACATTAAATAACACTTATTTTCTTGCCTTATTGGCCAAGTTCCCAATTCTTAATCAACTACATTTCATATTAAGGTTTTCTCTAATCGTTTCTTTACATCCTTACATAAGATGCCTTTCATAATCTCCCACCCCTTAATAAATCCTTTTTTAAATAATTTATTTCTTTGTTTATTGCTCCAATTACTCAACCCACCCTCCTCAGAACACTTAGTTGAACTGTTTTACCTGTGCTAGTTTTATGTCTCCCAAACATAAATGTTTATTTTACTCATCCTATTTATTGAAAATCTTATTACATTTATATTATAATGATTAATTTTCATCCCATATTTATCAAACTGGTTCTTATTTATTTATTTATCGACTTCATTGGGTGAGGTTGAGACTAATAGTCCCTTCTTCCACCTAACCCTGTAAAATGCTAAGCAGTAATTGTAACCAATTGGCTTATTAGGCAGTTGATGATTGATCATCTGCCAATCTAACTAATTTGTAGATTTCTCCAGCTCTTCCCATGCCTCTCTTACTATTTCCTCCACATTTTCATTGGAGAAATGATGATGGACATCCTCATCTTTTTCACCTGTCTAGTGCTGCTTATCTAGATTTCATTTGCTGTCTGCATCTCTGCAGTCTTGAATTTTTTACAGGTGCTGGATAATTTGTCTAACCCTCAAGTCATATTGTATCTTTTGCAAAATGTTCATTGAACATGCCTAGTTTACTCTGTCAAACACAGTCTCAAAATCCATGAAGCATGCATAAACATCCTGGTTTTACTTGGTTCCTTTCAACGAGTGACCTTTATTGGTTGGCATCACGTTCATCCATCCCCTTTAAAAACCCAAACTGATCTTCTTTTGTATTCTTATCTCTCTCTTCTCCATTCTTTAGTTTTTGTTCCAAAGTACTGCTCCAGTGTAAAATCAAACTTGTAGATTTATAATCCTCATATACTGCTGGTTTTATCTTTTATGCATGGTATCAATACTGATTATAATCACATCTTTATCTTTTGCCAAATTTCCCCCCTCATAAATCCTGCAAATGAGCCCATAAAAACTCTTCTTTCCTCATTTTCCTAAATTCTTGAGTAATTGTGCAGGTATGTTATCTGTTCTCACAGCCTCCTTTGATTTCATTTCCTTTAATTCCTTTTCTATTTCACAGTCTGATTCTCTTGATCGTAAGCTGTTTTATTGACATCATATTCCCTTTCTATGTCCAAACTCACTGACTATATCTTTACCATGTACTAATATCTCTGATATTCTTTCTTCTCAGAACCTCTTCTGCTTTCATATACATTTTACCCAATGTCTCCCTAATAGAGTAAATAGATTTCCCTTTCTGAAATCCTGTCAGTTCCTGCTCCTCTCTGTGTAGTGTTCTAATTTCACCCTGTCTATGTACTCTCCATATACTCAAACTCCTCTTTCCACCATGGTTACTTTCCCTATTAGTTTCTTTCTCTGGTTTATTCTATAGCCGAGCTTATTTTCCCTAACTCTATTTTTATGCTCTGTCATTTCCTTCTCCCTCGCCTATCTTCTGTGCCCATGGCTTACTAACCATTTTTCTATTTATTTTTCCTTTTTTCACTTGCTTTATATTTTTGTTTGAGATATTTCAATCTTTCATCTACCATGTTTTCTTCCATGTATATTCGCAATTGTTTTGTCTAATTGATAATATAAACTATCTACTTCTTCCTCTTTAATAGTGCTTATTAGAATGTACACCTGGATTATCATTAGATTAGCTAGTCTTGCTCTGATATTTACCAATGATATTCTGTCATTCATCTACCCCACATTCAGTACCCCTTTCCCTATTTTCCTATTCAGTAATATGGCTACCTCAAGGGTACTTGCTCCCCTCTGTTACATATTTATCAATAATTATTGCTCCAATAATCCCTGCTATTTTTCTATCTCACCCTGCCAAACATGTCTATCCTCCATCTCTTACTTCATATATTTTAACCGTCCTGTCCTCAACATCCTAACATTCTAAGTCAGTATTTTCATGGTAGCATTCCTCTTCTGTATCTTCTTTTCTGGTGCTATCTGCTTGACAGAGCAAGGATTTTGTGAGTTGATGATTGCGGAGGCCTTGCGTCTTCCACTGTTGAGTGAAACGCTCAGCTCTGTGGGCCAAGTCAGGTAGTTGCTAGGACTCATTTTTATATTTGGTTCCATCATATTTCCTTGGGATAAATAATTAAGGTGGTTTCCAAATGCCTCCTTCCTCAATAGTGTTTTTTATTTGACAATATCACTGATCTACCTTGAACTACCTTTCATATAGCTCCTACCCTTTGACCTATCTGGCATGGGTGGCCCTAATGACAGAGTGGGCGACCATAACAAAGAGCAATTAGCATTCCTCCTGCCAGCAAAACTTCCTGTGCCATAGAAATGTGTAAACCTTTCCTCCATGCCAAGGTTGTAGCCCATTGTGAGTCAGTTTGCATCCAATTTATTTCCTGATTTTCCGGTCAAGTTCTCTGTTGGATCTTCATTTCTCCACCCTTCAATGAATTTCCATAGTAATTATTTATTCCATCCATTTCATTTGCATCCTTCTTCAGTGGCACCACATTTCCATCAGTCGTACCATTCTCTCAGTTGTTACTATTATGAGAGTGTCTAAGCCATTGACTTTCAAACTATGTATGTATGTTTTCATGGATCATTTTCAGATGCCTGGTCTAAAGGTTTATGCTATTTTTAGTTGTTTCTTCTGGTTGAACACATTTTATTCATGGGTAAATCTGCTTACAATCTGTCTTATGTCTCTTAAATCACTTGTGATCCTGCAGTTCAGATAACAAAATTCTACTAATTGCTCAAATATTCTTCCCTAGCTTGATGTTAAAGCTATCTACCTATCTTCATTGGCAGACTAATATCTTTGTTTTATATCAGTATAATATGAGGTTATGTGTACATATTCATATAAAAAGGTTTAGAGACATTAACATGTAATTTTTTTGCTAATCTTTCAGAAGCACAGTCTCTTTTTAATTTAAATGTTTCAGGTTATGAAGATTGAGAAGGCTCGTTTTTAAGTTTTATTTTAAGAAAATACATGGGTGGTTTGAAAAGTTCCCGGCCTCAAAAATTTCAGAAAAAATGTCTTGAATCTTTGTTAGGTCGGAAACTTTTCTGGCCACCCTCATACATTGAGTCAACTAAATATGGATAAAAGATTGCATGGGGAAATGTCTCAAAACATGTTCAAATGTTCAAGGGTTCTTAATATCTGTCTTAATTCTTGAATCTTTGTTTCTTGAAACTTGTGATTAAATACATAGCTTTAGCAATAATCAGTCTTGATACAGGTAGAAAGGCTTTTGCTGTACTGTCTACTTTCACAAAGGCCATGAATTCCTATTTCTTCTAAGCAAGGTTTATTAGTGTAATGGGTTGTGGGAACTCTCACATTTGGCCTCATGAACCCATATCAGGGGAATAAGTTGGTGCAGTAAATAATTACACGCTCAAGGGCTCACAAAAGTATTTTGCTCTTGGTGAATTCCATGAGTTTTTCACGAACTGTAGTGTCCTGGTGTCTTGTATGTTATGATATAATCTTAGTCATTGAAGGATCTGAAGTCAAATTGTACTAACGCTTTAATGATGCATATTTACAGTGACTCCAGAGCCAGAATCAGAAAAACATGGGGAAGCAAAAAACGAAGAAGCAAAAAATGAAGCAACAGTTGAAGCAAACAGCGAACAACAAAATCCCAGGAGTGTTCAAAGTAGCTGGAGCTAAAAGTCTTAAAGCAAGAGCCAAGGCTAAAGCTGTGGCAGGCGAGTTGAAAAAGGTGAGAAAACCTAGTATGTGGTCCAAAAACTCATCCCATCAATTATCTCATAGAAACTCCCCTTTCCTTTCAATTTTCGTTCAAATTTCACATCAAAAAAATAGTAATTGAACCATGTTAATTCAATTATCAGGGTTTTTGAGGTATAACTGAGGGTAACAGGTATCACTTTGTGAAAATTGGTGATGTGCATGTTGGAAGAATAAAATTGTCACAGTTTATTTTCACTTTTGATTTAATGAGAACCAGCAATGGCTTCAAATGCATGATTCTGAAATTGATTAGCTGATAACTTTGGGAAAATATTCAACTTTATGCCACTAATATTTGTCCACCTGATGAACCATGCAGTGTATCTTCTTGAAATCAATCATCATTTTAGTAAGAAAATTTGGTTTTATAAATGCCAAGATTTCAATTACAAATCCTCCTTTTTATGTTAAATGTTGTTTTTGAAGCAATTTTTCCATTTCATAATTTTATTAATTGGTTATTCAAATAGGTCTCCAGTTTCTCTGTTGAAGTAAATGCACAAGGTTTCAGAGAGACTTAGATGCTTAGAGATGGACTAGGAAAATGTTGCACTTATGCATGGTGATTTCCTGTGGTGATCCATGAAGTTCATCTGCAATTTGTTTGTGGATGAGACTTTGCTGTTTCATTCATTTCTCAGAATGCAGAAATTTTGTTGCTATTTAGTTGATGTGACATGTTTTTTCCCATTGAAATGAACTTTCATATGCTTCAAGACATACTTGCTCGCAAGGAAAGTATTATTTAGCTGTTGGTTGTAAGGCCTATTTTATTTACTTGCATAACACGGCTTGACACAAATGTGGCAATAATTGTTGTAATTGTTGTTGGAAAATTATTTCTCACTTATCAAATACTTAAAATATAAAATAATACTTAATCCATAGTTTGATAGTTGCTGCAAGTACAAGTAATGCAATACTGTAGTAGCTACTTTATTGTAGTAGGTATGGCTATAGCTGTCTACTTTTCATAAAACCTGTTGGTGTAACTGCTACAAAAAGTTTGGCCGCTTGTTGCCGTTTTGAATACTTTTCCCAATCTTTCCTAATGTGATCTTCACTAGACTTTCTTCTTTGGCATTTAGTTTAGTTTTCCGGGTCTAAATTTGTCTATGCTACTTCCCCCTAATGGCTGCTTTCAGTACCCTGGAGACATCTTTTGGTTGTTCATACATCTCTTCTTTTTCTGTGTGACTGCACTTTGGCATGTAGTAGACCTCTGCCACCACTATATCCATAGGCTTGCTTTTTATATTCAACATCAGGGATCCTCTCATTGCAAACTAACAGTCTTTTTTCTCTCTTGTCCCCATATCTTTCTTCAGCATGATTCCTACTTCTGGAGTAATTTGTCCCGGCCCACTTGCTTTATAAATTCCTAATATACTCCTACCAAACCTCCTTCATGATTGCATTTTCAATCTTCCAACGTTCTCATATTTATTGTCCCAACCATGTATTGTAGCCATCCCAACCATGTAGCCATTTAGATTGATTTTCCCCTCCCAGTAGTTCCCAACCAGTGATCCCATTTGGGGACTATTTTACATATGGAATATTTCAATATTATCCCATGGCTGAGACAGCTGACATAAAATCTATCTTCTTGATCTGTGCCATCAGTACCTTCTGGTGAAATTGCTGTATCTCACCTGTGGTGTAATGTAACTTTGGTTGTCGGAGCCATTTCTTGCTTGCTTGGAGCTCTTTGCCAGGTGTCTGAGCCATTCCAAGAAAAAAGTAAAATGATTTCTTCAAAATTTTAGTGTTATAGAAATCTTTTTTCAATATTAAAGTAAAATCCATAAAGTAATGGAAAATGTTTGGAAATAAAGGCAAAGAAAAGTAACCGGTGTAGAAAAATTGCTTAAATCTATTAGGGCAACCCTCTAGTTCTGAACTCCAGATATCTGAATGGAAATTTGGTGGCTAGCGTACAATGTCCAGTGGTCATAGGATTTCTCAGTGGTATCCCAAACTATATTTGGGGGGCTATATAGAGAGCTCTTCAAGGGAAGTACATCCGCCATTGGATGGGAAATGAAATTGTGGACCCCTTGTGAAGATCAGGCTAATGCTGGATTTCTCTCTACCATTTTCCTATTCCCTGAAAATTCTTCCTCCTTCAAATTACCCACCTATTTCTAATGGTTCAAAATACCTCAGCTCTCCATCACCTCCTCTAATGACTGCTACAACTATGTCTCAACTTAGCTGAACTCAAGATGACTCAAATTTATGATTTTTACTAGCAATCATCTCAAAGATCATTTTTCATGTGGTATTTAATGAAAGGTGTAATTTGATTTAACTATCGGTTTAACAACCACTAAAAGCGGTTATTCCTAAATCTATAGTTTAGAATTATTTTTCTTTCTGCCAATTTTCGTCAAAATCTGATACTCTTTTAATCGCACATCTTTATTTCTGTATGCTTCCTATAAATCAAGTGAAATTTGTTTCTTTTTTACCTGTTGAGGTAACATTTGCTGCTTGGTGTGCTCAATAAAACATCATTACTTCCATGCGCAGATACGTATTTAGAAAAAAACTGAAAGTAATGAAATTCGTGAAACTGCAAAATGGTTGTTTCTCAAGTTCCAAAATGCATAATCTATTTCTAATAATATTTTTTTCGTAATTATCAAACAGAAAATGTAGGGAAAGTACTTCATGTGCAAATGGGCAATAATTAATGGAATATGGTTAATCTGTTCACTACATTCTTTCGCTGTTCATAATATTGTGTTCAATTCCTATCACGAGTTTAGGATTGTTCAAGACTCTGGAGGGATCTGATGACAAAAAAAGGCTCATTAGGATGAATGGAAAAAATCAGGGTACTGGAAGTATATACATATTTCGAAACACAATGAAGGTGCCATCTGAAGCAACTAATATGTTTAAATACCCAGGTTCCTTACATATTTAAAAAAATGATGGCCAAAAGTGTTGAGTGAGAAAGCTAGTAGAAAAACTAGATAAGGATAAGGTTGGTCACTCTATACTCATTATCATTTTTGTTGTTTTAGTTTAAATAATAGGTTATTAAACAGCTTTTTCATCATGTAGAGCATATTTATTCTGATCTGACCCTGCGCCATACTAAACTTTTAGCTCTCTGCATTTATCATTTAAAAGAGAGATAGCCACAGTTGTTAGCATAGAGATCAGAAGAATCAATCCATTTACACTTACGGAGAGTTTCTGCATCATGCTTTGGGTATTTTCAAAAATATTAGTCGTAATTTTCAACATTTTACTGAGTTAAAGATAGTTAAAAATAGCTTGGCCACAGTTTACATTTCGAAGAAGGTAGAAAAATATGATAGGAGGATATTAAAAGAAGCCAATCAGTATATCATTTGTATGCAAAACAGATTTGTAAACAGATAGAAGTATGTTCTAACTTCTAATTATTTTTCTGTTTGTCAAACTAATTATTAATTGTTCCAATAATAATAGATACTGATTGTAATTAGCATAACTGCTAGGTAATACCAACAAATATCATGGGAGAAAAAGAAAACACATGAGACAAAGGTTTTTCCTTGCTTACTTTAGTAAGCCACCTATGCCATGTAATGTACAAGGTGCGGCTCTTAAATCCAGAAGAGCACGTGTATCCTGGAATGAGATTTCCTCACCTGGTTAGGGAAACCTTCCCCAGACCTTCCCCAAACCTTCTCCAAAGCTTATACTTAGCCATAACATCGTAAACAGTTGATCTGGGGTGCCAGCAGAATCGAACTATATCAAAATATAAAGCCCAGTGCGAACACTTTCGATAATAGCAGCTCTTCGATTGCACTCCGTACTTGTACGTAACATCTCAACCATTTTGAGGTTATGACTGTTTACTAGATGCCTATTGCTTTCAAGAACATCAGTCGCGACCTCCAGTGGAACTACAACATGGCGGGAAATTCAAATTGAAATTTGTCCGGATTTAAGCATCTGTATATGACCTAGAACAAACACTGAATATCTATAATTGAGATGAAATCTGCATGATTTCTATTGCATGTTAAATCTCTTCAAACAAAGTTTTTGGATTATAACTCCTGGCACCTCTTTAATTGCATTAAGTCTACCTTATTCTCTTCATTACTGTAGGGGATTCTCTCCTAGATCATATTCCAACATCCTAGTGGCACATGATATATTTTTATAACATTTGTTTACAAATCTAGTGGTTCTTCTTTGAACTTGATCATATTCCATTATTAGCATGTATCTAATGGGTCCCAAGTATGTCAAATTCTAAATGTAACCAGTCGAATATGATATACGAGTAATATCTGAGCTGGTATTTCATGCCCACCTATCAAGTTTGACAACACTTGCTAATGAAATCAACATTTTTTAAAGTGGCTTTGGTAACTTTGTCCTTGTCATTGTGTGCTAATAAGTATGCATACCTTCTATTAAAAAAACAATCATTCATGAAAAAGAATGGAAAATTTGCACTGGGTAAGTGTGATGTGACGATGAGGATTCTCAAGAGTATGAACAGGAGGTTAAAGGTAATTTAAAATTAAAATGGCAGGAATAAGTTTTTTTTTCCTTCTGAATATGAAAACTCTGTAGTTTATTTGAATTGGTATTAAAAAACTCTGAATATGCTTCACTGATTTTTTCAGCTGAATGAAGCTGTGCGTAATCAGGTGGCTGAGGTTGATGAACAGCTGTCATTGCTGCAAGAACAACTTTTCCAGAGTGATTCAAACAAAACGGAGAACAATTCTTCTGGAGAAAGTCCGAAAGACGCAACGAAGCCAGCAAATGAGCCTCTTCCCCCATTAAAAGAGAGTGATACAGCAGAAACAGCTCAAAAACTGGATGTCATGGAATTATGATCATATGGCGGGAAATTTAGTGTATGAGCTGGCTAAGTGTTGTAAAAAACTTTTGATAGTTGTTTTTTCGTATGTGACACAAAATCACTTATCAAAAATGCATATTATGTTTTGGACAACAAATGGCAGGTGATTGTATGTCATAGTGTATTTCTCAGATTTATTTGTCTTTGGTGAGAATTTTTTCAGATATTTATTTTTTGAGATTGTTTTTATGGTTGTTACATTTTCCAACAAAACAACATATTAGTTCCCAAATGACATAACGTTTGATATATGCTGTGAAATGTTTTCAAGATTTTTCTCTTTTATCATTATATGGACATGTTTACCCAATTATTTTCTCAAAGGTGATAATCACCTTGGTATAGTATCTTACTTTCCTATTAAAAATGATAATGGTAATTTTTGAGAGCATATACAATTTTCCTTTTTTGTTAACAAGATCTCTACTGTTTTTATAGGACATAATCTAAAAAAAATAGTTAACATGTAGCGGATTCAAAAAAAATTATTTGAATGTATGCATTTCCATGGAACGGGGAATCATTTGTTCTGTTTTCAGTTTTGGTTATTTTACCATTGCTGCGACTGTTGTGTATTTGAGGTAACTCCATAATTGTATATGATTAAAATGGTCAAAGTAGTGTGTTGTGTTTATATATGTTATCCAATTGTGCATGTAATTTTGATTGCTTCATCAAGGCTATATGTGGTTTTAATAACAGTAAACCCAATGTGCAAAATTATCTTAATCATTTTCCTGAATTAACAACAGAATATGATAATTCTCATTACATATCTAAAATGTAAGAGGGTAATTTCAAAGGAAGGTCCTCAATGTTTATAGAAATAGATAGAAACGTTTGTTTTCAATAATTGATAGATAATTTTAAAGCTTGAACTTACTTATCTACATAGTCATCATTTTGATTGAATCATTTTTTATTGCTGGGGTAGTTTTTGTTGCCAGTACATGCCAGCTCACCATCAGGTCATTGTGGTAGCATTGAACCTCATCTTTTACCATGCCATTAACACTGATGTGCCTTCTGGCTGAACATTATTTCAACTTAGGAAATGAGTGTTAGTCACTGGGTGCCAAGTCTGGACTATAGCATTGGTGGGTGATGATGTCCTATCCAAAATACAGTGCATGGGAGCAATGGTTTGACAGGTAAAATGGGTGCTAGTGTTATCTCAGAGAAAGAAGGCTTACTCCATGCTCAAGACTTTTCCTCTCCAGTTCTGAATTGTTTGTCTCACAATAATTGCCAGCGTTTATTGAGGTCCCAGGAGCCATAAAGTCGACCAGCAATATCCAGTTTCAATCCCAAAACAAAGTTGCTGTGATTTCGTCAACATACTTGTGTTTGTTAGAATTTCCATGGCTTAGGCAAAGTTGAATGCCAACGCTCACTTGTTTACTGTTTGGACTAGTGATGAAGTGGGACATCCAGGTTTTGTCACCTATAACAAGTGACATTGACAAGGGAAAAGATAAGGTCCGAAGTTTCCCAAACGACATGGCAGTGAGCTGGTATGCATGGGCAAACAGAAACTGCTCCAGCACCTACAAAAATGCATCAACCAAAATGACTCTTTACGTAGAAAAATGGAGTAATGCTAGAGTTTTAAAATGACGCATCCATAATTGAAAATTTGTTTTCTTTCTATTTCTAAAAAAATTGGAGACCTTCCTTTTTTGATTACATTCATATTACTTGTAGGACTCAGGAGCCTTAAGGGTAATTATATAGCTTCTGGCTGCTAGACCCAGGATCAAATCTTTCTGGATATCCTCGGCAATAATCAGGCTGTGTGATATTTCAGGTTCTGGATCTTCCTGGAAAAACACAAGAGAACAGAGGGAAAGGAGCTGACACTTCCTAATTTGATTGCCAATTACCTATACCTTGGGACTTAATACCGGGGAGATAATCCAGAATGAGAAAGCGATTTCAAAGTCTAATACTCCATGATTTCAGACCTCATTCTCTGAAAGTTACCAATTGGAAAAGGTATAAAATGTCAATTATAAAACATTGCCATTTGATTTATGGCATTATGGAATTACCATCAATCTGAAGAAGTACTATATACCTGTCAAGAAGTAGGGCATTTGGTTTTGGACCACACGTGAAAGTGAGGCCTATTAAGTTATTTCAATGTGGTTTATTTTATCCATCAAATGTGAATTTAAACTAATTCCACATGAATTTTAGTCGTGTAACTTGCTTGCTCTCAGTAAGGCAAATATTTTGGCAATATTTGGAAGAAACACAAAGCATAATAAGTAGAATTCATTTTGAATAAAACTTAGTACTTCATATATTTCCACAATAACTTTCAAATTCTGACACGACCATGGATTTGACAATTAGCATCCTCAGGTGAAGAGGATGTTAATGGTCGAAACCATGGTCTTGTAAGTATATAAAAAATTATTGTGGAAATGTACAAATTATTAGGTTTTATTCAAAATGAGTAGTAGCAAGTCCAATAAAGTTACACTGGAGACAGTCTACCCTAGTATAAAATATACAGTGAAACTTACCTGTTTTGTACTCTCAGAAGCTGTACTTATTTCCCCAATGCATGTTGATGCTCTTTAATCATTGCCTTACCAAGTTATCAGATCACTCTGTAACTTCAACCAAGCCATGAAATAACCAGACTCTTGGACTAATTGAAATGTCATCATGCATCTGTTCTACATGCATGCCCATGTCTCACCCAATTAATTATTGTGATGCTTTAAAATATTGAGTGATATTTTTTTAAATTGTTTTTTTGGTGTTGTATGTCATGACTTATGTTTCATGCACCTTCCTAAATTTGGATCTCCACATGGAATTGGGCCAATCCTTTCGTAGGTTCTGAAGCATTAGAACACTTTTGGACAAGATATTTGTGTCATCCTTTGGCCTTATTTCCTTAGTTATTGTCTTCTGACTAGGTCTGCCACTTGGACCCTAATTAGTAAACTACCCCT
The DNA here is from genome assembly GCF_022747635.1 of Hetaerina americana. NCBI lineage: Eukaryota > Metazoa > Arthropoda > Insecta > Odonata > Calopterygidae > Hetaerina > Hetaerina americana. The sequence continues at coordinate 52,250,810 of NW_027287316.1, forward strand.
ATGTCCATACTGTTTCCAAAAGAGATCCCTATGTTTTACAAGAATTCCCTGTAATATGAAAAATCGATTAAGTGACAACAGTTTGTAAGTCCTGAGGTAATATTATCTCCTGTCGTTATCTGCCTCTCATTAAAATTTCCTACTCTTTATTCTCTCAGCTTTCATCACTGTTTGCCATGATTTTGTGTATTATAAATATTTACTGAGTCATGGTACTGGCATATGAGGGGATCAACTATTCTATTATGTATCACTAGTGCTTTCTACCGCTATCATCCACCATTTCAAGGTTAAGCAGCCAGGGTGTCCACTTGTCATATTATCTATTCTACATATGTTCCACTGTGCACAAATTTGACTGTGGTGGAAATTATTAAGTTATTGAAGAGGAGGGGAGAAGGTAAATGGAAGCGAGAGAGAGAAGTGCATTTTTGGGATAAGTATTTTGATGAAGGACAGTAAAAAATGGATCAGGCAGTATGCCATGCTGGATTGGGATGGAACTTAGCCAATGGGGAGGGTATTGTGGGTGGGAAGTGGGGGAACTAAGGGGATGAGTGGCAACATCATCACACTTAAAAACATTAATCTAAAAATGTACCTCAGTTTTGCAAAAGCGAAAGCAAAAAAATGCATTCATCATTTTTGTGAAAACCAGACTAAACAATATGATCATGTAAATTGCAGCTATTTCTTGAATTTGTCTCTAAATTCGACTACTGTCTCTTGCATTCAATTTAGTTAATGCTAGATAGAACTGGTATGGTCACAATGAGTAATATCTGGTAAGTATTAGAAAATATAAAAATTATAGAGGCCACCAGTGCTGTTGTCAGTAATAAATTAAAGCTAGAAGATTGATGCATCACTAGGTTGTTGGAAGACAGATAATGGAGCAAGATTATTGTGCCAATATTACGTAAGAATCCTTGTGGATAGTTTCCATTAACGGTAGACATTTTCATTTTTTTTAGTTAGAGGAGAGAGGACACCCTACTAAAAGTACATTAGCCATTCAATAGAATAGCTGGACTGTTTGTGGGCTATTTCTTTTCCCTCTCCCCCTTTGGTTAGACTCATGAACTTAGCCATTCCATTCCAGTGTATCAGTTGGGAACAGCACAAGATTATTATTTGATTCGTCATAAGGTAGGTATACATTAGACCTCATCAAGCAACACATTGGACGTATGACACGCACAAAACAGCATGTGGGTCATAACACACATTAGAAAATAACATCTTTTATTTTAATTAAAAATTCATTCGCCAAGTTCTGAGCTTAAGAGGCTAATCATGAAATCAGTTTTTTTTTAATTTGGCAGAGCTCGTTTTACTGGCAGTCTGCGACATTTGATTAAATGATTTTATTCCAAAATTTAAAGTTATTCGAGTGCACCTCACCGTGGAGAGGTGACTATTTTATTTTGGAGTTATAATCATGTACTTCACGTCTTGTGGGAAACCAATGTAAGTAATGTTTAACATATTTCAATGCTTGTAAATGCAATTCACAGTAAGAATATTCAAACTTATAATTAATCGTCGACAAGGTTCCGTCGCAGAGTAACTAAATTCGTGGCTTTTTTAGAACGAAGATTGATTCTATATCATGAACATAACCCCAGGCTTAGAGGCCATAATTAAGATGATTGTTAAAGAATGCAAATTAAGTGGGCCTTGGGCGCTCTGCAGGGATTAATTACTAAATTTCATCAGTAGAAATAGCGCCTTTTATAATATCCTAATGACAACATTCATATGTGAACTCCAGCGCCGCTGGCATTAGTTATTCGGGGGGGCGACCGAGATGTCATTTGTGCCGATAATCTATTGACGGACGTTACAGACCGGTCCAAATTTGATTTAATTACCTCTTTGTACGAAAAATTATTTCCTAGCTATCCCAACTAAAGTTTTCGTATCCGAGCACATTGATTTCTTCGTTTCACACTACCAGAGATTCAAGATCTCTTTCAAACACCAACAGCCTTATATGCCGGTCTGTGATTGGCTGGGTGTATTTCCTTTAGTTCCGGTTACCAGTTTTCCTTATGAATATGGTCTATTTTCGTGAATTCGGCCCAGGCTAATCTGCCATGTGGGAAGGGCTTACGTACACTTGCGCCACCGTGGTCACAGGCAAAATCCGGTAGTTCTTGGAAAAAGCAAACATCATATTTCGCAGTTTATTTTGAAATGTTTGTGCTTCTGTTTCAATTCATGTTCGTGTGTTTGTACCTATTGGATTAACGTATTTGATTGCTCCATTGTGCCTTTATAGCATTTGGGTGCGGTAGCTATTGTTTTCACCTTGTCAGGTATATTTCTATCGTTTAAATTAAATGTATAACTTCGTTTGAGTTTTAATCCTTTTTACTTTTAAACAAAACTGCACGTCAAGCACTTTGAAAGCATGAACCATGTCTCCTCGCACTGCTGGAATTATTGTTATTGGGGATGAGATTTTGAAAGGAATGACAAGGGATACCAATTCATCATTTATGAGTAAAAAATTATATTCAATGGGCATAAAATTGAAAAAGATTTCTGTTATCCCAGACGAAGTGGATACCATAGCTGCCGAAATTTCCGAATTCTCTAAAAATTATGATCTAGTTCTCACCAGTGGAGGAATTGGGCCAACCCATGATGATGTGACATATGAAGGTGTTGCGAAGGCATTTGGCGAGAAGTTAAAATTGAACCAAGAAATGGCTAAATATATTCTCGCGTTTTATCCAGGTGGGCCAACAGTTTCTACAAATCCTTCGCTGAAAATGGCAAATCTGCCGACGTCTGCAAAGATACTGCAGGGTAATAGTGCTCATGTATTCAGCGATCCTATTGTAGTCGTTCATAACGTCGTGATATTTCCCGGAATACCACAACTCTTGGAGAAGGCGCTCTCCGAACTTAATCCAACCGATTTATTTCCTACTGATTCTTCTAATTCATCAGCGCCAGCTTCCAAGTTTCATTGCCATAAACTTTATTATAAAGTAAATGAAAATAGGTTAATCGAAACTCTTAATAAGGCAGTTGGTTTATTTGGAAAAAGTGTTAGCTTTGGTTGTTATCCCGTTCTTGATAAATCCTACGAGACTGTAATTGTGGTCGATTCCCCTGATGAGCTGCTCGCAGCCAGAGCTCATTTGCATTTAAAAAATGAAATGCCAGATGGTATAGAAGTTCGTCCCCTTCCAGAAGAGGTATCTGATGATCAGATAGAAGAAAAAATTGATTATTATGTTGTTTCTCGAGAAGTTAGTAAGCGAGTTTTTCAGTTATTAGAAAACCATACTACCCCCAAGTCACTTCTGGAACCCTTAAACAAAGCAATAAAGGTAACTTTTTAACTTGGAGTAATCCGTGTCGATATATTAATTTCTGTGGAGTCATGGGTTTTTTTAATTGTTTAGACTGTGGAAGAGTGTTTTGGTCGCTATCGAGCTGGAACTGGTGCCTTTATTTCTTTCAATGGAGGAAAGGATTGTACAGTGCTCCTACATTTAATATTTGCACTCTACACAAAATGCTATCCCAAAGGACCGCCGCTGACAGCACTTTACATAAAAACTATTGATCCATTTCCGGAACTAGAAGAGTTTGTACGTGAAGCGGCATTAAGGTGAGGGTTTTGAAGGCAACATTTAATGTGTGGTATGTGTAGCCATTGTAATAGGTAGAGGCTACCAAGAAGCTTCTGCATGATACTTTTTCATTTTACTGATTGTAGTTTCAAATCATCAGGATTCATTTGATTGAAAATCCATGCATGCTTCCTTATTTGAATTATTTTTTTGTCTGTTGATGTCCATTTAGAAGTTCAGGCAAAGAATTCTAATTAATATTATTATATAACTGTCAACAGTTTAATGGCAAAGCCACAATACATATGTCGCCAAGATATGGATAAACACATAGTTACATGCATCAAATTACACAATCAAAACGCAAAGCAATTGTTACAAGCAAATAAGACAAACCACAGAACAATATTTCCTTGAAGTTACATTCAAAATATTCTTCAATGGTGTGTACTGGGTCAGATACCAGCCAGAAGGAATTGTGTTTTTTAATCAAGTTACACTAGTTGTTTGGCTTTTTCTGGTATCTTGCCAAAAAGAATTGAATACCTAAATTTCCCAATTGAGTATGTGTCTTCTTTGATCTGTATTGGAGCACATTAAGTTTACCATAACCCTTAGTGTTATGAGAGTGGATGATTGATCTTGAGGGATTAATTTAATGTATTTAATCACTCCTTGGCATACGTCCAGTTAGTAAAAATTTATAAACAATTCACTGTGAACATTATTAATTAAACAAAAATACTGCATGGAGTTGGCTGTTTTGCTAGAAAACTCAAGTTTACTTTGGAGTACTGTATCTTTTCACGGTCAAATATTCTTAGGTATTTATTTATGATGCTCATAGTTTTCTTGTTGTTCATATATTTTTATTGATTTATTAATATATTTTTGTTCATTATATTTGTGGTTTTTAGATGATTAGAAGTAAAAACTTAGCCATTTTCAGTGTTTTAGCTGACAAAATACATTTTTATAGAAGCTCAATGCCTCTCTTGAAAATTCAGAGTTTAGTGGCCACCCTACCCAATGAATTCAAATCATCTACCATGTCGCCAACTTAATTTTTAATTCCTTTATTTAATTCCTCCGTGTGGGCTTTTCTTTCCCTTCCAATTCATTTTCCAATTACATCCTCCCTCCTCAAGAGGTTGGGCAGCCACATGTTTCTCCACAGAGTTGTATGGCCCTGGTGAGGTCTGTCAGGTCGAAGTAATAGGTAGAAAGGTTGGGGACAATCAGAATCCCTTTTATTGTGTTCCTAACTGCTATTATTGTCTTAAACCTTTCAAAATTTTCTTTGATTTACCCTGACATATACCTTACGCAAATTACAAATTCCATAATAACCTATCCACATCCATAAAGGTTTACTAGCTGAAGACCTAAAAGATTATCCGTGCATCCCCATCCAAGAATTAAAACACATGCACTCCCCCAGTTTTGTCCAATGTTACCTTCCAGACTCTTTCCTTTAACATTTCCCCTGATGTACTCCAAAGGATTATTGCGTCGTAATGCTTACATTCCATCTTATTCCCCTTCCCTTAATACAATGATACATTTATGACATTTATCCAGGGGGATCGAGATGGTGAGGTGGCTATCATACTGGCTTCTCGCCCAGAAGGCCCGGGTTCAAATCCCGATGGTGTTGAATATCTTTCAGTGATATCTCGATCCCTACTTGAGGTGCTTTGTAGAAGGCACTTTGAGTGAGTACGCCATCCGTCGGATGGGAGGTTAAGCTGCGGACCCCTTGGCGCCTTCCTTAAAGAACAGGCCAATGCCTACGCCGGGTTTCTCTCCACCCTTCATTCTTTCCTGTCCATCCCCTATGGCGTAAATGACCTCAGCCGTTCGTCGCCTCCCCTAAGCACTACCATTCATCCATTGATCTCATAAAACTAAAGTTTGTGAGCCGAAATTAGAATGGATTGCTCATAAGTACCTTTACTTTATATAAAATCTATGCTTGTAGTTTTCATCCTTCCTAATTTTGAATACCCTCCTAGCCCCTCTTCGACCTATATCATCTTCATTGGATCATTTTCACTGCAAATTGCATTTAGCCCACTTTCTTACCCCACCCAACTATTATGCCAATCATTGACACACTTTCTGGTTCTCTGTAGCTCTGGATTAATCTCTTATGGTATCAGTTTCAGTCTTTAGTGTCTTAATCCTGTACAGAGTCAGGCTTTACTTCATGGGAAGTTTTGTACATACATCAAATGAAAAGGAGAATGGACTTTTCTACAGAATTTATTTGGTAAGGTACAAGGAGTTTTACCATAAAATGGCATTATTAGGTAAAAATTTGTAATAAGATACGTGTGATATATATATATATCTATATGGACACAATGTGATGTGAAGTTATTTTATTTTCATATATATATATATATATATATATATATATATATATATATATATATATATATATATATGAAAATAAAATAACTTCACATCACATTGTGTCCATATAGATATTATTATATAGATATATATTATTATATAGATATATATATATATATATATATATATATATATATATATATATATATATATATATATATATGAAAATAAAATAACTTCACATCACATTGTGTCCATATAGATATATATATATGGACACAATGTGATGTGAAGTTATTTTATTTTCAATAATCTCATTTATCGTCATTCAGGCCCTTAGCCAGCGTCTTCATCCATTCTCTTGAAGAAATATTATTCAACTCAGGTACTCAACTCTTTATATGTGTAGACTATTGGTTTGGATATGTAGATGATATTCTTTGTCTTTGGAGCGGCACGAACTGACAAGATTCCTTCCTTAAGCCCTAACTTTTCCTTTTCTTTGGAGAAATATCAACCACACATGATTAACTTTTTAGATTTAAGAATACAATTAATTAAAGAAAAATATGTATTTGGTATTTGCAGAAAATCTACCTACACTGTTCATATTATCCCGAATGACTCCTCCCATCACTTTTCCAATACATCTCTCATCCTCCACTTGATGATCCATTGTCTCCTAAACTTTCCACTCACCCCCAATAATTACAACATAGAAAATGAAAGCTTAAAAGCCATAGTTTCAAACAAGGGTTAGACAGTTTGACTGAAAATTAATTAAGGAGAAAACTAAGGTAAATAGCCATCAATGAAATCTCCCACTCTCACATACTAAAACCTACTGATAATAAAAGGTGTCCCCTTGCATTTCTTGACTACATCTCTTTCAAATTGTCAAATTGCTTCCCAATCTCCCTTTTATACACCTCTGACCTTTATCAAACTTCTCTGTATTAGTAAAGATGCTCAGGACAAATTGTTAAAACCATGAGTTTATAAATTAAAATGAAACAACATCAATACAATATATATTGGTCATGCCGGCAGAAACATCCAAAAGTGGACTCAAGGGAATTTTTCACTTGCTTTTACAATTCTGGCTCCACCTACCTCTTTGCTTAGCATTATTTAAAAGAATGCAATCACAACAATGACTCAGTTCCAGAAGTGTGGCGTAGAGTGACCGAAGGTCTGAAATTGTATGCTGTCAAACAGTTTGAAATTGTAAGAGCTTCATCCAAACTCATGAATAAAACTCTGCAACAAACACATTTTTCCGCACTATTTTTGCCATAACTCTTTTCTCATTTGAATCCAATAAAAACTACCACTTCCCTTTCATCACCCCTCCTCTGCAATCTTCTCATTATCCCACCACCCCTCATTGATCACGACCCCTTTCCCCATGTTTTACTTCCCCCCTGATTTCTTGTTGTCCCCCCACTCCCATCCCTCTCTCAGAATTACTAAAATTTACTTCCTATCGATTACTGTTTCCCATGAAATAACTAGTTCTTTTTGAGCTCCCAACTTACTCCCGCCACCCATCCACTGTGTCTGTGTATATACCACGTTAATCTTATGATAAATTTGTTCCCAATGATGTCGTATAATTGTGAAATGCATTTTACCAAACCAGATAAATTTTGTGGAAAAGTACGTTCTCTCTTTCATTTGATGGATATGCAAAACTTGGAGTTGTACAACATAATGGCTGCTTTTAGAGAATATTTTGTTTGAATAATTACTCATACCCATTTTTATTACTGAAATATGTCATTTGATTATAATTTATCTATTATTGCCGTGTTTTACGTCTCTATCCTGTTTCAATACCGCATTTAAGTGGTTGAATTGAGTGGCTTAAATTAGCTAGTGGGTATGTGATAGACCAGGGGGTTGAGCACTGGACTACTGATCCAAGAGCCCAGGTTCTATTCTTGGGCATGCCTTTGGGCACCCTCAGCTGCACCCAAGGTATATGATTTTTTGGGTACCATATCTTCCTGGGACCCTCCCATGGACTAGAACCTTGATGTGGTGGAAGAACTTGTGTGTTCCGATGACCCCTAGAGCTGTGCTGGTGGGAGCAATGATAATTGCTCCTCGTAGGGTCACCCATGTCGATGTCATGATAGGTCGAAGGTTAAGAGCCAGACGAAAGGTAGTCCATGCAGCATCTGCTCCTCAGTGAGGTGACTGCAAAGGCGTCTGACCCCAGAGGGACGGCCATTGAGTGATGGCGTCACGTTAAAAACACTATTGAGGAAGGCAACCGGAAACCACCCCAATTATTATTGTCAAGAATATAATGATGGAAAATATAGCGAATAAGAGTCCTATGTGTAGGGAATAGCTAAGCTTGTAAGTAGACTGAGAAATTTGCTGTACATGTATGCACATAGTACATACATGTACAGCACACATACATGAGTACATGCATGTATGTATTTAGATTACCAATCCTTTTTTCACTCATAAAAATAATGGTAATTGATGCGCTTGAATATTAAAACCATAATTTGGGCACAAGTCTACCATTTTTGGCACTAAGCATATCTTTTGCCTCAAAAATATCTTCCTTTCCCAATTTTCCTCGGGCTGTGACTAGGACTCCTCCCACCCCCTTCATCTGCTCCATTAAACTCAAGTCAGTTCTTTCCTGTGGTTCTCTGAGACCATCTTTAGTTTCCTTGGAGTGTTGGGCTTTGCTTGTCCCTCAGAAAGAGGGACCATGAATTCTCACTTAGAGATTTGGTTTGAGTAAGGAGTCCAGGAGTATCCCTACTATATTGCTGCTGAATGAACAGAGGAGCTATCAGTATCAGAATACTTTTCCTCTGATTAAAGTATTGCAATCATTTTCCAATATTTAGTACGAATGTTTTTTTTAAATTTGTAACATTATCACATTTGTTTTTTGAGCAGTCTCATTTATGCAAAATATTTCACATCATAATAATTTCTAATTCCTAATGTCATGCATTAGGAAAATTCATTTGTAAAACTTCATTTGAATATTGTCTGGTCAAAATATGACCTATGAGTCAACAGTACAATCGTGTGCGAGAAAAATAAAGTTCAGGAAATTAAAATTTAGTTAATTTAAAGAATATAGGCTTTTTCAAGTGCAATATTATTAATTATATGTTGTCCTTATTTGTGATAATTCTTAAACTATTGTAAGAGAGGTGTGAAAATACTCATAAAGTCCTCACATTAACCACATGTTCAATGGAACTCTTTACATTTCCTCATCTTATTCTTCCCGTTCCATGCTCAATTACTTCCCCTTCCTTCACTCAGATACATGGATTTACTAAGGAGACTGTTGATGGACGATCAGTTAACTTTCTACAATTTTGTATCAAAGTACAGGATAACCCATTCTTTGACTTCTGATTGCTCACCTTTAACTTCCCCCATCATCTATCCAGAGACCTCATTCCACTATTACTCTGATGGTGGCATTTATAACTCAATGAATAGGCTATTAAAGAGTATCCCTGATTTGGAGACTACTGTACAACTTATCATTATATATTTCTTTATAACACTTGACACCTTGTTATTCCATATAGGTATAATATACAGCTACATGTTCAATCAGGACCCCTAAAGGAAGCATTGACGAGATTTATCAGTGAACATGGTGATATGAAAGCAGTGTTCATTGGGACTCGACGCACAGATCCAAGATCTATATCACTTCAACCATTTCAGGTAAAAATTTCATTAAAGCAGCCATTACTGAATGGAAGAGGATATTGGGATTTCATTTTGGCAAAAAGTTGGTTGTTCCGTATCTATCATATACAGTTGCCTTTCCCTTTTAATGGGATGGGAAGTAACTCTGATCTGAAAAATCGTCTGGTCATACATCTGCCTCATAGCTGCCATGAATTGGACTAAAAAATCTTCCTTTCATGATTGCCTAAAGCCTTCAGTAGTTTGGCTGCAATATTTTCTATTCTCAGAGCCATATTTGATTTAATAATAATACTTTTTTTACTTTAAAAAATGGTGCAACCATATTGAATGTCGTCAATATAAATATTACTTTGTATGTAAACATAAGTTTTTAAATGTGATAAATATTGTCACAAAAGAATTCATCAAATGAGTAAAGTGGGTGAGCAAGTTACCAGGTATATACTCTATCATTGAAACTGTGGATACAGTCCAATTTCAACTGAGTAGGCAGATAGTTATACAGTCAAATGTTCACATTATGAAATGCGTTGTAAGTTGATGACAATCTATGATAAGTATTATTTAGATTCGCTTTATCCCTTGTGGTGTAGTTATGGATGTGAAATCTTAATTGGTAAGTTTCTTGATTACCTTTCGCATGAATCAGAGCCTTAGAAGAAATATTAACTAAGTACAGTTATGATTCCATACCTGATAAAAAAAAGGCTTGCTTAAATTACATAGTGGTGTGTATTAGCATGAGAGCGAATAGATCTCTTTTACAGTAGCAAAATTTGTTTAAAATGTGTGGACAAGTAAACGGGGTGTGTAAACCTTCAGGAATATTTAAGGAATTCCAGCATTCATAGTCTTGGTATGATCTGAGAGAGGGACATGCATATCACATGCATTCATACAAAGAAGACTGCACTGGATCCCAAGGTTGTGTTTGAATATTTATAATATGCTGCCCCTATGATCTATTTTTTATGTATTTGCCAATTTTCTGTTTGTGTATGACATGCCTTATGTATGAAAAATTATCCACTGGGCAATTAAACGATTATTATAATTATTGTTTTTCTCTACTTTTTACCCAGATGACTGATGGTGATTGGCCAAAGATAATGAGAGTCAGTCCTCTTCTTGACTGGAGTTATGAAAATGTTTGGACATTTCTACGTCAACTATCAGTTCCTTATTGTTCTCTTTATGATAAAGGGTAATTTTAATGTTATATTGTTATGCTGCTTAGTTTGTTGCTTATCTGATTGAGTTGTTATCATGCCTGAGTGATCTATATAACTTAATATCATGAAATTAGTTTTTTTTAATATCTTTTGATAAAAGGATAAGTGAAAATATATTTTCACTGATAAATCAAGTTTCTGATTGATGTGAGTTTCAAATACGTTCATATTGTCTGGGTCTAAAAACTGTGATGCCAAGGACAGTGTAAGATAATGAATTGGTGTAAGAATTATTTAAACTTTAAACTGCTTGGGTTTGTAAACATACTGGACACATGCTTGCAGTAATTAGGTATTGTGAATGGATCCAACTTTCCCCAATTTCTTGCTACAAACCTTGTATTTAAAATTATTTGACACAAAATTTGAAGTGCTAAAGAGGTTGTTAAGTGGTAAAGTGATTAATAAAAAGAATTTTTTGGCAATGTAGCTATCACCACAATGAAATTTAATCAAAAGAGGATTTCAAAGGTGGACTGAAAAGGTTAAAAAAACATGTACATTTTTATTACTAAGTTAAGATAGGGTGTACTTGAGCCACTCAATAAGTCCTTAGGAAAAATTTGTTTTCGATAGATTTTTTTTTAGCTTTTAACATAATATCCTGTTAGCTTGGTATGCTTTTCCCAGCACTTCTCCAGCTTAATAAGCCATCCAAAAAGTAAGATTTCAGAAGGTTCTTAAAATAGGTATCTGTGTTGGTGAGACCTCTTCATTCGACATATATCATTTTCTGCTGAGCCATTTTTTTCAAGTTTGGAAATAAAAAAAGTCACTGAGGGCCAAATCTGGTGAAAAAGGTAGATGCTTTAATGAAACTTTATTTGCATTATTTTTGCCATTAAAACTGTACAGGTGTATACCCATGCATTGTCTTGTTGGAATAGAATTCACTTTGCCAAACGAGGAATTTTTTTTTAGATTCCTTCCCTTGACCGGTGTAGTAATGATACCTATTACTCTCTATTTGTCATTTGTCCAATTGCACATAATCAATGGAGATGCATCCACAGGCATCCCAAAATGCCATGGCCATCACCTCGTGGCTGATTGCACAGTCTTCACCTCCTTCAGAGCCAGATCACCTTTAGAAACCCACCGTTTCCACTGTTCCTTTGCCTCTGGAGTGTAGTAGTGGAATGGAGTGTGTGTTCATATTCAATCGACATTTATGCATTGACACAGAAACTTGTCTGGATTGCGACGGAAATGCTTGAAACAAGCCACCATATGGGCTACATGATTGCATTTATTCTCCATTGAAAGCAAGCACGGCATCCATCTTGCGGATATGTTTTTCACATACATTTATTCATGCGATATTGAAAACACTGTACCTTGTGATATGTCTGTGACCTCAACTATTTCGCGAACTTTGATTTGTTGATCATTAAAAACCATATTGTATCAATTTTTATGAATAGCAAAAGTTGCTTCAATGGACTATGAATATTAAATCACAAAATGTATATGGCTGAAACTTGAACAGGAATCTAGTGAGAAATGAGGCTTACTAACACTGTATCTTTTCCGATACAATGAGTGCTATCTCTTGGATTTTGTTAGTAATTATGGGACACATTAAGGTGTACACAAACTGGTGGGAAAATTATGTATGTTTAATCTGTATTAGCTTTAATCCATAAAATGCACCTATTACCTCGGGGAAAGGGAGAGTTTTACACACCATAATACCCACTAATGAAGGTAAAAGGTCTCTTGAGTAACAATCACATTAAGTAAGGCCAAATAAAATTTAATCAATGCACTCCTTTTCTATTTACTGTTTCTGATAGCGAAGCTTTTAATTTGTCACTAATACCATTCATATTGGCATTTTTTTCACAATTTATTGTTTTATGCATGTTCCTCTTTCCAAAATCTTGCTTTGTTATTTTTTGTGTTGCAGTGGAATAATATTGGCAAAAGAATGTAAAACAGCTGGAATTAGTTCTTTGAGCTCATTGTCCTCTGTAGAGTCACAATTACAGTTTATTGTAATTGATTTATGTAACTTAAAAATTGTTGAATTCAATGCAGATGCATTTATTTATTTGATGAATTGTGTTCATTCAATAGGTATACATCATTAGGTGACCAGAAAAATACATTTCCTAATCCAGCCCTCAGGTGGGAAGCAAATGATGGAGAAACAAAATACCATCCCGCCTACATGCTTAAGGATGAAACTGTTGAAAGGTGTGGCCGTCAATAAAAGGTAATTATAATTCCATTTTCAATCATTTATATATTTTAAAAGAGGCCCAAGATTTTTACTATTTAGTAGTTAAACATTGAAGATGGACGGTTTAAGAGGTTTTGGATGGATGGAGAGTGAACCCTGCTACATTTCTTATCTGTGCCTAACAAGGCACAACCTGAAACCCCTCACCACTGGAAACTGTTCTTCAACTTTGCATTCATTCTACCTCACTTCATTGTGCCCACACATTGGATCCCTGTACTAAATTCGCTTTACAAAATTTTTTCAATCTTGGCTGAATTTAATACTTTTCTTTGAAAGTATTAATAATTTTGACAAATTATTCTGCAAGGTAAAGGATGAAATTGTGAATAATGAAATATTTTACAATTGTTGATCAACTTCATATTTTAAGTTAGGGATGCACTTTTATAAAATACATAATTATAATACTCAACTGATTATAGAATTGAAGTGTTGCATCAGTTGTTGATTGAAGGGTCACCAGCACCTTGTATTGTGTTTTTTAAAATATATATTGTTGTAATATTTCTTCTATATCATTATTTCATGTCAGTTTGAGTTTTTCATAAGTCATATACAGTAAGCTAACAAATAACTCAAAACTTGTCGTTTTAGGTCTGCGGTACTTAATCAAGCCGCAGAATTAACATCTGCCTTGGCAGAGGTTATAGCACCTGCTTTTGGCCCAAATGGGTTAGCAGTCCTTTTTACTCGAGAAAGCTCATCTGCAAACAGCACTGGGACATCTCCAATTATATCTCGCACAGGATTGCAGATGATGGAAATACTAGTGTTAAGAAACTCAGCCAAAAGCATTCATCCCTTATTGAAATCACTAGTAGACTCATGCAGGATACTTGAGCATGAGTGGGGTGATGGTGTAAAGAGCCTTGTGTTGATAGCTTCAGAACTCCTTAGACAATGTTCCGCATTGGAATGTGTAGGGAGACCTGGGTGGTTGAGGAAGGAATTGGGAAAGGCCTTAGATTACCTGAGTAAGAGTTGTGAATTCTCAGATATATGTCATCTATATGGTTCAACAATTCCTGCTGATGGTAAGCAATGTCAAGAGAAGCTTTCTCAGTTAACTGATGAGGAATTTAATGTAAATACCATGGACTGTGAAGCATTAATGAAAAATAGTTCCCAATTTATTTCCGCCCATTATCCTGAAGTGCTTACTCTACTGAAAATGTTCTTTAATACTCGATTCCCTGCCCATGTTGTTGAGGTTGTCCCAAATTTGCTTTGTGATTGGATAAAAAGTGTGGAAAAGGATAGCCGGGACCTGAATTTTATGGTTGATAATTTTAGTCCTCTTTGTCATGTAAATGTGGGTTTTCCAATGGACCATTGCTTTGTATTGGACGGTGTGTTGGTGCAAGGATATGGGATTGGATATCTTTTTACATCCAAAAGTGATTATTTCCATAAAGAAACCTGTAGGCATTCAATTCATAGTTGTGGTACCAGTGGAGAAAATAGGCAAAGGGGTAACGACGGTTGTGATGGCTGTATTAGTATCAATGTAGAGATAATCACAGAGCATGAAGTAACCAGTGCATTTGAAATTAAGCAGGACCAATTTGAATTCAAACCCAATTGTTTATATGTGACATCATGTACTCCATCAGATTTTATTAAATTTAAAATTGGCCAGTTGGCTTACATCTCACTCATCCACTCAGTTCCTTCAGATGATGTTGACTTCTTGCGGTATCTAATGCATGACCAGAAATCCTCTCACCTGACGGTTGTTGATTGTTTTTTTGTGAATTGGGTGAGGGCATGGCCAGCAAGCCCCTCAAGGAATTCAGGCCTTGTATGGTTAGGAGTTCCTCGGGTAAGGTCATTGATGTTGAGTGTTCCAGTGATGGGAATGAAGGATGGACTTAAACGCTCATGTCAAAATGCCCTCTCGCTCATTCACCAATTCAGCATTCATTTTAGGCACAGGTGCACCGAAAATATCAAACTGTTTGCTCCCCAAAATGCCCCAAGTTCAAACCCAAGTTCCAGAGGTGAGGCCTCAAATTATTCATTGAATGGGGGTAAAAGTCAAATCGCCGCACAAAAGTGTAGTAAGCCTACAGATTCTGCAAATATTTTACCTTTGAACCCCACTTTGTGTTTTGAGAAACTTCTTCCAAACCATATGTCACATACTGCATTGGAGAGTGTGGTAGCCGCTGGAGGGTTGGCCGAAATATACCTGCATGACATGGTGATTGCATGGTGGCTGACACCTTCAAATGGTGGTGGCGAATACATTGACAGAGAAGTTACAAAAGCAATAACACGTGCTATACTTACAGTACCTATTTCCTTATCAACCAAAGGCAAGCTGTTAAGGTACCCTCGTCAACCTCTTACTTTGAATTTCAGTAGTAAATCAAAGGAGCTGATTGCTCACAGATTGAGAATTGTTCAGCTTGCAGTATCTGTGGCATTTTCACTTAGTAATATTTCTGATGTGATGGTAATCTCTAAATCTGCTTCAAGAATGAATTTAAGTTCAAGCCAAAATCTAAGTAGTGATGATGATGATGATGATGATTAGTGTTTGTTTCAAGTTTAGGTAATAATATAAAACATTTGGGTGAGAAATGCAAAGAAGTTTCACCTGTTTAGGCAATATGCATCTATTTTCATATCTAAATGCACTTGCTACTTAAATCCTTCTCATGAAGATTTTAGTTAGCATATTTGAGACTGATATACACCATCACTACGTTATCTTGTGTATAGCAACTGGATATATACTTTAGGGCAGCCACATCTTGATTGTTGTTGTATAAAATGTTAATTTCCTGTTGTTTATTACGTATATAGTCCAAATTTTGCTGATAAAATGAACATTATGTATTCAAATGCCCAAACTGGACATTTATTGCAATTTTTTTTCCTGTCAAAGTAAATACTTAAAAATGCACATGAATTTATGTACTTATAGTGATTTTGTCTCAGTTTTCCAAAATTTACCATTTCAATTTGTTTCGGGGAATTTTTTGTCATGATTTTTGGGTAATTACCGTTCATTTTTAAGGAAAAATGCTATAATGCATTTTGAAATAGATCATAAACCTATCGGTATGATTTGGATTATATATATATTTTCTGATTTTCCCAATATAATGTCTGTTTTCCAATTTGTGAAATTAATAGATGTTCCTATATATTTTATTTTGGATGCCTGTTCTGTTGTACAGTCAGGGGAAAAAATCTCCTTGGGTATTAATATAAAAATATTAGTATAAAAGATATTAATAATTTATGGTATTTATGGTTAGGACGAATGATGATGCTTGAGAGAGAAAGATGCAAAGCAATTGTATGCCAGAACTAATAAGCACTTTTGATAAAATGAAAACTTAAGTCATGAGAAACAAATACACATAATGTATTGTGTGATCATACATAGGCCTTGTCATGAATAGCTCAGAAGTCAAACATTTTTTGCATGTAGATGGACAAAGGTGTTCTATGGCATCTATGGAGTTTTTATTGTACATACATACATAATCCCCCCCAATCCCATTTTCTGCAGTGAACAGAGTCACAAAAGTTCCCTTTTATGTATTTCAGTCCATTTTTCAATCGCATCATCAGCTATCCAAACCATCTTATAAATTTGATAACATTGCAGTACCTATATTCTAGTAAGTAATTATTTTGATTCAGTTAATTTTGTATACATTTATATTTTAATCTGTATTGTTTTTCAAATGAAACATGTGACCACTGAGAAATTAACTGAAAAGCAAAAAGCATAAATAATATATAGATTGCACAAAAGAATGAAAGTCTTAATGTGTACTAGTATACAACTACTAGCACTCATGAGGGTAATTCTGCTTACGTGAGTGGAGATGCTCAACATATTAGAGCTTCCCTCTGCAACCTTGTGGCAAGTGAGGATTCAATGGGCACCCGCACCAATTAGTCCCTCATACATGATGGGATGGAACCACATTCAAGTGATTGGCATTACTGTTTGCACCCCTGTTTTCCATTTATTACTGAACTAATTAATTGATGCTAAGAAAAAATTAAGATGTTATATAATAGAAATGATGAATTGTATTAAAAAACTAATGATGCTAACTGCGTAATACTTCATCATTTAAGTATTTTGGACCCTGTAATTGAAGTCCAAGTGATATAATGTGCACTAAAGGCATTAAAATGTGGATGCATTTTCAAGTGTACTTAAGTATGCACTGGTTACGGGAAACCCCAATGAAATTGTGATAAAAACTTTGCAGCTTGTCAAATGTTGGCAAAAATACTTCCTGAGTCAAATGTGTACCAATTTTGGATATCACATGATTATATTTTATTTTATCAAGTATTAGAATATCCCTTTCATTAATTAGGTGCATAGCTGTGGTGAATAGTATATATTGTATGTTAAAGATTCCACCTAGATTAGTAGTTTAATTTAAAATATTTTTGAAGGTCACTCTTGTCATCAAAACTTTTTGTTGACTTTTTCAGTTCTATTATGTTGAAGCTCGGTTGTTTTAAATATTTAGCACTTCTAATTCATACCATTGAGAGTTACTTTAATGATTTGTTAACAAATTTTTCGATGTACATTCAACTTAGTAATTAGCTTTTATCCAAAGATTCCTTGTTTCTGGCTGTGGTTTTTGTTTAATAGAATCTCTGAAATGATAAACGGGTGTTAATGCTACATAAGAAGACATTTTTTATGCTAGATTGTCCTTTGGAATTGAAAAAATGTGCTGACTATTAAGGAATTATTGAAAATATTTTTTATCATCTTAAAATAATAAATATTTATTGTTCTGCAATGTATAAGAGATATGTATTTAGCCTTTTATGAAGAAGATAAAATGTGCCTTCAATTGAAAAAGTGTTATTATTTACTATTCTTTTATCAATAGAAGCAAGTTTCTACTGCTGCATAGGAAGATTTTTGTTGGAAGCCTTTCTTATCCTCCTATCAAGTCCTCAAATATATTTATTGCACAATGGGAGGTTAAGTGAAGGACCCTCATTTGAGCATCTTTTCGCAGGCCAGACGGTCAATTTCCAATGCTGGCCCAATATAATGGACTTATTAGTAGTACCAGTGAAGTAGCAATTCCACTTTAAGTTCTATGCATTCATGCATCTTGAGCACATGTGAATATATTGGCAGTTTTGAATTGGACTTCTTGAAAAGTTCAAACTCTATAGACTTGATGATGGTAAGTATTTCAATATTTTTTTTTATTATCATGTATCGTTTGGAGTAATATAATTATATATAATAGAATGTGCTTGCATTTCTCTACTGGCCTTGCTAGATTGAATCATCTTCCTCTGGTATAAATTGAAGGCTTACCTTAGCCGATGGAGTCTATGTTTTCTAAAAAATCAGGACCAAAATTTAAATGTAAGGAAATGTTATCAAATTTCATGTTTTAGCGCACATTATATGAAGTTTTTTTGCTAAAATGAAAAGGAAAAAATGGATTTAACTGGAGGTACTTTTATTTCTATTATACTGTTTCCATATAATTTTTGTCAATTTTAAAATCGCGTTTGACTGTAAACTGAATTTTTTCTATTTTTATTGCAATACCTGCAGCCTGAAATTACTAACTAAAGATGAGAGTGTAGTGGAGCACTTGGAAATCTAGCCTAATTTTGTGGAAAATCTCAGTTTATTTGGAGAATTAGGTGTCAGAAATTTGTCTGGATTTTGGAAAAATGCAGCAGTGATACCAGGTATGATACCTTTAGATCATTTAATGGTGATAGGTGAGTTTTAATGCAAAAAGCCGAAACTTTGTTTTTTTTAATTAACACATTTCTGGAGAAAATACAACGTTTAATATTTCTGCTAATCTCTTCTATTTCCTAAATTGTTACTTTTATTTACAAGGTAAAATAGTATTCTCAGTAAGTAAACCATCTTAGAAAAATACCCAATTGTGCTGCTTTATTGTTATGTTATCAGTTGAACTTGGAATGCATTGAATTGTCATTGGGTAAATAACAATACTTTGCCTCCTCACCTTTTATAACCTGTCTGAAGAATACTTTCTTATCCTGTCCATTAATATTACCTTAGGATTTCTTCAGAAAGATGAGATATACTGTTCTCCATGAAATAAATGGTAATATTACTATGGAAAACAACTACTGCAACTTGTATGTGTTCATTGCAGTTAAAGTGAATTCATCTTTATATTTTGTTAAAACCAAAAGTTCACACACTTTCACCAAGTCCATACCTAGCTAAGTAACAAGCAACATATCTACAATACACTCTACCGTAATTTCATTGAATTTGTAGCTTTTCAGTGGTGGTTTCTTTCATCATGGAATGAAGCCTAATTAAAACAAAACTGGTTATTTACGAAATGAATGTAAATAGGTGCAGTGTTTTTTTAAAAGTAAATTTGAGGATGACGCCATTCGGAGGATGTCATGGAATTTGTATCTCTTTTTACGTAACTTTAATCATGATTTTTTAAACTGAATTTTCTTCATTCTGTGTGCTACTTATTTATGTGGCAAAGTAGTATTAATGTCTTTATTGCTCATTAGGTAATGATTTTATTTTCAAAATTTATTAATGAATCATCACGATAGTATGTAAACATATATTCAAGGAAAATCTGGAAATGCACTGTAAAAATTTTTAAAAAGGTATTGGATGTTGTACCTCACACATTTTTTTAAGCAAAAATTTTATTGAATTTCCCTTGTAGCAGTATTGATTGCATGACTTGATCATATGTTCAATAGTGCCAAAGAAAATTTGTCTCTTAAACTGATACATGAATTTAATACATTAAGTGTAGAGACCATTTCATGATGAAACATTTTTTCTTTTGAAAATTGAGGCTTTTATATTTACCAGATGATCTAGTAATCAGATTTTCATGTCCAAATCATCAGCTTCCCACATTTGAATCCAAGCTATGGTGACTGAAACCTGATAATGGAGTCGAATTTTTAAAGACCATGTTCATTGTAGCAGTATTGTCCTTCCTAGTAAGATTTTTTAAATCAGCTGTCAATACAGTTAACATTATTTATTAATTGCTTTTAAAATACTTCCTACAAAATTACACTTACAAGGTGAACAGAAATTAAGCACAATACATCAACAATATCCATCTAGCTGTTTTACTTGTACATATGGTTAGCATTTAAGATTTTCCCCAGGCTTCTTCACAAAAAATTATTTTTTTAGGCAAGTCCACGTCCATTCAATAATTGTTATCTGTTAAACTAATTCTGTTGATTGGTGATTTTTACAATTAAAGTTAATTAATTCATCATAACAAAAAACTTGCAGCCTGCATTTAAGATTGTGGCCTGGCCTGTTAATTCTACTTAATAATTCACCTTTCCCATGTTAACAAATATAATGTCGTATTCAACGTAGTTTTCAAATGGTTGGGCATAAAAAGTGCCATTGCTTAAAAATATTTTTTCAGTCAAGGCGACACTTTTTATAAAATAGATTCCTGGCTGAAGGATGTTCTAGCTTGCTTCTAGCATACAAAGAAGATAAGATTAAAATTCATTTTCAAAAGCAAAATATTTCAAGCTTAAGTGTAAAAACTAACATATTTACAAGCGCACAATGTCTACTAACTATGAATTCCATGTTGATCCATTCTGGTGGATTACAATTCCACCGTCATTTCAGTGAGCTTATTCAGGTCTGAAATAATTTTGTGGTTTTTGCCTGCTATATACTGTATATTACGGTCAGGATTGGAATGCGAGTGTGGACGAAGGAAGAAATGGTCGTGAGGTAGGGGACTGTGGTTTAGGAACACAGAATTACTGTGGAGAGAAGAGATCTGCAGTAGAAAAGGGTTAATCATAGGAGCACTTGTTTAAGACACCAGAGTAGGTGTAGGATGAAGGGTAAAATGGAAAATCCCTGGGGATTCAATAAAGTTATCAGGTATTTTATGGTTTGGCACAGATTTAGGTAAAGAACCATTAATTTTAAGATTCCTGGTAGCAGAAATGGATTTATATCAGGGGCCAGATGGAGTGAGATGCCTTTTCAGCCACCTCACTGAGGAACAGAAGTTGCGCAGACTTATCTTTCGACTGGCTCCTATCCTTTGACCTATTTGGCATGGGTGTCCCTACCAGGAGCAATTGTCATTGCTCCTACCAGCACAGCTCTAGGGTTCAATGGAACACATAAGCCCTTCCACTATGTTAAGGTGGTAATCCAGAGAAGCATATGAAGGTTTAAGGACTGTATAAATACTAATATTTAAATAATAAATTGAGGCAGAAAAGAAATAGAGCGAAAGAAATATGGTGGAATGAATAGTGAGGATATGGAAAGTTAACGAAGGAAGAGTGCAATTGATGCACTATAATGGAAGGTAGAAGCACTGTCAAGAAATAAGAAGGGAGAACCTATGCAAACAGTCAAAGATAAATCAAGAAAATTTTACTTTAACCCGGAAAGTTTCAAGAGAGATGGGTGGAAATTGTAAAGGAATCATTTGGTAAAGACATTAGCCAGGTAAGGATTGACATGAAAAGAGAATATGTCAGATGAGGATAGATTAGGTCCAGACCTACTTGATGGTGAGATAAAACAAGCATTAATGGAATTGAAATCAAATAAGGCTGTGGGGGTACAGAATATTCCTGTGAAACTTCGTTAAGGTTTAGGAAAACATTGGAGTAAGAATTTTTATGAACTAATTCATAACATTTATGGGGTGAGAATTTTGACCAGAAGATTTTGTCAGATCAGTATTAGTTCCTATCCCAAAAAAGGGAAAGTCAGCAATATGTGACGACTATAGAGCCATAAGTTTTATTTCCAACATACTTAAGCGGTTCTCAGGATCATCAAAAGAGGAGGGCAAACAAATGTGTACTTAGATGACGACCGGTTAAGTTTCAGAATGGGGAACACCATAGCAGTAATGAGGTCACTAATAGAGTGGAATATAGCATACAAATGGGAAGTATTTGTCTGTTTCATAGATTTTGTAAAGGCATTTTTTAATGTCTGTAAGCCGATGGAATTTTTTCACCTTCAAATTCTATTAATGGTTGATTGCCATTGACTTCTAAGGATGCCATATGATGCAATATAGACCGAAATTATTGAAGATCCTATAAAAATTGAAAATAAACTTCTTTAATTAATCTATATCGCTGGTTTTCTCTTAAAATGAAGTCAGTAGTAAATTATAAGGATCTTTGAAAAATACAATGATAAAGAGTGCTTAACGGAATTATTTCATTTATTGGATTTATTTGAAGATTTGAGATAACTTTTTGATCAAGTTTTTATTTAATTAAAGGAGAGCTTATATTCCAAAAATGTCACTAATTTTCCTTTGTAATGTTTTAGTTGTAATGATGTAATGTGCGGTCTCTGCTGTTCTCCAGCATCCTTAAATTTTAGCAGCTTGTATCCAAATATGTTCTATGATATAAGTGGCTGTTAATGCTAAAATATTTAAGAATATTATAGCCGATGTTCTGTGATGTTGCAATACTATTTTGTGTACATTACTTACCAATCTCCCTGAAAAATCATCCATATCCACTTTCTATAGAAACTTCAGGTTGCTTAATGCTCAAAGTTGCATTTTCTTTTACTTCATCTCTTCTTTAGGGATGTTGTAAAGAGTTACTGTAGGTTTTCTTCCAAAATATCCAATGATCAATAAATATCTAGGTAGATGGAGGTTCACAAAATGGCATGGAAAAAATTAGCTATTTATTTTAAATATGTGTCGCACCTGCAAAAGATTTGGTGTTTAGATGAACATTAGAATTGTATTTCCTGTAGCAATAGTAATTCATAATCTCAAATGTATCGCTAGAATATTTATTGAAAGATTGCAATTATTTTCAAGCCTATTTGTAGAAACTTACGAGATAACTGTATATTTCGGTCAAGCTGAGCAGTGCTGCTTTGCATAACCTCTAAATAAGCCATCCACAGTACACAGCTGTGCTCTGTTTGGATTTGTGAAAGTTTATCTTACTTACTTTTTAGTGTGCTTGCATATTATTAGCTAGCATTAAATACTTTTACTCATGAATACATTCTGGCAAATCAATATTAAATATTTAAAAAAGAATTTGAGCCCAGTGGTTCATTGGAATATACTGATTTTTCTTCGGAATCCATGCCCAATGCATGTCTGTATACCAAATTTTACCAATGTTATAAATTTAGCAAGGAACCAGTAATACTATTTTTTTTAATTTTCCGTATTGAAATAAAGTGATTGACAGTATCCAAAGGTCTTTTAAAATGTATAATAAAAATAGTATCATCCTTTCAACCATTTTCCATATTAGTATCAGTGTAATCTGTGAAGATACAGGCACGACGACACCACAAGCAATCACTCGTTACAAAAATCCACCTCCTGTCTCAATGCATGCCCGGAGGCGACTGAACTAAGGTGCGCCTGTGTGAAAGGGGACCCCTCTACCGAGCCGACCGGTTGGATACCCATCCACCTCTCCGTTGAGGCTACAGCGAACCAGTCAAAATACTTATTGTACGGACCCTGTAGTCAAGTTAGATGTTACAGATCTATTTGACACTAAGCATTGTTAAAAGTCATGAAGTTGATTCTTTAAATTGCAGTTGGCATGTTTTCTTAATATTATTGGTAATCTCCCAGTTAAGTAAGATTTTGGATGGATACAAGGTACACAATGGGACAACAACAATTGATTACCTTGACTCCAAACAAAATGCAACCTGACATCCAACACTGCAATAAGCCCCTCTTCAATCCCACATAATACATTCCTCCCTTCATTCTACCCAATATCTTTATTCTATTCCTAACCCTTCCTCCTTTGCCTAACATTCTCCTCTGTATCACAGTCCTCCACATCCCATTGCAAATCAAAATGGTTTGCATCCATCTTTCCTGCCTCGTTTGGATTTCTTCCAATAATCGTCTCTCCTCTCCTACCATACAACAGCCTCTAATCAATGCCTAACATCCTGCTTCAGTGACCATTTTTCTGTACCTTACAAAACTACGCACCATATCAAAGTTTTAAAAATCTTTCTCTTAGCATTCTTATGCAACATCCATTTCATCAATTCACTCCTGCTTGTGAAAGCTTCTTTGCCTAATGCAATTCTTACTATACTATACTATGAGCATTTAGGTCCAGAACACTTCCAAGGTAGTTAAACCTTTTCACCTCCTTCAGTTTATGAACTCCTATTTTAATATTCAAGTTATTCTTTCTCAAAAACCACGTAACCTTAGTTTTGTTTACATTAATCTTTTGAATAATATAATGATGTCCTGAATTTTAATTTAATAATAATACTCGAAAAATTTTCTTTAGAAACTGGCAGAGTGCTCACAGTATGATAATTGTATACATCACTTTGTTTTTCCTGTTTAAAAACCAAAGATATATGATCATATCTTGGAAGTTTTCAGTTTGTAGGAAATACTCCTTTTCAAAGATACATTGAACCGATGATCCTTAAGTAATTTACTATTTAGAAAGGGATGATATTATAACTATAGACTTTTTTTTAAAACCTTAAATTGCCTTGAGTACTTAATCAAGATTGGCATGATTCATGATGATATTTGTAATACTTAATGAGATCACATCTCTCACAAGCTGTGTTTTGAAGGAATTTTCTTCATTTTCATATGTGGGCATAAAGTATTCTTTGACCTCATTAGCAATCTTTTTTTGAGATCCAATCCAATGCTCTTTTATTTTTTTTAGTTCTGGAGTACATGATATTGATTTGTTAGCTTTCACAAATTTGCAGACGCTATTTTAGTCTCCACTATCAATTATAATGCTTACTTTCTTTCAATTATATATTGGAAACAAATAGTTTGTCTTCTAATCTTAAAGTACTGTACTTACATTGGTAATTTGCCAGACTTATTTTCTTAAAAATTTTATGCCTATATTTCTTTTTAATTTGCTGATTGAGTTATTCCAATTCTAGAATAGATGTTTATCTATTGATGATTTACATGCAGGAATACAATGGCACATCATCTCTAGAGATAATTTATTTAAAATTTCCAATCCAGAGTATTTAATTAATGTAATTATGTTTAAATCTTTACTGTACAATTCATGATATGACTTCCTGTTGTCTCCTCTTTTGAAGAGTTTTTGAATAATCTAGATTCCAAAGAAAATGGGATTATTTTAAGCCATGTTCTGTGTGTATATAACCTGTATATAATCTTCACATTCTGATTGGTTCAAGTTTGCTATATGTTTAAACATCATGCATTTTTCTTCTGTAATTGTTCACAAATTCCTGATTTGTTTTTACATTTCCATCATTTTGGTTTGTAGCGTCCCAGATTATTAGTAATTTTCCCATGCCTTAAGACCCCTGTTGTTACTCTTTAAGTTGAATTTTACGAATGGCCGAACACGCGACAAATTTCCCCCGCTTGTTAGCTATTTAAGTTCCCCATTCGGAATCCCTACGAAAAGAAGATTAGATCGAGAGAATGGAAAGCGAAATTGCTTGGGTTCTTGTAGAGTTAACAATACACGGCGCGGTAACTTTTCTTGTAAGTCTTCGCCCCCAGCGATAGAAGAAACTTGCCATTCCATTGAAAAGGAAAATCATCGTTGGCATCTCTTTTCGCGGTTCCTATTTTAGAATTCAATATCTGGAGTGTCTTATAAGCATTCCTGCCCAAAACACAGTTATATTTTTCTTTTGAGAACCCGTCAATGTATGCAATATAAAACGCTAAATTACGTTGTCAAAGCAACTGATCGCTGTTAGCTGCTGGATTTTGTATATATGTTAGTAATTCAATTACCTGTCATTTCGAATGATTTATTTCGATTGCAAAGCCACGTCGTTGCAATCAAATCACGTGGAATATGTGAAAATATCGGTTGTCGTATCGGAATTACTTAATCCGATGTAGCTTACTGCTCGAAAGATATTTTTTAAAAGGTTGATCAAGTTAAGTTTTGTTGTCGTAATCATTCAAACATCTGCTTTTGAGCCTCCTCCAAGTGGATGCAATTAGCTGAAATAAGCGCACCATCCTCTCCACGAAGCCGATTGTTTGTTATCATATTTCCTCATTAATTTCTAAGTTCAGTATGTCGCAGCTTTACTCACAGATAATGTCGGCTAATCTCTTCGTTCCCTTATTTTCGCTTGCATTCGTCTGTTACTGTCAGTTCCATGCACCTTGTTCGACCGATGTCTTCATTTGTAGTTTTGCCATACATTTATCTTTCATAAACGTCTTCATAAAAAATTAGTGTCTCTATATATAATCGATTTGAATGTACATTATCCATTCGATATTTGCCGTTTTAGCACTCCGAAATTTGAACACCCGAGAGACAGTCTATCTACCCTGGGCGATCGTCAATCCCCGGAGGGTATTTACATCATCCCCCTTAGACCTTACCATCTCGTTAGATATTTATTGGATTAACAAAATAAAGTCGCGTATTCCGTTTAGGGTTACATCTATACATATACATAGTTTTTGCGCCCAAAATTCTTTGGGAGTATATGTAGCAATACATCATAATATAGATGTTCCCATGATAGTTCCCAGAGCTTTTTTAAACCTGACAAAATAAATTTGAATAAAGAGAGGATATATATTTTGAAATGATTGTCGTTTTAATTGGGTGCGTACTAACGCTAGATAAACATCCCCAATTCTCTAAAATTACGTCATTAAAAGGCCGGTGACACTACCAAACGCCAACTGCTTCTGGCGGCTCAGAGTATGAAGCAGGTGTAGATCTGACCAATGGAGAGGGTCATATAAATTTTTATTTTGGGTAAGAAACCGTTCGATGAACCAATATACCTACTGAATCAGTGATACTAGATTCGTTACCACCTCATTTCTCATTCCAAATCTCATTTCACTACACCAACAGACTTACATTAAAGTCAAACGAATATTCACGTCAAAAAAGAGTATGCAAAATCCCGTATAAAAAGTATAAGATCACTATTTTCAACTGAATAATTCAGAACGAAGTACAATCCATCCTCTTTTACCTACATTTAAATCACTTCCTCCGTGAGCAATGTACAATAAAGGATAAACGGTTCACTTTGACCAATGATAATTTAGAATGGATGTGATGGCCTCTCTGAGTCTGCATAGATTTTAATTGATGAACGAGCTTGTATTTTCAGGTGTAAATACATCCCCCCTTTTAATAGAAGCTACCCGTCCGTAAAAAGCGCATGTGGGCGTGAATTTCACAGTCTTAGTTTGTTGGAAAATCCGCCTGTTTTAATCGTCACTTTAGAGGCTTTCTAAAGCGTCCTGGTAGTGCCAACAAGTCGTTTTAAAAAGGTTTCGCATGCTTAAATCCTCAAGACCCTTGGAATGTTCTTTAAAAAGTCCAAAAGCTTGCCTTTCAGCAGTTTGTAGTCGTCGGACATTGACTCCTTCACGTATCTTCGCACAGGACTCAAAATTTCGGAACCTAATCCCACGAGTCAGATTTGTTGTCATGATATTCTCTAATTTGTATATTTTACATTTTAATGTACGTTCATTACGTCCACTTGATCGGTTCAATCAAGCGTCAGCAAACAAATGAGTGTGAATTGGATCACGTATTGTGGTGTTAGTGCGTAGTTAATATGCTAATAATTTTATCTCATGCTCCCTTCGTGTAATAAAATTATTATAATGGAAATTGAGGTGATAGTAATATGGAATGCGATACCATTACGGTTGATCACTTCGGTGGTCGGTCAATCGGTCGACAGCCATTTTTTTGAAATGCGCAATAGGAGATTAATTCTAAGCTCGTAATGACAGGAAAGTCAGCCACGCAATTTCGAATGTTGTTAATGTTTCATCCGGAATTTTCCGAAGTTGATTTTCTTTTAAGATGTTACTAATATAATTTGGAGATTCAAATTCCCAGTCATGCTCACGAAATACTTTCTACATCGATAAACCACATTTTCATAATTCCTAGATAATGAACACGGTCACAATAAACTGCATGTGCAGAAAATCCACCACGCGACTGTGTCACTGTGTCGCCGACTGTGGGCCCTGACTCGTGACGGTATCCCCTTCGATACTAACAAGATTGAGTTTCATCCCTGGAGGGTAGAAGTTGAAGAGAAATGTTTGTCATTCGTACGCGGACGGATTAGAGACGTAAGTCTTCGTAATTGGCCTCAACCCCTTTGGAGTCAAATCCCCACTCGAAAGGTTGACCTAGCAGAAACTTCGGCTTTACCCACAGAGAAATTAGTATCCATTTCCCGATAGCGTTAGAGCACCCACCGCCTCACTCCGCGGAATAATAAACGAGGCTTTGCTTATACCCACTGGTTGTACCTCGTTTTGACGTCGTATTTAAGAGTGGTTAATGTTAAAATTTGTCAGTTTTGATTTTTTTAGTTTGGTAGTTAGCTCTTTCAAATCTATCCAGCCAAATTCGAAAGTATTCATGTTTATTTGAACCGGGGAAAGTAATGAAGAACCACATTTCAGAAATGTGAGCAATGAAGCTTGCATTGAAAAGTCACCTTGAATGGTGATTGGTAATATTTCGGTGATGGTGTATTTAATGTACTTAGGATTATTTAGTATTATTTCCCTAGCAATTTTCTGAGTGCACACGTGGTTTTTTGTGTAGTGAATATTTTCGAGTACAAAGTAAATTAAGTTGACGTGATAACGAAAGTGTAATAAAATGTGTCAGATATTTGTAAGACGACGGCGAATGTATGGACAAAGATTTGGACATTGATCTTCCAAAAGAAACGTAATAGGGAGATATGGGAAGGTCAAATTTCATT
Organism: Hetaerina americana; assembly: GCF_022747635.1. Lineage (NCBI taxonomy): Eukaryota > Metazoa > Arthropoda > Insecta > Odonata > Calopterygidae > Hetaerina > Hetaerina americana. The sequence goes on from NW_027287316.1 coordinate 52,279,757, forward strand.
TTTCACCCAATTTGATTCCAAAATTTTATATTACTTCAAAAGTGAAAAATAAACTTTTGATGAAGGGAGTTTTAACAACTTTATATGGGCACAGTACATTATTTTAATGAACTCATCATATATATATACTACCTTGATCAAAAAGTTCCCGGAATAACCACCGTGTGGCGCTCCCATCGTTCCGATTTGAGTTCTGTTTTTTTTGTTAAATTGGTACATCTGTTGTTGATATTCCCTTTAAATCTTAGTGTCATAACTTGACATTTGCAAAAGTTACGGTCGGTTTTCGGTATGTCCATCAGTGCTTCCTGCGATTTTTCCATTACTTCCTCTCGGCTGCTAAAACGCGTTCCCCGTAATGGTTTTTTAACTCGATTGAACAGAAAGAAGTCACAGGGAGCCAAATCAGGTGAATTCGGTGGCTGTTGGATGGTATTTGTTCTTGGTCTTTGTGATGGTCTTTGTCTCCAGTAATGATCCTTTTGATGAATGTGGGATCGGATTCAGCCTCGCAAATCATGTCTTTTGCGACGTCAACACGGTCTCTTTTTTGCATGAAATTGAGGTCTTTTGGCACCAACTTTGCTGCTAACCCAAATCATTAACCACAATGTCTTGGGCGGATCCATAGGCAATGTTCAAGTCCTCCGCTATTTCTCTGATGGTTAATTTGCGGTTATTGACCAACATTTCTTTTACTTTATCAATTTTTTCACCGACTTTCGATGTCGATGGTCTGCCACTGCGTTCATCATCTTCGATTGACTCACGACCACTTCTGAACCGCTCGTGCCACTGGTAAACGACCGTTTTTTTTAGAGAATCGTTGCCGAAACACTTTTCCAACATTTCCAACGTCCGTGCGCCACTAAATCCGTTTTTTACGCAAAATTTAATACAAGTTCGTTGTTGCAAATTTAAATCCATTTCTGCAATTGTAAAAAATCGCCAACACACACAGAGATAGATGTACTCTTGGCTACGTAACTTTTGCAAATGTCAAGTTATGACACTAAGATTTAAAGGGAATATCAACAACAGATGTACCAATTTAACAAAAAAAAACAGAACTCAAATCGGAACGATGGGAGCGCCACACGGTGGTTATTCCGGGAACTTTTTGATCAAGGTAGTATATATATATATATATATATATATATGTATATATATATATATAATTATTTATATATATATATATATTTATTTATTTATAATGAAGAAATTGAAATATTTTACTTTGAACTCGGAGAAGTTTTCCCACCGAAAAACGCCTTCACTGAGGTAAATTAATTTTAGAATACTAGTTCTTGAAGATTGAGCCGATGTCTAACATTTAAGACCACAGTAACGTGGTAAATTAGTCTGCTCACGTTTACAATGCCCAATGTTAAAGAGTTATATTAATATTCGAATTTTAATTAGATTACGGGTATGTTTCAATAATGCAAAATTTATGAAGCCCATATCTAACTCTTTAATTGGGGTAGGTAATTTTTTAAAGAGTAATTTTGGAGTGTTGCTTCATAATTTGCGAATTTAGAGCTTGAAAGATTGCTATAGATTGCCGACTGTTTTTTCCATTTCTCTCAGGGTATCGTTGATACAGAGTCAGCATTTTTGCCCGATGGTTCTGATGTGTCTTACTACTAATTTCTTGCTAATCATTTAATGTGTGATCCCCTGCTGTTTTCTATTAATTGCTATGTTAATCTACAGTTTTGGCATCTTCATTGTTTCCATTTCAAGTTTTATGATAACAATCTCACAAAGCCTAGAATGGAAACTGAAGTTTAGTACTTATTACATTTATCACCAAAATATGTACATTATGATTTCGTTTCAGAAAAAAATCCGCCATTTTTTTAATATTTAGATTCGAGAAAAGATTCGACGAGTTTTGAAGGAATTTGCTTTAGCATTAGTTTAAAAAAATGTAATTGAATTGCTTTGGATTATTTAAATCAGGTTTGACTTAGGAAAATAAATGTTTCCAAATAAAATTGTTGGTCAGGTCAAAATGTGTTATTTACCCAATAAGAAATGGTGAAGTAGCATTTCATGAAAACTGCCATAATGTTCGAGCACTAGCGAAATGAGTAATACTGGTCTCTGGGGTCTAGGACCATGTAATGTCATGAATTAAACCCAATTAGAGACATCGACATGATAGCTATGAATCTGGAGGATAAATGTACAGTATGTTGGTACCGTGTCATCTAGGATAAAATTGGAATTTCATTTTTATACACCTTATTATTTCGACACTTGTCAGCCAATGCTCGTCGCTTATAAGTTACAAAATGGGTAAGCGTTGTAAATAAAAGGTCTGTCCCATAAGTTGTATGACCCATTTTTTCCCGAATAGATGAACGGACGGGCGGCAGTTTTTCTGGCTGGGTTGGAGGGAGGGGAGTCTCAGGAAAGGCTAAAGACCGGTGGTAGTTGGCTCCCAGCCTTTGCGGAGTGCGAATCTATCGTTTGCGAAACCTCTATAACGTGACCCTGCTGCGCTCCGTTTCTTCAAGCTTCTCGACCTTGTGAGTGAGGATCCAAATGTTTATGATAATGCCTCACCAGACTTCTTACTCTTCCCCGCCTCTAAGCCGTGCGGAAATTAAGTGAGCACGGCTCAGTGGAAGCGTTACAGCAGGGCGTGACGAGGGAACATTCCGGACGCCACCTTCCAGAGATCTTTAAAGGTGTGGAAAACCCGCTGGCAGCGGTGTATCGAAGCACAAGGGAGCTGCCTCGATGACTTGAGTGGGTGTATCTCTCGTCTCGGACTCAGTCCTACTACTTTTGGGGAAGACCTTTTAGATATGTGTATTTTTTGATGTGATAATGACGAGAAATCAATGAAACTATGAAGTGGAACAAAGCACAAAGTATTTCCATCATTTTCTAACCAACACAGCCATGCATGAGGTAGGATTTAAATCCTTGGTCTTCGAGTAAGCAGTCAAGGAGCCTGTCTTGCCAACTCATCGATAAATGCATTACTAAATTATAGCTCGGTTACGTTTACCGAGACGAAAATCTAATGCTTGAGTGTTACACACGGCTAGCCGGTCTCTCCTCACGCGTGGCTAAGTAATAACATTGGCGAAGTAGGTGGGGTGAAGGGAGTCTATAGAGGGGGTTCAAGGAGAGGGAATGAAAGTTACCGGCGTTTTCGAAGGCTCAGGGCGACCCCTCTGAGCACATAAGTATCAAGGAGGATTGGAGTGGAAAGTTCACTGACACGTCGTCCTCTGAAGGCATCGGCGAGAATTTTCCCCTTGTCCCTCTTGAGTTGCTCTCTCCACTTCTCTACTTAGTGTAAAATCAGGTAAGAAATCAATGCTATTTTCGATCCTTTTCGTGTCACATTTGCAGAATTGCAGCAGAGTGAGTAATGCCATTCTAAATTGGTGTTCGCTTTTGCGGTTTTTCATTCCTCTATCGCCTAAGGTTTTTTTGAAACCCAATGTGTAATTTTCATAAAAAGTTGTATAGCTATATTTAGTCATCATTGATGTTTATCCCTCACGTTTCGCTATCAAAAGATTTAATTGGTGTGGAATCTATGTAGGTCTATTTTAAAAGTATATTCCGTCATATATTTTTTTAATTGTAATAACAAGATTAATAAATACTCTCCCAACGCAGAGATCTGCTGAAAATGTACTCGTAGTGTAAATATCTAGGGTATTCGATATTTTGAGTTGGGAGCTCTGGTCAAGTCTCATCATGATTTCCATTCTTGACAGACCCATTCTGAGGATTTCCAAATTCATTAGGCAAAAGCCGTAATTAGCTGCATGGACAAAGCATACAGATACATGAATCTGAAATACGAGGGTGGTCCCAGAAGTACCCGACCCAAGAAAGCAAACAAAAAATTTTCGAAAAAAAAGCATTTATTTTTCAGCATAATATCCTTTTAGCTCTTTAAACTTTTCCCAGCGATGTTAAATAAATTCGATACCCTTTTTATAATAAGAACTGTCTTGCTCGTCAAAATAGCAATTAACTGCCGACTTCACTTCTTCATCGGAAAATCTTTGACCACCGACCCATTTTTTCAAGTTTGAGGGCAGAAAATAATCTGAGGGAGCTAAATCTGGCGAATAGGGTCCATGAGGTAGCAATATAAACTTTAATTCATGAATTTTGGCCATTGCAATAACGGATTTGTGAGCTGGTGCATTGTCATGATTAAACAACACTTTCTTCTTAGCCAAATGCGGCAGCTTTTGCTTGATTTCTTCGCTCAAACGTTGCATTAAGTTCGCATAATACTGGGCGTTGATAGTTTTTCCTTTTTTATGAGAGTCAATGAAAATTATTCCACGCGTATTGCGAACAACCGACGTCATGACCTTGTCTGCAGATGAAACGATCTTTGCCTTCTTTGGAGGCGGTTCTCCATTTTGAATCCATCGTTTCCCAATATTTCCCTTCCAATACTCCATATTTTTTATTCCTGTGCAAAATGCTATCGTTGTCAAGAGGCCAAATATCAGATTATATCACTAATAATGCATCATTTCCACAATATCATATATAAGCATTTCAAAAAAGGTGGAATCTCAAAACCAAGCATAGCAGAATTTTTTAAAATGGCATAAAAATGGAGCGCTATACATACACACATCACATGCCTACAGGCTAATCTTGTAAATTAACAATGTGACATTAAATACTTAGCATATGACCAGGCAATTCGCATAATTTTGTTCAAATTTTCATTTCATCAAAAATAGTCATTTCTCCAGAGGAGACCAACTGGGAAAACTTTTCCCTTCCTTCGCGAGGTCATGTACGTGTATTTAAATATTTAAAATGGTAAGAGTGCCAACGAAAAGCATACATGTGTATCAAGATCAAGGATGAATATATGGGCAATAGTTCATTTAAATTTCCATCTAGATAAACATATACAATAAGATAAGCTATAGCTTAAGGACAGTTGAACCCCTCATCGCTTTCAGGAAAAGAAATTAGCTACATCCCTGTAGTACGTGTTTAGTGTCATGTTAGGTTGGGGTTATAAATATAATAGTGCTGGATAACTTGAGTTCATCAGAAGTTATCTTAACCAGTAGGCTTCTGTGAATAATAATATCCAGTATTTCTTTTGCGAAATATTGCTTTCTGTTAACAGATTCACTTGATTATTTGAGCCCCGTCGTAGCCCCTTCTCTATTATACTGAGGATATAAGGAATCACTTTCTTGAGATCACGCGCTTAGCAGTCAGCAAGATCATTCCCAGTAAATTGATAAAAGATAACACGGAATCTAGATGGTACAACGCGAATGTTAGACAAGTATTGCGACATCAAAGGCTATGCCACGCCAAGATGAAAAAGATGAGGGATGATCTCTCTAGTGACAAAAGAATCGAGATCACTTACGCTTATAAGACATCTAAGGCGAATGCCAAGAATGAATTTCGAGAAGCGTTAAGCGAATTAAAAAGGAAAAGGTTAGCTGAATATTTGAAAGAGAATTCGAAAGCATTTTGGTCGTGCGTCAAGAGAGGTTCAGGGAAATGAGTCAACTGTTTATTCACTCAAAAATGATATAGGCGAAAGAGTTACCAGCAGTTTGGAAAAGACTAACTTATTAAATTCCTTCTTCCAAAGCGTCTTTACCAACATCTCACCGAATGGCTCCGATAGCTTACCAAACGTGCCGGTCAACCAATGCCCAAAATTAAGATATCATATAATGGTATGGAACGTTTGCCGAACTATCTCCAACTTAATAAATCCTCCGGGCCCGATGAAATGCCCGCTCGTATATTTAAGGATCTAGCTTTGGAAATTACGTCGTATTTAGAAATTATATTTTATAAGTCGCTGAAAGATCACCAGATTCCTAGAGATTGGAAAACGGCTAACGTATAACTAATATTTAAAAACGGAGATAAGGAGCAACCGTGCCATTACAGACCTGTTTTCCTCACATCCATTTCGTGAAAGGTTATGGAAAATATAGTTGCTAGTTCGATCGTGAGACACCTCCATAATCAGGAATTTTTAATGAAACGTTAGTTTCCGGAAAGGTAGATCCTGCGAGACACAACTTGCACTTCTTGAGCATGATATTTTTACTTCAGGAGAGAGCAATGTTCCAGTGGACGCGAATTTTAAACATTTTAAGAAAGTCTTCGACAAAGTACCTCGTAGTAAACTACTTGCAAAGCTAGAAACATATGGCATAGATAAAAATGTCCGGAGTTGGATTAAAGACCTTTTGAATGGTCGGGTCGGGATGGAGTTAGCTCAAATGCAGTAGAAGTTACTTCAGGTGTTCCCCAGGGAAGGACCACTCCTAGTCCTACTTTACATTAACGACATTGACTCCGTAGTCACCAGTAATATACGTCTAGTTGCCGACGGTGAAGTGGTTTACCGTGATATCCGTGATCATGAGGGTACAGCAGCTTTATCAGATGACCTTAATGCTATACAACGCTGGTGTGCCTCTTGGCAATTACGATAGAATTAAACTTAAAAAATTGCGCACTGATAAATTTATGGATAAAGAGCAATTCCCTCCCGAACGTCTACTGCATCGGGAACACCGAAATGGAATGCGAAGACTCAATGAACTACTTATGCGTTACCCTCACTCACGACCTCTCCTGGGTGAATCACAGGACAAGCTAACAAAAAATTAGGATTTAATAGAAGAGTACTGGGTAAATGTGATGAAAAGGTCGAAGAGAAAGGTTTTCTTTTGCTGTTTAGACCTCATTTAGAATATGCTGCAAGTATATGGGATCCTCACGAAGTCGGATTGATTGCCGTTTTGGATCGCTTGTAGCGTAGAGGAGTTAGATTTGTAAAACGCTGTTATGATAAATTTAGTAGCGTATCCAATATAGCCGAGCAGCTAGGCTGAAGATTTACAGATTGAAGATTACAGATAGAAGCCTTCGCATAAATGGGGAGGACGTCTCTTTAGCAGTGATGGTGAAAATGTATTATTACCCCCATCGTACTACGATAGGAGAGATCATGTCAGTAAAATTAGAAAGATTACGTAAGTGTAGAACAGATAGATTTAAGATAATTTTTTTCCACGAACGATAAGGGATCATAATAACATTGTTCGACCGCGGTAGGGTCATATTCGGGTAAAAATTATTCTGGTGTGTATTCACCCCCTCTCACACACCCTAGCGGCGGCTTGCAAGGCACTAAAATAAATGAAAAAATAAATTAAGTATTGCTCTACTGCGTCGCACATAACGAACATGTGTACAACGGGTAACATACGTCCACGGGGATTATTGGGCTTCAGAAATACTCATTTTATTTATGATCTTTCTAAAGGTCATAGTAGTCTTAGAGTTTGCAAGAATCGGTTTTTCTCCGCGCAATATTTCGGTGAAGTCTTGATGGGTTTTTCACCGGGTAAAGCTGTCAGCTACCGACGTAGTTACCCGGTAGCTACGGTAGTAGATACTCTTGACTAAGTGAAAAATCTGCTAAGACTTCATTCTAACCGTCGAGTAGAAGTTATCAAGGAGACTGTTCTTGTCAATGATAGTGATTGAAAGGAAATAAGGAAAGGTAAAATGAATCTGTTGCAACATCATTTCCTAAATTGTAGACTATTTTGCCGGTCATTAGTTCACAAATATTTTTGACTGATGCTGCTCTTTCGCGGATGAAATTTTTATCCTCTCCCATACGGCGTATATGGACAATTCAGGGACAAACTTTAGGCAGTGAAAATGTTTACTATTCATACGTATATTCGAGTATTTTGTTGTAGGTAGTGCAGCAATGGGATATATTGAATTCTTGATAGTATTCTGAAAATTAAACTATGATTGGTTATAGAAAACAATTTCTGACTAGTTTTTACGAAGTTTATCTCAAAAATACTTGATTGTGAATAAATATACCTTTGGATTTTTAACGGATTTTTACTGTGGTAAAACTTTTCCTCGAATTCAAGCTGCAACTAATACTGGCCTACTTAGATTGATTTTTGCTTGTACAGCCGATGGTTTAGTGAACGCAGCATTTATTTATTATCTTGTTCAAATGATCCCATTGTGATAAGGCATTAATGGAAATTAATTATTTATGTGAAAAATGAAGTATTTTAAAATCCAACTCAAGGGAAGGCACAAAATAACAAAAACACAATTTTTGGGGCACAGAGAATACAATTATATAACTGAAGAGGCGACTACCATAAGTTATGCTACTAAGAAAAACATTTAATTGCTATTGAACTTTAAGAAATGAAATTCCTCCATCCTTCCCAAAGAAAAATCGATGTAGATGTCTCGGTAAAATAATGTAAGATATCGTCTCAGGTATCATTTGTAAAAATTTTTAATGTTCATGATAATAATACAATTAAACAAGTCAACTTTCACACTATGCATCTGACGGCGCTTGTAAGGGGGAATAGCAGTGGTCAGTGATTGGCAGGGGAATGAGGCAGAGCTGCCCGTACATTTCAAAATATATGCTGAGGAATTATTAAGGTTAGCATGGGAAGGGCTTGAACTGGGAATAAAAAGTGTGTGATGAGTTTATTAAATCAGGTTTGCAGATGACCCAGCGATGGTGCAGTTATTGTTGAATTATTATTAAGAATTAGGAGAGAGGTATGGGATGAAGATAAACCCCAATAAAATAAAAATAATGATTTTCTCGAGAAGTAGGAAAGCTGAGCTTAACATGTACTTGGGCAATATTTTGGAGAGAAACGGTCATAATTATGGGGATATTAGGAGAAGTATTGCATTAGCAAACAATTTTCACGAAGAAGAGAATGGATGACAGACACACTAAGTATAGAGGCTAAGAAAATATCAATAAAGATAGGGTGCGTAGTGCGTAACAGATCTAAAACCTAGCCTTTGCGACAAGAGGATCAGGACATGTGGGTGGGGAGGCTGGAGAAAAGAAATTAAACAGAGATGGAGACAAACGATTGAGTTTTAAACAGTGGACGTAGAGGAGTTATTACTGGTAGATATCCGAAAAAGACAAGGAAAGTGGATGGAGGAAACACTGAAAGGTATGGTTGTTGAAGGGCGTGATAGAATGGAAAATTTTAGATTAGCAGGGTAGAGGAAGAAAGGGAGTAGACTTTATAGGCAGTATTAAAACAGGCAGAAGCGATGAAGAATCTAGAAATATGATAAAGTTGGTCAAATAGGAAACCCTCGTGACAGTTAGAAGGAAATATATATTTACTAAGTAAATAGTAATTAGGACACGTCCAAAATATAGCTTTATTGTTTAAAATACCTTTTAAAATTCCAAATTATATCTGCATTTGACCAGTACAATTTTAATACGAGAGAGAGCTAGGTAAATGTCCATTATTTTTTAGGTTCAGACTCTCTTTTTCCTTCTGTTACCGTCTTCATTCAATAATTATTTCTTAGAATGCCTGCGTTAGTTGTCTATTTGTCTGTCTTTTCCGTATTATATTTATTTTTACTGACTCTTCTGAGGCCTTCTACGTCCATTCCATACACCCAGTTTTTTTCATCACTATTTCTAAAGTATTTTTTTAAAGAGCGTCATACAGTTGTGCTTTTTACGACTCTCTCATTTTACGTGGAGAGTTTTGCTCATCAAAGAAAACTAGTTAAAATAGTAACTTCTTCATTCAGAAATATTTATTATTTTACAAATATAAAATTTAGGGCATACGTTTGGTAATTAGACTCATTAATGGTTATCTTCTATGGATAATATTAGGTCCCTTACTTGTGGCTTTCATGACTACAGCACTTTGTACAATACTTTGACTTACGATGAGCGCTAAGATAGGTAGGGTGGGAAATATATACGAAAGATATAATAAAATTATAATATGCCAAGTTATGTCCCATGTCTATATTTTTGATTCCACGTAGCTAAAATAACATTGGTATATTACGTCTCGATCGCAGAATTTCCACAACATTACTGAACAAAATTATTATTATCCATTCGGCAATTTTATGCATGAAATGTTTGTTTTTTATATTTTTGATATAATACAATCACATCAAGCTAAAGAAAATTTAAAATGGTTAATATTTGCAGTTATCAATTAAGGAATTATTGGTTTTAAAAAAAGTTGCATTTTCACTCATGATAAGCGAAGCGGTAGCGACGTAGAGAAGTGATGGCGAAAAAAATGACGTAAGAGGTTGAAAATAAAATGTTTAGAAATCAGCGCTACTTCGTGGACTTGTAATATTACAGTGATAAAAATAAATCTACAGAGATCTTTCGGGCGGCCTGTTCATTTTATACAATGGGTGTTAATTTTATAATTTTTTTAGATGCCCTGAAAAACGAAGGTCGTTTCAGCAGAAAAGTATGTTGCATAATAAGAACATATATAATGTTTAATGTTTTTAATATTAATTTGTTTGGGATTTAAGGTGGGTACAACATTTGTAGCTGTATCCCACAATCAAGCATCTGCGCTGGTTGACTATAGCCTGTACACATTTCCGCTCTCAAGAAAATGAGGTCAAACACAATAAAACCTAGCAAGTTTAGAAATGGCTATGATGACCCTGACAGTTCAGCCTCTGCCTTCCAATACCTTGCCGTCGCGCATCCTCCCTTCTGCGACTCAATCTATACTTCCTGTGAACGGCTTCCCTATCACCACCCCCTCTTGAAATCTTATTGATTACCACCGTAACCCTATTGAACTCCGACGCCCGTGTCCAGGGACTTGCTGACCGACGAAGAGTATGCATTCCAGGGGCATCGGCGAAGAGTTACGATATGGCCAATGGGTTCCATAAAAGATTAATCCCTATTGTTTTTTCAAGCGTTGCTTCGGTAGACGGAGAGCGTATAGCTGGCTTCCCTCCCCCCAAAAAACTCGGGTGTCGCCTAGGGTCACAAGATTTTCCCAAACGTTGAGTCTGTCTGCTTAAGGTATCCTGCAGGAGGCGCACTTTATGAACGTGACTAGCTTGCGAAAAAGTGGAATTCATCATATAATTCAAACCTATTGAAATGGATTCATATATATATATATATATATATATATATATATATATATATATATATATATATAAACACACACACACCTCCTTCCTCACCTCTCCTGTAGTCATCTTTTATATGTTCCTATCCCTTTTCCTTATATTTATTTCCATGTGAATGAGTATATGTTCGCCATTTGCCGGTTTTCGTGTCGCGTGTATATATATATATATATATATATATATATATATATATATATATATATATATAAAAACACAGAAATCAACCCGAAGGTCGGTTTGGTAGGTGATGGTAGAGTTCACCCAGGCCTAAGCTCGACTGCATGGGGGGCCAGTTTCTTTCCCTGTGCCGGTTATATGATAATATATATTATATGTATATAATCAATTAATTACTTCCGTGGGTTCATTTGTTTGACTTTATAAAAAATCTTAATTGGTGTAAACATGTACTTATAATTACATTAATTAATAGGCATATTTTCCTTTGTATATTTATTGATAATGTTATATATAGTTTACTTTGTTCATTCCCCGTAGCACTGTCACAATATGTATGTATCATGGTGTCCTTTTTTGGCCTATTAGACACAATAGTTGTTCTACATTGCTTCAAAAGGTTTCGCTGTGATTCCTTTATATCAAAGTCTCCTTTCTCATAAAGATGGCTAGGCGTTCCAGGGCAGTTGAGGAACTCCTATAATTTATCATCTGGGTGAACTGTCTTGCATCTTATATATATATATATATATATATATATATATATATATATATATATATATATATATATATATATATATATACACACACACACAAGTAACACACAATAAAACACAAAAAAAATAAACTCGCTAGGTTTCCAATGTTCACCCAGGTTGTCGGTGGTCACAGACAACTTTCGCAAGGAAGAGAGGGACAGGACAGTTCTGTGTTTTTGTCTGGGCCCACTAGTGCTAACTTTTATAAATACGAGTATATACTCATATACATACACAAAACCCCAAAATCCTTTACATGTAACTTTTTTCATGTTGCATGCAGACTTTTGAGGTAAGAGAATAATCATTCATTAGCCACAGAAATGACTCACTTCCAACATTAGTTTGTGGACTTGCGACAGTGACAGGATTGCAGCTCGCTCGAAGCTTTGTGAAACATGCGATCGCTAATACAAAACACTTTGGTTATTATAAAGGGCTTCATTACCTCGCCCAGAATTTGTAGTTTGTTGGCCTCCCAATTAACAATTGTGTTCATGTACACGTCGTAATATGAATCGTGAGACAATTATGATAATCATTGCCAATTTTCATTTTCTGCAGTTCATAATATTGGGAAAGGTAGCAAATAGTTCATTCGCTCCCTACGCCCGTCCCTCGGCGAACCCGTATTATGGGGTGGGGTGGTAATTTCTCCTCTTTCCCTGGCTTCTGCTCCACTGAGCACACACAGTGGAGCACGTAATTAACTGATAGTGTGAAAGAAATGCACTTCGAGAAGGAATGCTGTGATATCAACTCAAATCGCTATTCTCAATTAAAAATGGGAATGATAGCCTCAAGAGCAACTACTGATATCCTTTTTTAAATGTACATTGAAGAAATCTTTTGGGTGGTGGGTGAGTATTTATTTTTGTATATTTACCTTGATGCTCTTTTTATTAGGGCTGAAGTTCCGTTACTTTAAATACCTCGCTTGCCCTCTTTTTTTAGGATGCAATGATTTCTATAAGTGTCAGGTTTACTTATTTAAGCGTCTTGATTTTAGTTGCCGTCAGATATTCTGGGGACCATCGTCATATGCTTTTATAATAATTACTTTCCGGCTCCAAATGAACCATACTCCTTGGCCACACAATTGCCATCCATGTATATCTTATTTTCACCTGCTTTTTTCAGCTCCCTTCTTAAACGCCATTTAGTCAATGAGCCCACGCGTGAAGGTTTCCTTGTTAATTTGTATTTTCATTATTTAATGCATTTTAATTTGTCAGTCATCAATATTGAATATTATTTATTATGGAGCAAGTGAATAAAAACCTCTTTGTTCCGTTTTTTGTGGCTTTTGAAGGAATAAATAACAAATTTCTTCTCCTGCGTAATTGTCAGCGACGATGGGGAAATGATAAGTGCACTCCCGCAACTGTGGTATTCAGGAGAACTAGTGATGGCAGAGACGAACAAAGGTGTAAAGGACAAAGGTTAGATGGTAGTGAATGATTTATCCATTATTATTTTGATAGCAACACTCGATCTAGGTACACCTATATGCTCTAAGAAGCCCCTAATGCTAAATCCGAAGGGAAAAAAACTATAGTCTAAGCTCGACAGTTGCTAAAAAATCTGTATTTCACTGGGGAAAAGGTTACAGAATATATTTTCCAATGAGCGGAAGGGTGGGCATTATAACAGAGATTTAAAAATGAGCAAACTCTACAAAGAGGATATATTGCTGACATTGACCCCGTTACATTATTACATTTTAAAATAAAATTGGTGAATATATTAAACATCAAAGGATGTAATTATAATAAAAGTTTTCTTCTACGCGTGAGGTTAGCTTTCTATGCTTTACAATCGTCATCTCGAAAAAAATTAATTTTTTTTTTGGAAGTGAAAATTGAGAAAGAAAAATCCAATTGAAGAACTTTCCAGAAAACGATATATTTAGAGAATTTTTCATTCTTCTGTGCGGCAACGGTCGGTGACACAGTTGTTCATCTTTTAATTTACCTTAAAATGGCCGTTTAGCCAACTGAGAGGTTTCGAAGAAAGTACTATCATTTCTTGTTGTTGATAGTGCTGGCCATCTTTCAAGTAGTATAAAAGTTTTTTTTACAAATTACAGAAGGGCTACTTGTGTTAACATTCAGCACAATAAACTATGATAATTCGTAACGTTGGAGAAAAAAATGAGTTTTTCGCAGGAAAAATTAAGATAAGATTTTAAACCAATATTAACGAGAAATAATTATAAACGTTCATCAACATAGTAGAAATTGGCTAACTGAAGATTTATTGATCATTACTGACTACATTACTAAGCTACACTTTCTCGTATAACATATTTCATAGAACGACCTGCATGAAAACAGTGTTATTACCGAGGCATTGGGTAAAATTAATTTCCGGAAAATCCATTTGCATAATAGCTCCTCTACTCTGTTCAATTTTAAGTATTAGGGGCCATAAACTGACCAGTGAAGTCGAGTAACTGAAGCGTGCTCCTAGGGCAGAGAGAATTTAAAACATCACTCAACAAATGACTATTGGGGGATATTATTTTATGCCGACGCTATCCCTGCGTGATATATGATAATAATACTGATGTATTTAGCCTCTGAAATACAGAATTCATTTTTTGGTATAATGCACGTTATGATAGGTGGTGCGAAAGTGGTGAAACGCCGTTCACCTGGAAAGATTCTTGATATTTATAATATTATAATAATAACACACACACACACACATATATATATATATATGTATATATATATATATATATATATATATATATATATATATATATATATATATATATATATATATATATATATATATATATTCATTTTTTAACTTTAAAAGACAGCTCAACAAAAATACATTTTTTCCTGTCGTAGAGTATATTGTTCAGTGAAAAGTAATAAATGTGAAGTCACGTTGATAAAAGTGTGATTTTGCTTGAGGATAACTCCCAGTGCCCAAAAGTGGAAAAAAGCTTCTTCATATTTTTTCTAAAAATATTAAGGCGAATTATTTTTGTCGATCCACGCGCTGATGAAAAGGTAAGAAGCCTTTTCGTGGACATGCTATGCTTGATATTTAGGAATTTCCTTTATCTGCTGAGTTGATGGCTTATATTCATCGCAGCGACACAGGACCTCACTGTAATGCCTCGAATCGAAGTTCATGGAAGCATTGTCTGATAAAAATAAAGTCGTACATCTCGTACGTAAACTCTTACATTTTCCCGCCGGAATTTAACCTTTTATTAATATATTTTATATTTTTATAAATAATTTCCGGAAAAAACAATTGAATTTTGTTATTATTTTGCGATGGGCCAGGAGTTAGTCGATGATGTAATTCGATGTAGAATGACTCAATTTAACCATAAATTTCGGAGACACTCCGTGTTTAAAGTTTTGCCGTATCGTGAAGCCGAAACATCTGAATGGCATTTCTCCAAAACGTAAACTGGTAATGGAAAGAGATTTGTGTAAATATTTGCGATCTCGAAGACCATCAAGATTCTTGACATGCCTGTGGCTAGGCCATTCAATGAATTTCCCTGAATCATTTGCTCCCATCATAATGAAAATTTGCGCAGGAAAAACAAGGATTTTATTAATGCACCTTCAAAATTTTCTCTTTGATATTTCTTTCTAAAACATGCTTCAGAAACTCTTTAGCAGCTTTGACTTTCTCATTGCTTGAACATTTTGATTCAAATGGAATTCAAGTTAAAATGAAATGGTAACTCAGAGGATTAATTAGGCTTTCCTACTTCCCTCATGGAATAGATGGATCAATCGGACCCTTATGACATTTAAGGGTATTAATAGCAGTGGTTTATACTATATTATTCTCATCAATGCATTTGCAATCTTGTTGTCTATTGATCACCACGGTGCTCTTAATTAGTAAAACATACTTCATTCTTATTCAGAAGTAAGTTATGCATTATTTGGGCTTAGGGTTCACAAACACCTCCATTTGTCTTGGAGAATATAAAGGATGGATCAATCATTTCTCAGATGCTGGTGCATCTTTAGGGATTGTCCCAAAGGCATTCAAGGGACATAATTTAAAACATGAAACAAAAATATGCATGTAGTAAAAGTTTGATTGTATAAGGTTTATGCTACAATATCCATAAAGAAAATATCAATAAAGATAGGGTGTGTAGTGATTTACAGATCTAAAACCTTGCCTTTGAGACTAGAGGATAAGGAGATGTGGTTGGGAGGGGGATGGCAAAAAGAAGTTGAACAGAGATGGAAACAAACAATTGGGTTTTTAATAGAGAGGACGTAGAGGAGTTATTGAATGGGTCCAAAAAAGACAGGGAAAGTGGATGGAGGAAACACTGAAAGGTATGGTTGTAAAAGGGCATGATAGAATGGAAAACCTTAAATAAGCAGGGTAGAGGAAGAAAGTCAGTAGACATTATAGTCAGCATTAAAACAGGCAGAAGTGATGACGAATTTAGAAATAAATAAATAATATAAGTCAAATAGAAAAATCTATAAGTTTGATTACATAAAGTTTATGCTTTAGCTTTTAAAACCACCTCAAGGAACATACTCCAAAATGTTAGGTCAAACCAATACCTTAGGATTAGAACATATTTTAGAATGAGTATGAAATAAAAATTAGGATCTCCTAGAAGTAGTTGTAGCTTCAGAAGAGGTGACTGACAGCTTAGGCCATTTATGCCACTAGGGATGAATGGGAATGGAGGAAGGGTAGTGAGAAACCTGTCATCAAGATTAGCCTACTTTTAATAAAAGGCACCAAGGGATCCACGGCTTATCATCCCATCCAATGGATGGTGTGCTCATTTAAAGGGCTCTCCCCAAACCATCTCTAGTAGGAATCAGGATACCACTCAAAAAAACCTGCCGCTTCCAGGATTCAAATCTAAGCCCTCTCCGTGGGAAGCCAGTGCATTAGCCACCATACCATCATTATCCCCTTAAAATCTCCTCTAAATCAAAAAACCTTCACAAAAATATGGTCTGGTCTTGCTCAGTCATTTTTAAGCAACAGAAAGACTATTAATTTTGGATTACATTCTTAATCGATTTTTTCAAAACAGGAACAGTTTGAAAATCAATACCTGTTGTTAACTTGAAGGTCAGTACCAGAAATTATTTGTATCCACCTCTGTGATAATCCAATTTTAGGATTATTCATTCTATGTCAGTTGCATGCCTTCTTGGTGGATTGCAGGTTACAGCATTACTCTAGATAATATATGACCTATGAAAAACAGTATCAAAATAGTTTAAGGAAAAAAAAATCAAATTTTGACTTTTTAGTTGAAGTAAATGCATTTAATGATAATATGTGGCTATTGCCAATCTGATTATAAATTTTGGCAGCATTCAAGAGCCCTTTTAAGGAACAAAATACTGCTCATTACAAATATGTACTTGATTATGAATCCTGAATTGCTTCCGTGAATGATGGGTTACACACTGCTATGTAAACCATGCAAATAGATAATCATAAGCAATAATCTCTAGCAATCTAATATCTAACAAGCTCTTGAGACTCAGCTTTAGTTTTGTTGAAAAACTAATGTTTTAATGACCTTAAATGAAATTTATATTTGCTATTAATAATTAATTTCTTTTTGTGGGGTAAGGATCACATTTCCAGTTTAAAAGAAAGAATAAATCTCCAAGATTACCTAAGTTAAATAAAATATAATTTCACTATAGAAAGGTTGAATATTAGAAAGAGTAAGGAGTATTCACACCAAAGCCACAATCATACTAAAGAAAAATATTGAAAATCATTTTACAGTCCCATAACTTTTCTAGCTTTATAGCCTGTTGAATGAACTGTATCCAAAATTCTCATAACTTGAAGATCACTATTCTGAAAACATTCTTTGCAAAATTTTATACGAATATTCTTTTATTTAGTTACAAGTTTTCGCTGCTTGAATTTCAGGGAAAATTAATAATTATTAAAATACCTACAAATCAATATGCATAAGCATTACCTGTTTATATGCTGATTAATTATTTATCAAACTTAGTTAGTGTTTATTGACACATTATATTTAATCATATCATTAACCTGAATACGGAACTACCATGTTCATTGTGAATATTATCACAGATTATATTAAGCTCATATCCTGATTCAGTGTTATGTCTAGAATCATCTAACATCTGATTTTTAATGAACCTTTAGATGTGAAGTCACATCTTTCGGTTTATTTAATATATGTGGTACACGAATTAGATAACAAAAAGCTCCAGCATATTCATTCATTAAGTATAAAATAGAGTATGGCAAAATTTGGGACAAACTTGTTGGTGGACTGATATCTAATGGTAAACTCTTATGAAAATTTAACATATAACATCTGTGTTTCACGCTAACTGCCAAGAAGCACATTGCAGTGGTATCATGCCTCTAAGAAAAATAAATATGAATATTAGATTTTTAGTGTAAACAAAATTTACAATACAAATTTTAAGATAAAATTTGATAGTATTGGCCCACTTTTCATACTCACAAAAATACACAATGATACTCTGATTTCTCTTAACATAGTGATGAACTGGGCCAAATCTTATCATAATTCAATGTCTAAATATATGACTTAATTCTTAAGCATGCTCCTGTGTTTAAATTATTCCCTGCGAATTGTTTTGAATTTCCTGAATAGATGAGAAAAACACAACTATCTAGATAGTTTCTAAATGAGTTTTATCATTTTATACCTGGGAAATTAATGGCAGAAAACTTAAGTTTATAATTTGATATTTACTTACTCATGCCCCAGTTTGGTTAAGAGATTGTTTGTATGCTAAAATTCATATCATATTGATATTTTTTCTTATTGCAAATTTCCAAAGGGACTTGTAGAAAAATTATAAATTCAATATTTTGGTCAATTCAATGATCATGAATATTTATTCAATATTCAGCAATGCTATGTATCCAATGTTAAAGTGAGGTTGATGAAAGCACCAAAAGAGTAGTTTCCCACAGTTGCCGAATTCAATAGAAATTAAAAATTTTAGATTGGGTAACAAATGCTAGGAGATTAAAAAAAAACCATTGCAATGAACAAAAAATTTAGTCTCTGTCCTGGGATTGAAGAACCTCTCAAAGCATATACCACCATTTGACTCACTATCACTGACTAATTTTTAATCGAAGCTATGGGATGTTGTCGACCGAAGTAATATGACTGTAATAACCTCCGGGATAGCCTACTAGGCCTATGAATGCATTTCAGTATCCCTACAAATTTGACTGCAAAAATTCAAACCCTATTTTAATCAAAATTTTACTGATATGTCATTTTAAACAGAAATTTAATATGTTTTTACTGAGAACTATATCTCATAATGCTCTAATAGTGGTTCATATATACAAATTAAGGTAATAATGCCCACATATGATCAATTTAATGCAGAATTGACAATACACATTATGAATTTTGCTGTCTCAGCTTGGAATTAGGAAATTACTTGGTAGTTTCATGATCCATGCTCCATATCTATGAAACAAAATCGTGCTCATTTTGAGATCATTAACTTGAAATTTCTAAATATAGAAATCCTAGGTTAATATTGAGGTTTTTGCCTAGCATATCCCAGATGGAGGTTCAGGAGGAAACATTTTCTTGTAATTAATTTAAATAATGTAATATGCTACTTTTCTTCCCCCAAATATCTACATATATACAGGGTACGGCAACATAACTCCCTTTTTTGAAAGTGTTTTGCATTTGAAAAAAGCAAGTTATGTTTTGCCGCACCCTGTATTATATTGCTTCCACAACTGGTGGCTTTATGCTTCATTTTGGAATTTTATACATTTTAAATGTTACTTAAAGTCAAATATTACCATTATATATATTCAGTTACTTAGAAAAACATCATCAGATTGTGTATTATTTGATTCTTTCTTTTTCATGATATATTATCATAGAATTAATGCTTAATAAAGTAGCTCATTTTTGATGATTTTGGATGAAATTGTTTTAAGTTGCACGGCTCTGGTTGTTTTTCAAGTTATTTATTCTTAGGATTCATATTTAAATGTCTAGTCTTGAACTCTTAATGTATGATTAGATATAATTGAAGAAAAAATTCAATTGGGTCTTTGTTGAAGCCTAATTAAAAACATTAATGAATAGATTAAATTGTCAGGGAAACATTATCCTGCTGAATGAAATTGTGTGTGCTTTTTCACTGAAATGTTTTGGGGTAAATATTTACATCTACAATCTATTAGCTTCTGTTTTGCACTCAAACCCATTTTGGGAATGAGAAGCCACATCCACGACATCAAAAAATTGTGTATGAGTCTTATATATTGTGAATATGCTATGGTTTATAAGAATACTATATTATACACCTAAGTAATAAGTTTAATGTGAAATTTTAGTTCCCTATTCCATTAATTTATTCTGTCCATGCAGTAAATACTAATTCATACGCTCTTTCTATTGCCAATTAGCAGAAATGTTGTATGTATCTCTGTTTGCCCCTCTAGTTTGAGCTGCTATCATTTTTGATATTCATAGTCCATTTTTCCAATTGGTGAGTTTCCTTTGCATTCACTCTAGTCCATCTGATCTGCCCCCAGGCCTCAAATTGGATTTGTCTCTGATCCCTAGTGCTGATTCCTGATTGATGTTGGGTTTCCTCCTGCCCCATATTATTTCTTGCCATAATCTCTCCCTTTTAACCCAGTCATACACTCTTACTGAGAATGTCACAAACACAGCTACTTGACACCCCTTCCCCCTATCCAGTGACTCCCCCTCCCCCTCCTTCTCACTCATTCTCCCTCCACCCCAACCCTAAACCTCACCTTTTTTTCTTTACCTTCTCTCTGCCAATCACCTGTGGGCTCTAGGGTTGGAGAGTGGGGAGGGGAATGCTATATAAGGTAGATTTATGAGTCCATTTGCCAGGGTTGTCTCTTGAGGAAAGCTAGGAAAGAGCAGTCAAAGGTATGGGGGGGTTATCATTTTGGTGATTGATGACTTTCAATTTTTGTTACCCTCATGTTGTTCTAGGCTTTTCAGTACAGTACTTTTTAAGTTTCACTTGTAGAACAAAACCATCACTTTACTATCAAGTGCACTATTGCTGCAAAGCACATCAGTTTCTAAGTTCATAACAATAAGAAAGGTACAATGCACTCTTTGCAGATGGAGTGATTTCAAGCTAATTGACTGAAGTATTTCAATTTCAATCAGGAACTTATTTCAATAATCAATTCAACACAACTGAAACCATTATAGATCATTATTTGCCAGTTTTCATTAGATGCATGGATGAATGATAACATCTTTTTTGTTTTCTTGCTTCAACCTTTTATTTTGTTTTAATATTAAATAGATAGGAACTATTACATTATTTATTGTTACTTTGTTTGGATGGATAAATGAACTTTTTCCCTTTACTAACTCACCTTAAATGAATACACCGATCACCAATTATTGTAAAAACCAGAAAAAACTACTTAAATTATATATGAATCTATATTCCATTGTTATGACTTTGTTTGCTATAGCTTCTAATAAAATTGGAATAAATTTTAAAACACCAAGCTGTGGTGTTAAAATTAAATTAAAATTCATTTGGAATGAATTTCAGAGCATCAATCTGTGGTGCTTTGGAAATACATGGAATTGTTCACATTGAATTGCTCAACTACTCATTTATTATCATAGTGTCCCTGTCAGACAAGAGTCCAGAGCTGCATGGTCATATTTCACTAAATAATAAAAATTGCCATGATTTATAATGAGAGCACTACTGTTATTATGAATGTATAAATCTAGGCCTTTTTCATACTTAATATTACAGTGTGGCTAGGGTAATTAAGAATATTAAAGACATGCCTGAATGGGAACTTAACATTTTTAATTGCTTGAATAGCCACATTGAATTAATTCTCTTCAGCTTCACACTATACCGGCTTCATACGACCTTCCTTGGATGGTCCAGCATGTTTATTGTGCCCATCAACTATTCATTATTGCTACCTTTGTCATCAAAAATTTTCATGAACTTTCTGAGTTCTATATTCTGATGTAAGTTATTTTTTTGCTTTTCAGTTTAAAGTTGCAAAAAATAACATCATAATCACTTTGCTCTTTAAATTTTGGCTTGAGTCATTCCTGGACCATTCCTGAGACCAGAGACATGGCACCAAGCATTTTAAGTGATGCGGTTCCAGCCTCAATGCTATCCTCTGCTGACGGCCCTGGTTGTGCTAATAGCACTGTCTTCCGACCGGAATTTCGGTAACATGAAATATTGTTCTTATTTATTATTTTTTGGCTGCTAGCAATTACATATATTGTTCCTGAAAATATTTGGATTCCATGGCTGAATTCCTTATATGGTCATTTTAGTGTTATATATGTCAAAATTAAACAATTGCATATGAACTTAACTAGTATAAGTCATCAAATAATATTATTACTTCAAGATATGCTTGAGTTTTGTGAAAAATCATTATTTTTCATCTGTGATTTAGAAACATAAAGACTTACAAGCAGGGAATTAGTTATTCTGAGCAACCAGGAAGTTTGACCAATTTTTATGTTAACCAGCATTATAAGGTGAAAATCAGATTGTCTTTGGTAACTATCTTTCAGTACAGCATACACCAGCATGTTTTTCCATACCTAGAATGATAAAACTGCATGCACTATACAAGGATAGAAAGTTGAAAGATTAATTTTCTGTTGCAGGAAAGAGACATATGTCACAAATGGTCTTTAGGAAGAATATTTCTCCTCAAAGAAAGAGGGACTTAAAATTGTGAATTTGATTATTTGACATCTCTGAATTTTTTCTCAGTTACTTGTATTAATTCCATTAGCGTATATTTTAATCCATTCTTGTTTAATAAGAATAAAACTTCATTATTTTATAAAAGGATTACTTTGGATTGCTCCTAAAAAGAAAGAATTAATTCATTATAATCATTTTTGGCTAATATTCTTTAGTAAAGTTTGAAAAGATATGATTCAGGAATTACGAATAATTTAAGAATATCTTTTCAAAATCACATGAAAAATATTTTTGGGCAAGATTGAGACTATTTGAGTACAATTTTCAAATTACTTCCATTATATTTCATTTGAATTATTTTTTATGCATATATTGTATTAAACATCTATATTTATTCCTTAGTACATAATATCCTCATTGGAAATCTGTTTGCTATTATTGTCTCCTGATTACGTTATTGATGCTTCAACAACTGAAAATGCTCAAAATAGTTTTTAAGGATTGGGTACAGAATACAAAATAGACAGTACTATTATTACTTCAAATGTAAAAATTGTAAATGTTCATATTATGGAAGTAAATACTGTAGTGCCCATTTTTCATCAGAGGTGAGTTTAAGATGCAGACATTGATAGATATTTAATAATTCAGTTTAAATAAAAGAAATACTGTATTATCTTTTATAATTGCACACTACTATGTTAACTCTCAAATATAATATGCTTTCTCATACTAGATACTTATAAAAAAATTATTTTTAACTCACCACAAAGCACATTACTCAATACTCCCTCTATGAGAAATATGATTCAAATTAATCCCTACTGCATAAGTGTTTACCTTTTTATTAAAAGCCATTGCAAAACATATGCTATACATAGGAAGGGAAGTGTAGATATTAAAAGTTGATAGGGCAGTGCTTTTGTATTAAGGGTGTTTGGGGAACAAAAAATCATTCTCCATCACATCACACACCCATTCATCTGCTGAGAGCTGAAATCCAGTTCCAAAGTTTTGGAGGCCTCATGTCTCTCATAATTGTGTTTGATGTTCTATAGTTCAAGCTGATATTATAAGTAGGAGGTGCAGGAACATTGAAAAAGTTTGAAAATTCACAAAGGTAATTGAAGGCTTCTTTCTGATTTTTTACCCCACCTATTGATTTAAAAATAATATACTCTGTACCATATATATTTGGTATGATACTAGGCTAACTAGGCTAGTTTTTTGCAATGTAAAGAACATCTGGATACATTTAAAAAATATATATTTTAATGAATACCACCAACACCAATATGGTGTAAAGATTCTTATGGGGGAAGTTTATTATTGATTATAAACCAATAGTTCTTATGAAATTTTATTAATTTGCTTTCCTTCAATAATTTTTATCTAGGCCTAATTAGAAAAGTACTGAAATGTCACCACCTGGTTAAATCTTCATGTTCACACTACTATTAAATTATCTGATGGATCAATACCATACTGGCACATGTTTCACATTTTGTAAAACTGGAGAAATATGCTTTAAATTTGCAGTAAATGATTATGTTCTGTGTCATGAATGTTTATTTCTGTTTTCAAATAATTTTGACTCAGTCCAGTTCTTCTCGTGACTTCTTTTTGCTATTGTGCACCACCCCATTATAATAGTATCACAAAACGTGTTTCTAAATTGTTACTTATGACAATATTGTATACAAGATATGAAAGGTAAATTGAGCAGTGTACAGTGGTTATTATTTATCATGTTACTTTGAGGGAAAAGTTTGGGAAGTAGAATCTTCAGGGAAGGGATAGCCATGGATGAGTAAAACACAAGGACAGGGAATGGGGTGTGTTTGAGGAAAGGGAATTTCTAAGTCTCCTTCATTTCTCACTATCAAAAAATTCACTCATTATAAAAACTGCTATGTCTATAATATTGTTGAAAATCAAGAATAAGGAAATCATCCTTCCTTTTTTCCCCCTCTAATTATCACCAATATATAAATATATATATTCTGTTCTTGCAACTCAGCTAAATTTTTAAGCTATAATGTGAACCTTGTAAAACATAGATTTTGTTGGAGAAACGCAGTGGTAGTCAGCCCACAATAAAAATTTAGTATAATTTTCGTTTCTCAAAGTCTCTGGTAAGATTTTGGCCATTTCCATTGCGCCATTTACATAATTTCATCCAGATATTCAGAATGGGGTTTTAATTGAATAGTTTGAAATTGAGTAAATGTTAAACTGCCAGATTGCATAATAGTTCTCTACAGCGTTCACCCCTAGGAATGAAGAAGGGAAAGCACCTAAAAAAGCTATCTGAAATGAATCTTTGAGATGGTAGAGTAAGAATTCATATTTGGTCAATTTGCTAATACTAAAATATTTATCTTCACTTTAGCTAGGATTAAAAACTGCAGCACATATGAGGTACTTGTGAGATGGCTATGGAGGACAATATTAAGATAATTATCACTTGTCAGGAACTTATTCTCAATATATATAAAGGATCTTAAAATTTCCAAAAGTAGTCTTTAAAAACTCACTTGATACCAAGCATCAAGGAGTGCTTTTCATATTAAGTCACATCCTCCGTGCATCAAATGGAATTAATTATGCCCCGCATGAAATCACATGGAGTCATGTGAACCTGCCTTCATCTGACACTCACTTTAGCAAAAAACATCCATTTTCACAATATCATAGATAGACCTTTGTAGAGTATTGATATTTCACAGGGTAAGTGGAAAATATCTTGGATGGAATGTGCCAGCAGAGGAAATTCATCATATCCCTGAACATTGGCTCGGCTTTGAAGAACCAGAACCCTATATGCACTACCTTCTAGGCCTTCTATACATCTGCTTCATGTTTGTAGCACTATCTGGGAATGGAATTGTCATATGGATATTTACCTGGTAAGGATGCCATTACTTTAACTCGGGAAATTGTTGATCAAGTTATTGAACAAGTTCAATAATGTGCACAATTAACAATATGTTTACCTTGAAATAATAATTTTCCTGTCATTTTATTTCCTCAGTGCAAAATCTTTAAGAACACCATCCAACATGTTTGTAGTAAACTTGGCCATATTGGATTTTCTCATGATGGCTAAAACTCCCATTTTCATTTATAACTCCTTCAACTTGGGGTTTGCCTTGGGAGGGTATGGTTGTCAAATTTTTGCATTCATTGGTTCAGTATCAGGAATTGGGGCAGGTGTAACAAATGCAGCCATAGCCTTTGACAGATACAGGTACTAAAGTGAGAAATAGGGTCCAAATGTAAGCATTGCATTGCCGCAAACACTGCTAAAATTAATACTTTCAATCTATCCTAATATATTACAGAGCTATTGCCCGGCCATTTGATGGTAAACTTTCTGCTGGTAAAGTTTTAATCATCCTGGCACTCATCTGGGGTTATACTCTTCCATGGGCTCTGTTTCCCCTCTTAGGAACTTGGGGTCGTTATGTACCAGGTATGCTAATAATTTAAAAAATGAATTCCATGCTGAGAATTTGCACTGGGTTTTGTAGTTGAAAGCTTGTGCACTTTGGATGTCTGTTGGTGAAGTATTTTGTCACTTTTATCATAATGACATAATTTCAATGCATTCATTTTTATTTCAGAGGGTTTTCTTACAAGCTGCTCATTTGATTATTTGACCAATACAGCAGAAAACAAAATCTTTGTGATGATGCTATTCTTCTTCTCTTACGTTATTCCAATGTTCATGATTTGTTTCTACTATGCTCAAATCGTTAACCATGTTTTTGACCATGAGAAAGCATTGAGAGAACAGGTAAACAAGTATATATAATTTTAATTATTCTTCAACATCTTTTTACTTGAAAAAAATAAATAATAATTTGAATTAATAAATGATGAATTTAAGGCATCCATTTTAGACATTAAAACAAACCTTTAGTAGATTTGTTTTTGCCCTTTTGTCAAGATTTAATTTGTAGTTTTATCCATATTACAAGAATTATCTTCCCTTTTACTGCAATTTTAACAGGCCAAGAAAATGAATGTCGACTCTCTTCGAAGCAATCAAAATTCTAACCAAGCATCTGCAGAAGTTCGAATTGCTAAGGCAGCAATCACAGTATGTTTTATGTTCGTGGCATCTTGGACACCATATGCTGTCTGTGCCCTTATTGGAGCATTTGGTAACAAGTATGTGCAATTTGATGAATCCTTTGGAACAAGTATGTTAGCAAATTATTTGAGACATTGTGTTTTCTCTAAAATGGTCAGTAAAGACCACATACTTGCTGAATGAAACAAAGAAAAATTATCATTGCTTTGTTTATGATTCCTTAAATTTCATAATTGAAATTCATTGTGGGATGTTGCCAATAATTCAGCAAATTTAAAGGAAAGAAGAGATAAGTTGTGGGGTTGCTATTGGCTCTTAATCACCAATAATGCACCCACCAGCAATCAGTCCTGTTTAGCAAAATTCATGGTATTTAACTTGGTTTTACTTTCATTGTAATGAAAATACATTTATTCATCAGAAATAAATGACATTTTCTGTACTGTGATTTATTTGAAAAATAGAGATCAGTGTATATGTTTTTTTGATAATACATGAAGCATTCATAAAATCAGACAAACTGAATGTCACACGTGAAAAGTATTTTCTTTGAAGTGGAATATCTTAATAGGGATTGTGGACAGAATCAGGCAATATAATGACTAATTCAAGCACATATATAAGCACTGTATAAATAAGGAAGTGTCTCAATCTTGAAATTATTTTTAGATCAGAAGGTAAGAATTAGAGGTTGTTGATGTGGTATGCAAAAAATGATAAGAAATTTATCTATACCATTACTGCTGTAGCAAAGTAGGGGAGAAAAAGGATAAGCATGTTGAAAGGAATGGAGGAAGGTAGAATGTATGCGGAAATGAAAAAGGGTTTCTTGTAGGGTGGGATGTCAGGTCTTTTGGGTGAGGCTAATAAATATAGAGGTGTTCAGTTTGTGTCCACCCAAAACCTACCTTAAACAATATAATACCAATAATAAGTATAATTAATTCTTCAATCACCTCACAAAAATTATTGCTCTGAAAATCAACAAAAAGTGAGTAAGAGTAAAGGCGCCTCAGCATAACTAGGACAAGAGGAAGAGAAATCTCCTAGTTTTTACGTTCCTCATGGTAGAGTCGAAGTTAGTTTAACATCTTAGTGAGCAATTGAGACGAGAGATCACCAGATATCCCAACTTATTAGTACTAAGGGGTTGATGTCAGGGTAGGGTTTAATTTGGCATAGAGGAGAATTAGCAATTTAATTTGACAATTGTATATTGGGGAGGTAAGATAGTACATGGTTTCATCTTTGAGTTGACAACCACGTGGTTTAAGAAATTCATAAAATGTACAGTTTTTATAATTATAAGTGAACAAAGAGAATTGATTAGATCTGTTTGGTGAGTGAATTAGCTGGTAGATTATTTCAAAAATTTATGGTCACAAAAAAACTACAAACATTCTTTATTAATTCCAGGGCACTATTGACTCCAGGTGTAACCATGATCCCAGCCTGCACATGCAAGGCTGTTGCTTGTATTGATCCATGGGTTTATGCCATCAGTCATCCAAAATACAGGTATGATTTCTAGTTAGTGCAAGACTATAGATAACCACTCAATGCAAAGATTTAGGCTATGATCACAATGTACATTCTGGAGCAAAAGAACTCCAAGGATGTTTGGTGGAAACAGAAGACTTTACAGAGAAAATTTTTCCATTTCAGTTAATCTTTGTATGTAAATGATAAGTATGGGTAACTACATATAATGTATGTAATGAATGAACAAAAAATTGCGTTTTGCGGGAAAACCAAGTATTCGCTGGATGATGCATAGAAAAATTTTCATTGCTTTGATAAAGGCTGCATGGCTTCTCGGTTTCTATTCAGATGCCATTTAGCCAGAAAACTGTTCTCAAGTGAGAACAAACTACATGGTGGAAACATCAAAGGCATTCAGCCTCTATCATTTATGTACTATGAAAACCTTCCCACCATTCACATTGCTTTGCTTATTATTCCTTAAATCCCTGTCAATGTGGAATGTTGAAAATAACTCAGCAAATCAAAAGAAAATATAAAAATACGAGAGCTCATGGGGTAGCTGCTTACCCTTAGAAACTGAAAACATTAGTAATGAATTATACTTTAGGCAATACCTCTAGAGCAACCATAAAATGATAAAATAAAAATTAAGGGTCATTGAACATTTATGAGTAAATTACTTTTATAGGCAATTTTTTTATTTTTCAATTCAAGGAATTCATTTGGTAAACAAATAAAATAAATTACTAAACAATTTCCAGAAAATTACTATAATACTTAACCAAAAACATATATCAGTCCCAAAAAATTGCTCCAGTAATTTTTTATAAATTGCATTCATGTTCCTTTTATTCTGTGAAATTATTCATTTGTTTTAAGTCCACCCAAAGAAAAGAAACAGGGCACACATTTAACTATCATAAACATGCAAGGTCTTGGTGGAGGAAAATCACCCATGAATATCACAGATACATATCCTCAAGGGATATACATTGTAGATACAATTGATTAACTTGTGATATGGGTTACTCATTCATTTTTAATCCACCGGCAAAGAAAAGTAAGGGGAAAGATTGCCCTCCACGAATATCTTACCTAAGTAGCGATAGAGAAAAGAGTTGCAATTTGGGAAATGGTCAAAATTAGGATAAAGTAACGTTGCATGAGTTCTCTAATTGTTGAACATTCATGACCTGGTGAGTTTTGGTAAGGCTATTCGTTCAATTTCTCAATTTAGACTGAGATAATTGATTAAAGAGAGGAATGACATATATTTTTCCCACTTTCTTCACAGGTTGGAGCTTCAGAAGAGACTACCTTTCCTCAGAATCAATGAGCCTGATCCACCAGCAGATACAAAGTCTGAAGGCACTGTTGCCACTACGGAGGGTTAATTACTTCATTCTATGCCCCAGAAATGGCACTTCTAGTAAAATAAAACTCGACAGTGTCATTGAAATGTTTTCGGGTTTTGTTTAAAGTCTATGCAAGTCCACTGCGCGATTATTGACAGAGAGCAGAAATAATGTGAATTAATACAATTTTGCCTGCATTTTAAGCTTTTAAAAAAATTCATGTTAATTCCTAAATAGAACTCCCACAGTGATTTAAACCGAATGTTTAATCAATTAAAGTAAAATTATGACAATAAGAAAGTCCCTTATTTTATCATACTTCAAATATTCCACTTAAACAATTGCACATCGCAGGGCTCCATTTCATATCGGCAGACATCTAGCGGCAGATTTCGCCGTTAAAGGGGTATTGTGACCGAGTTGAATGAAAAAGAAAACCTTTTCAGTATGACAAATAAAAGGCGGCCTCCTACAACTGTCTCACAGTTGAATTACAGAACTTCAGAATCTCTAAAGGCAGAGAATAAAGGAAGGAAGCCCCTTCCGGAGCCGACGTCGGTGAAGCAAGTGTTTTTAATGATGATTGTGCACGTCTGTAGGAGGGCCTTGTTTGTGGACATCAAAGTAAAAGTTGTTATTTATCTTGGCGCCTTGTTTGCTGTGTCTCTGATAGCTGATGTTATACCATTTCCAAAGACATATTTTTCTAAGAATAATAACATATTAAATCAATATTTTGTAAAACTTGGATGGGCATGGACGTTGGCAGTGACTGTGCCATTTGTGGTCATAACAAGCATCACGTATTGCTGTGGGAATAGGCAGAAAGTGTGTAGACAATTACTAAGAATATGCGTTGGTACATTTATGTGGTTCTTTTGGACAAAATTATTTGCCTACATCGAAAGCTCTTACGGTAGGTGCATTGGAAGAGGTGCTTCAGTTCCACAATCCAAGTATAGCTGTACGAAGAACGGTTTCCTATGGAATGGCTTCGACGTTTCGGGACACGCATTCATTTTAATACACAGTAGTTTAACAATTATTGAAGAAGCACGGGCCATCAATGGATGGGAGGGCATAAAGGATATGATACGAAACGAAGAACACAAACGCCTCTCTGGTGAAAAGGAAGAATATGAAAAAAGTCCATTAAAAGGTTTGTCTCACTTGGAATTCTATAATCTTAAGCTCTATTATGGCAAGTTTACACCTTATGTGAGGGGCTTATTTATTGCAATGACCTGCATGGTCGTGCTTTGGGACGTCATGTTAATTAGCACCATACTGTATTTTCATATCATGGTGGAAAAATTTATTAGTGGTGCAATTGCCATCATTGTGTGGTTTGTGACATACCAGTGGTGGTATTCGTCGCTCAGTTATCCGCCGCCCTCCCCGGGTGACGGCGGTTGCTTTCGTTACAAAGACCATGTTCGTCCTCGGGAAAGTGCAGTTGGTGCTCCAAGTGTTTCGGGCGGTAGAAAACGATCAATTGGAACTCCTGCCAATGGAAAGGATCAGCTTCCCAGATTCATGGGAATGCCTCTTTATGGCCTTGCAACCAAGGTGCCAGACAGTAAAGACAAATCTTCATCGGGCACATCTACTTCTGAAAGTGAAACCCCCTTTTCTGGAAATAAACCATTCACATGACAAATTGATTTTGCTATTCCCTCCATGCCCCAAAATCGTTACAACTCTCATTAATAATGCCGAGTGTATTTTTGATTTAATGAAGAAATCATTTGTTGGGAGTTCTGCACATTTTTAATTGGTGACTTACCCAGTTAAACGGGATGTTATTTGTTTCTTATAAGACTTTGTTGCATGTTATATATTGGATTGTTATTACTGTTATTTTACCGAAAAAATATGGTGAAAATGCTATTCAAGACGAGCCATTCAGAATGTTGTTAGCTTGACTAAACAAACTTTAACTGGCATTCAATTAATTTGCACGCATTTCAGTCAGTTCATTGTCAGATTGTTGTCATTTATCGTCCTTTAATTCTTTTGTTAAAGTTTTTAAATTATTTAACATTGTTTATTCACTATTCTGCTCTCTTATGGCCTTGGTTATGGATATGCTCATTTTATGGAAAATTATTTTTCATATACTTTTTCGGTTAATTGGTTTATTTTGTAGACAGATTAGCCATTATAATGCATGTGTGAATAAAAAAGTCTATTCACGTATTATATGCCTTCTCAGTTTTCCCAATTATTCATCATACTGGATACATTTCCACACCATATGATTCACATTAAGGTGTCAACCAAAGGTTTGAATTTATTTTGATATACTTGCTGGACATGAAGGATGATGGCAGGTCTGATTTCAGTTTTTGGAAAGTGTATTCTTGTAGGATTTTAAGCTGCAGCAGCAGAAAATTTCTCTCCTCTTTGGCAGTATTAACAACCGATTTCCATGGTGCAGATTTATGCATATATGAATTTAATAAAGAACAAACTGTTTTTAGCTAGACTGAGTCCCTGCCATGAAGGATGAGCTTACAGCAGTGATGTGCTACTCAAAATGTCAATTGCAGATGACAAATGTTAAATTTGACAATTTTTTAATTTTCATTGAAGCCATAGAACACTTGTTTTTGTTCATGATGAACATTCCATGGTAATAAAATATTCCAAATAAAATAATTCATACTCTAACTAGTCTTCCTAATGGGGCCAATAAGCTGTGGCCTACTGACTACAGAAATTTGTGCATCACTAGTTTACAAGATTTTTTCGTGAAAAACTGAGTTTCATGTTAGCACTATTGTTATTACTTGTTTTCATTCTTTAAGAAAATATGCAGAGAAAATTCTGTATTTTGAATTTGCATTTGAAATGACTTTCAAAAATTTGTCAAAAATTCATGCAGTGAGGCAACATAACATCCTTTTTTCATGGCAAGTTTGCATTGAAAGAAGGTAGTTTTGCTGCCGCATCCTGTACTTCGATAGAACTTTAAAAAGGTTTTGTGGAATAAAATTAGTACAAAACAATGCCATTGAAAAAATATTTATTGCATTTATATCATTCAGGGACATAATGCTTCAATCTGTGTACAGTGCAAATATAAAACATTTTTCTTATAACAAAATGTCATTTTATCCCTGAAGTTCAGGTTGAATCATAGGTCAGTGCCACTCAAAAGCAATAAAAAAACCACCCCCTGCTAAGGATTACCAGCTAATTCTGTGATTTTGCCTATGCAACAAAAGCAGAGAGTCAAACAATTTCATGTGACTGCAATCTTCATTGAAAAAGTCCAGGGTACAAAGTTGAGCTTTTCAATAAATGTAGCACAAACTAGAGATCTAAAAATTGCAAAGGTAATAATTTAAAGAGGTAGGCTCCAAAATGCGCTTGTACAAAAATAGATTTTTTTAAATATGCAATGTTCTGAGCAAAACCTGCAAGTGGATATATGTCATATTATGTATGCATTATCCAGCATTATTGTGCAGGGAACTTAGAGCAGATTTAAACATCAAACCAAGTCTGTGAAATCTGCATTCATCTTAAGTAACTTGCTAACTGGTTCTTAAGTAAAATTCCTGATAGAATTTCTTTAATAAATGCTACCAAGTGCTTAAGCACAAAAAGGTTATCTCAAGAGGAATCATTCATTCACTCCAATATTGAAAGAAAAACCAATTAATTTAATCTAACGTTATTCTAGCCTAGGCCCTTGGGGCAACAAAATGTTGCTGTAGAGAATTGAATGGTAAAACTATCATATGCAACAGAAAACAAAAATGGTAAACAATGCACAAGATAAACGGAATGATGAAAATTATTTATCTCTACCTTCTTCTCTGTAAATAGAAAAAAAGGGTAATGGCTGCCGCTACAACAGTAACAGTACCCATGACTAGCGATACTGGATAACCCAGTTTTGCTACCTCTCCCAGATGAGTTATACCAGATGGAATTGAGGCAACAAATGAATCTCTCTCCTGGACCTTAGAAAAATACTTCCCTAAATGAGGACGGTGAGGTACCCAGAACCTATGCTCCAAACCTAAGCATTTGAGTCGATCCAACAAGACAGCCAATGAAATATCAGCTACAGTGAACTGGTCACAGCACAGCCACCAGTCGGACTTTTCTGGAATACAAAGGGAAGAAAAATATATCAAAGATAAGTAAGTTTTGGTTTGATTGTTCAATCATGCAGAAAATATCTATCAGCAATTAAGTAACAATATGAGACTGAGTAAGTCAAAAACATTAGCCCATTTTGCATTTTCATGTAGAACCATAATTTTTGTCTGACATCTCGTATTTGGCAAGTGATCTGCACATCCTCTGATATTCTAAGAAATCTTAATGGACATCAGTATAGCATCATGCCTATTTTTTAGTGTATTTACCATGTACATAGATAAACTAAGGTATAGTGATTTTTGGGAGTCAAAGAATATTAATTTAAATGTATTCCACCACAAATTGTGTTAATTTTCATACTCCAAAAGACATTTCACAAAATTAGGGTTAAACTGTTAACAAAATCTGATAACCATCATTCATGTGCTCCTTTATCCAATTTGAGCACATTAAATTCATTGAGATAGTAAATTAAAAAGGATTCGAGAAATTGTGAGCTTTCAGGCTTAAAGTGAACTACAAGCCGTTTCTATAACAAATATCATCAAGAGAATTGAACATTTTGTGAATCCATCATAAATCATGTCTATCAACATGAGTGGAAAAGGTCACAATTGGAGTGGGTACATAGTGTGAGATGGTGATGAAGCTTGCATGGTATTTCATAATTATTCAGTCATTTACAATTGAGCCGAGTATTATGTATGTCTTTCCTACAAAAAAAGTTAGATACACAAAAATATTCGTGTTGACATTGTGGAAGGAAAACAGGAAAGTTTGGTACATAAACTAATAAATTTATGATTTGTTTTACCATGGTTTTGGCATTGATTCAATATTCTCAGGTGGATAACACAGGTTTCTCAAGAACAATGGAAAGAAATGTTAGGTATTATTTGGAAAGTAAAAGTGGGTCGAGGAGTGGGGGTAAAGTAAGGGCAGTCATCGGTCCGTAGTCATCTGAGAGAAGGGAGGAAGACTGGGGATCCATGCCGGTGAAGTTATCATTTGTGATGAAGGGGTGTACTATCCTGAATGTCTGCCCACCACACGTTGTCATCAGCGTGAAAGTACTGTGAAATCTCTGAACCTGTCAACCTTTGAAAGTACTGTGGGGCAACTGCTCTGTTCCCTGTGAGGGGGGGGGGGGGCTGGCAAGGACCGTCGCCGAGCTACGAAGTAGAGACTGTAAAAAGTAGGATCACAAGGAGAATGCAATGTTGAAAAGGGTGAGCAAGAGTTAAAATCATTTGAGAGGGCTTGGGTTCTCCTTTTCACGCATAAAACTTGAAATTCTAAGTCACAATCATAGTCGGATTCAATGAGATCTTGGATATCACAGTCATGTTCCTGATACTGTGTACTTTCTATGTTCTTTGGTACCTGTAGATTACAACGTAATTTCTAAACCATGGTCCTAACAAATCATTATTCGTGGAATAGTGTCTTTTACCAAAATATCATGTGATACCTTTACCAAGATAACGCGATATATAAACCTAAAAACCCTATGGTTTTTAATGGGTGAGGTTAAGGGTATATACTTCTCATACGAAACCCTAATAAATGTGAAATTCACAAATGAAGGTAGGTAAATCAGTTCCGTTCCATATTTTGCCGTTTCTTTCCCAGCAAGATCTTGCACCCCAAAATTTACAATTGGATGAAGCTGAGGGTGTCACCCAGAACGACAACTGTGCCCTCCACCTCATTCTAAAATACTCAATAAAAACTAAAATTAGTTATTTCATAACGTAGGATCTACCTTGGTCATGGCTTCCTAATTCAGTCTCCACTTCCATTAATACAGAATTCACTAGATCTATAACTTTTGAGTATTCTTCTTTGCTTGTTACGATGTTGTGCCTTCGTTCATGGACTTCAGCTTTCTGAACCAGAATCTCCTTGTGTTCGGGATTCTTTTCGGCACATTTCTTCAGGTTTTGACAGCTGTTCTGATCTGCAGCTACGGAAAAATGGTTAATTTACAGCTACTAAGTTTCAATATAAACAGCTTTGAGAAAATGAACTACGTGCTGTTATTTACCCATCATCAGCTTCCTCACTGGTTTAATGAATGGAGGTTTTGGATTTTGGCAGAAATCTGGATTATAGAAGGAACCAAGTGTAATGACATCCGTTGGAAGTTGGTCCAGAATATTGCGAAAATGCAAGACCTTCTGTTTTATCCCTGGTCCCTGATCGAGTGGAATGAGACGGCGTGAATTTCCTGATTGAATAAAATTTCACATATTGAGATGACAGCTGGTTCACTTCAAGAATTTAAGACGTATATATACAACTACCCACCATTGCTAAAGTTATCCTCCAAATAATCAATTATACGGGATGAATCAGGGATTATCTTGACACCATCTTTCAGGACAGGGACTTCCCCGCGGGGATTAATTTGCAAAAACCAGGGCTGATATTGTTCTCCCTTCCGAATCATTACGGTGTGCGACTTAAATTCCAATTTTTTCTCATGAAGAGCCATGAGAACCTGCAATCAAGGCCACCTTTATTCGAAGAAAACGTCAACCACTTCCCTACAATTGTGATAAATAATAATGAATTTGGAAATCGCAAAGCTATCAACCCTTTAAGTAATGTCAAATGAATTAAAATTTACTAATTACCTTTTGCGAATAAAAGGAATAGTGATAATAATACAAAAGCAGGCCATTCCCCTTTCCATTATTACTCCCTCCATCCCTATTACCATCAGTGTCGCCCAATGCCATGACCCTTAATATAATATACTACTAATTATGACTTAGTTCGTCTCTAAGTGAGAGATTGTTCATCCATAACTTGCATGACTTGACCCACTTGTTTTTCTGCTACTAGCGCCAAAATAGCGTTACGCAGGCAAAGGATGTGAGGAAAGCGCACGACATATTTTAGTATCGAAAATCTGAAAGAAGGGAATTTTTTAACTTCAGGGTTCGAAATGCGACTGTTTGACCCTTTTTTCAAATTTATGTATAGATATTTTCCATTATCATTTTCAAATTTAGTTACAATTATCAGTATTGATGATGGCTACTACTATCAATACTGGAGCACCGTTCCATGCTCGGCGGATATGAATATGGAATACTGTCATTGATTTGACATAATGACAAACACTTTGGTATAAACGCTGAAACAGTTACGTTTGAATGCCTTATATTGGGTGTTGTGAATAAATAAGATCTGTATGCTAGTATTTTATTTAAATATGAAAAGGTACAAAGATTGATTTTGTGAAATGTTTTGGCAGCAATTTACTAGTCTTAATACATCATTAGTTAATGTAGCCTGTTCCCTTGAATTTGGAAAATATTTTCAATTTTTACACCTATTAAATGAAGTAATTTCTTCTTTGAGGTTGGCTATTTCATTGGCAATCAAGTCAGCTTCTGCTCTGTTCTCACTTGTAGCTGAGTCACCTTTTAGGAATAACAAGTCTTCATTCAATTTCAATGCCTTATCGCAGTCTTCCATCGCCCTTTTCGCAAGTTTTAGTTTTAAGAGAATTTTCGCTCTTTCAATAAACAGCGTTGGCCA
Organism: Hetaerina americana; assembly: GCF_022747635.1. Taxonomy (NCBI): domain Eukaryota; kingdom Metazoa; phylum Arthropoda; class Insecta; order Odonata; family Calopterygidae; genus Hetaerina; species Hetaerina americana. The sequence goes on from NW_027287316.1 coordinate 52,316,865, forward strand.
GTTGACATTCTCCTCAATGGCCTGTAAACCAAGAATCTTTTAAAATGTAATATCTAATCAGTGATTAGACTTGCCAAGAAAAATAGCGTAGTTGTAAATACTGATGTATGTGACTCATTGAATATCCCATAACTCCTTTTAATAGATTGAATGTTAATTGGTTTTATGGCCAAAGGGAACTGATTTTCGAGAATCAGCTTTTTTCACTGCTGTACTGTGTAATTTACTCCCAGTCTTGAAAACTGGCTTTTGCTTTAGGCATAAGGTGTATTAATTTCCAGTAACATAAGACAACTTTTTTAATTGGCAGATTATTAATTTTAGTACTGTTCCATTTTACATAGGTGTTGCTACAAGTTTGATGTAGCCTACATTCATTGTCGCAACCCTAGAATTTTTCACTCCTTTAATTTACTGAATCCTACTTGCATGAGGGCATCCATTTAATAGGAATGTATGCACAAAATAGCTATTCACCCACCTTTGTGTATAGATAAAGTGCAGATTCATAGTCATCTTCTTCTTTGTGCTTCATAGCATCTTGCATATAAACCTTGGCTCTGCTTTCCCGCTCTCTCTTGGATTTTGCCCTTTCGGCAGAATCTTTCGACATCATACCCATAAATGCCTCTGTGTGACATATTCAGAATAATATTTTAACAATTTCATCCATAATTACTTAATAGTTTAAGCATCGACGGTAATTTCATACATGTAATAACTTAAGGTTGAAAATTTTATATTATATACCCAAGGAGGAGGGGTGGGGGTAATCCTCTCCTGGATTGTTGATTTTTATTGCATATATAATATTGTGTGACGTTCATTATTTTATACATCTGCTCGGTGCAAAGCAGCTGGTACTTGCTGAACGAAAAAACCTTGAAAATATGGAATAGCATAATAATTATGGCTAACCCCTATGGTGCTATGATATTATTAACTGTGATAAAACTTCCAAATAATATGCACTCCCAGAAGTATAAATATTTACTTGTTTGGAGGTGTCAGGTATTGAGATAGAAGGTGATAGCCATCCCTCAAACTTTTACATGTAGTGGAAGTATAAAGAATGATTTTTCTTTTGATATTTTTATTATGAAGAGCCTTTCATTAAATTATTAGGTTCAAAGTTTTTATGAAAGTGAGCACATTTTCAATCTTCGTTTTCCTGACTGCCCCAGTTTCATGTAAAGATGTGTGTGTGTACATATATACTTGTGTACCAAAACTTCCTGGGAAACCACAACTTGCACAGATTAAGACACTGGCCTCCCTACCCTGATGGGTGAATTTGACTCTGTTGGGCTTAGCACTGGGTGAAATCACCTACCAATCTGACCTTTGGTTTCATTTCTATGTTTATGGTTATATATATATATATATATATATATATATATATATATATATAAAATGGGCTGACACAATATAACACAAATAGAATAGAATAGCAACATTTAAAAGGACACTCACACGGTAAATTGTTCGAGCTTTCGGCCCTCTCAGAGGCCTTCTTCAAGAAAGACTGAAAATATGCTGTTGCTGCGGAGAGGGGAAAAGGTATGGGCGGGGAGGGGAGGTGTGGAGGGAATGCTGGGAGGGAAATTAAATATGGCGGTTAAGGGTGGGAATTTTGAAAGAACGGAAAGCTAATATGTAGGGGGATTCACGAGTTCTCACCTCTATATTGGTGGCTGAATCAGGTAGGGATTCTAGGATGCTGAGGGAAAAACACTGGTCGAATGAAAGGTTGTGGGAATTGGCCTGTGAAGGGATAGGAAGAGAAGAGAGTGAGGCAGAATTGCAGGAGTACCGGTGATTATTCATTCGGATGGATAAGGGGGTAATGCATTCGCCTATGTAAAAGGAAGTGCAATATTTGCATGATAAAAGATAAATAATATTTTTTGAGAGGCAATTAGCGTGGGAACAAGGTGAGGGGGCAATCAGGGGATGTAGGGAGAGGGGAGTAGGTATAATAAGAGGACAGGTTTTACATTGGGGGTGGTTGCAAGTTGGGGAAATATTGGGATATTTGTCATGGGGGGGCGCCAAAGGGTTGGTGGATCTCAGAAGGTTTTTAAGATTGGCGGGTCGTCTGTATGCGATAGTTACAATTACTTTTCCAGTTACAATTCTCCCACCGAAAGAATCTCCGCATTCCTTGACCACCACCTACAACCTCTTGTACTCTCCTTGCCCTCCTTCACGAAAGACACATACCATTCCTCAACCGTCTAAATTCTGTCTCTATTCCCTCCACACCCAACCTACTTATGGCCACCATCGACGTTACCTCACTTTATACTTCTATTCCCCATGCAGAAGGTTTATCCTCCCTCCGAATAATAATATCAACGGTACAAACTTCATTTTATTTCCTCTCTCATTTAAACAGTTTCCTTAGCAACCTTGAGTAGCCCTTATGTAACTTGCTCGCTTTACCAAACTGTCGGTAAAGATTTTTGCAAGAATCTGATAGTTGTCCTGTGGTACAGGCTAAAAATTGGCAAGTTGGTGTTTCAAGTTAATTAGTGAAGGTACCTCTATGTTTAGGTCATTAGCGGCAGTTAGGATTGGTTGGTGACGGATGCTCTGCATTAAGGGAGAAGACAGAAACAGGTTGTCGGCTTTTTTTTCTGTGTAAACACAATTCCCTATCCTGAAAATGAGTCCTTCACGACACAAAAGTAGGGATCAGAGTACACGCAGGAATTACTGAAGGCCGTAAAAAATCCTGTATATCAGGCATTGCAACGAATCCGATTGCAGCTGTTAGGCTTCATGACCAAGCAGTGCATTCTAAGTGCTGATATACATGCGCGTCTTAGGTGTCCTGATGTACTCAAATAATTTTGTTATTTATTCGTGTCTTATATATGAGTAGAGTTCAGCCATTCCCCCGAGGACGTCTTATCCGAGATGGAACGTTTTTCTATTGCAAGGTTAAGATTATTATTGTAGGCTTTCCACCTTTTGAGATTGATTTTGGATGGACACATACTGAACGATGATGTATTCCTTTGCCTTTCTAGCGAAACGCTACCTGACCTCTGACATCGTAATAAACCCTTATTCGATTCCGCATTCGTTCCCTACTTCTTTCCTTCATTCCGTCCATCCCGTATTATCCCTCTTCCTAACATTGCCCACTCCGTCTTTGCAACCGTTACTCGCACCTGAGCTGTCTGACGGATGTACGAGTTGCGGGTAAGCCAAATCCAATCGTGTAGGAACCCCCTGAACCGTTCTGGTGTTTACTACACGTCTGAGGTCGCCAGGTGTGTAGAGGGTAGGGCATCCGAGCACCGCAGGGCTTCTTCTAGAATAAAGTGCAGGTCAAATAGTGGGTCTCTGAAGTCTTCTTTACCAACGTATGTAGCTTAAAATGAAGTGAGGTTCAATCCTAGCTATAGTTCATTTAATACGAATCAGATAGCATGGAATGGAAACTTTTGTAAGGGATTAATTATTACTAAGAAGATGAAACCTGACATCGCTAGCGGTGAAATTTCCCCAAAATCCTTTTCCGTTACAAGAATGACAGAGCAAATAGAATCGGGGGCGGTGTCTTTATTGCATTTAAAAATTCTAGCGTCAGCAGGGCTGAAGTAATTCCAGGTAATGGTTTGAAAAGCGTTTGGTGCTCAATTAAAATTCCTGAATCCAAAAGAATTTATGTATGCGCGTTTAAAAGACCGCTGGACGACTAAGATAATTCAATGCTAGAATTAGAGCAGCAAATCAAAGGTTTCTTATCCCAACAAAATGATTGCGACGTTATAATCAGTGGAGAATTCAATGTCCCATCTGTTAACTAGAGTACATAGTATAGCATTAAAACGGGGGAGTAAAACAAAGATATCTACGAATCGCAATTGAATTCTTTTACGTTGAACTCCTTGCATCAACTTGTCACATCGCCGACTAGGGGCGATAATGTATTTGAGTTCTTAGCAACGAATATTCCCGAAAAAGTCTTAACTATAGAAAATTAAAGGAATAAGTGACTAATCGGCAGTAAATGCTACGTTTTCGCCACATGGGGTCCGAAATAAGAAGCCTGAAAGGAAAATGTATTTGTTTAAAGTAGGGGACAGCAATGGCCTAAAACGGCGTGCTACAGAGTCAATTTTCAAGTTTTAAGAAAGGTAGTAATCGCCGAAAAACTGAGGATACGTGGAATCACCTATTTGAGATCACGCGCTCAGCAGTCGAAAAGTTCGTTCCCAGTAAATTTATAATAGATAACACGGAACCTGGACGGTACAACGTGGAAGTTAGAAAAGCATTGCGGCGTCAAAGGCTATGTCAAGCCAAGATGAAAAAGATAGGGACGATATCTCTAGTGACAAAAGAATAGAGATAACTTGTGATTATTGTATAAGATATCTAGGGCGAATGCCAAGAAGGAATTTCGGAAAGCGTTTAGCGAATTCAAAAGGAAAAGGTTTGAGAAAAATTTGGAAGAGAATCCGATATCATTTTGGTCGTACTGCCTCCAAAAGCTTTCCCAATCGTGCCTGTCAACCGACGCCCAAAACTGAAATCTTATATAATTTTGCGAATAATTAAGAACGTTTGCTGAAAAATATCAAGCCTAATAAATCCTAGGATGTAACTTTGGAACTAGGATAAAACCTAGGATTAAGGATATAGCTTTGGAACTTGCATCGCATTTAGAAATTATATTTAAGAAGTCGCGCATAGATCACAACATTCCCAGATATTGGAAAACAGCTAACGTTACACCAATATTATATAAAAACGGAGACAAGTAGGAACCGAGCAATTACAGACATATTTCCCTCACATCCATTTCGTGCAAGGTTGTGGAATATAGTTGCTAGTTCGATCGTGAGACACCTCCATAATCAGGAGTTATAAATGAAAAGTCGGCACGGTTTCCGAAAAGGTAGATCCTGCGAGACAAAACTTGCGCTTTTTGTTCATGATATTTTTATTTCGGGAGAGAGTAATGTTCCAGGGGACGCGAATTTTCTGCAGTTTAAGAAAGCGTTCGGCAAAGTACCTCACAGTAAACTACTCGCAAAGCTAGAAATATATGGCATAAATAAAAATGTCCGGGGTGACATTAAAGACTTTTTGAATGGTCGGGTACAAAGAGTAGTCATACATGGAGTTCCCTCTAATACATTATAAGTCACTTCAGGTGTTCCTCAGGAAAGCGTTATCGGGCCTCATTTATTCCTAAGGTTATTTGCGTCAACGACATTATCTGCATAATTAATGTTAAGATACGTTTATTTGCTGGCAATGCAGTGGTTCACAAAGATTTCCGTAAGAGGATAAATCAGCTTTAGGAGATGACCTAGTGGCTGTACAACGCTGGTGCGACACATGGCAATTAGAATTAAACTTTAAAAAGTGCGTAATGATACATTTTCGGGAAAAGAGCAATTCCCTCTCAAATGTCTACTGCATCGAGAACACCGAAATGGAATGTGTAGACTCAATTAAATACCTAGGCGTTACCCTCACTCGCGATCTCTCCTGGGTTAAACACATTCGGGGAATATGGACAAGCTTAGGAAAAAGTACAATTTATTAGAAGAGTACTGCGTAATTGTGATGAAAAGGTCAAAGTGAAATATTATCTTTTGCTGGTTAGGCTTCATTTACAATATGCTGTAAGAATGTTGGATCCTCGCGAAATCGGATTGATTGCCGATTTGGATCGCGTGCAATGTAGATGAGCTGGACTTGTGAAACATCGTTATGATAAATTTAGTAGCGTATCCAAAATATTAGAGGAGCTAGGCTGGGAATCACTCACGGAGTGAAGATGGAATTACAGATTGAAGTTCTTGCATAAGTGGGAAGGGCGTGTCTGTAGCAGTGAAGTTGAAAATGTATTATTAACCCCATCGTACTACGGAAGGAGAGATCATGTCAATAAAATTAGAGAATTTAAATGTAGAACAGATAGATTTAATATATCATTTTTCCACGACCGATAAGGGATCATAATAACATTGTTCGACCGTGGTAGGGTCATATTCGGGCCAAAATTAGTCTGGTGTGTGTTCACCCCCTGCCACACACCCTAGCGGTGGATTGCAGGTACATAAATAAATAAATCTACACATATTTTCTGCACTAATTTATTATAATAATTACATTGTTCGACCGTGTTGGGGTCATATTCGAGTCAAAATTAGTCTGATGTGAATTCACTCCCTGCCACACACCCTAGCGGTGGAATGCAGGTACATAAATAAATCTACACCTTTTTCTGCATTACTTTTTACTCTATTCTATGGTAGTGTAGGATGCCAGGTTGCGTTTTGTTAGGAGATGTGTGTTATAGTTCCGTTGAATAGACTGTGTTCATTCAAAACCTACCTTAACCGGTAGCTTAGCAATTATAGTATAATTGCTTCAGAAAAATACGAGGGTCATCCGGAAAGTAGTACCCGTTCGTGAAATAAAGACACAAAAGTAAATATTAACAAACATAAAAAATTTTATTTGAAAGAGGATACTTTAAACTACTTCTCAACATAATCTCCAAGCAAATTAAGGCATTTTTCATAACGTGTGACAAGTTTCTGTATTCCTGCTGCATAGTCCTTCGCCGCCAGCTCATTGAGATACGCGAGGGACCCATCTTGCACAAATTTTTGCATAATGCAGATGGTGTTTAACAATTTCATGAACAATTGTTCGAGAAACATTGGGAAAATGCTCACAGATGTCATCAATTGTGACGCGCCGATCGTTCCTCACGAATTCGTCAACTGAGCTCACCAGTTGGTCTGTAATGACAGACGGTCTCTCCGAACGCTCATCGTCGTGTGTGTTCCCCCTCCCCATGTTGAAGTTGCGACACCACCGCCGAACAGACGACTCGTCCATTACATTGTCTCCATACACCTCCTTTAATTGGCGATGAATATCACATGGGCGAACGTTTCTTGCTTTGAGGAATTTAATCACTGCCCTCACTTCACAACTGGCGGCGTTCTCAATTTTTTTAAACATTGTAAACAATCACAGAAACAACACAGGCAATGCTAGCGTCACGCAACTTGGCTCAGAGAAGGCGGACAAGCCACTGAAGCTATCTGACCTCGTCCAGCGGCTACTCGCGTCGTCAGCACTTCATGCGGCACGAACGGGTACTACTTTCCGGATGACCCTCGTATATACCCTTGCAAACCTTGCTTCCCGTAACATCCAACATCAACCTTTGATAACGTCTTATATGAAGTAGAAATCCCAAAAGCATTAAAGTAAGATGAATCATCATGAATCGAATTAAAGTTGAGATGATAGATCTGAAGCCTATATTTCACGGGAACATTACATGCAACTATATTCGAAACATGTTAATTATTCGATTAGATCCTGATTCGCGAACAGTAATCAATACACACATTTTGCATTTATTTTAAAAGGTTTTTCCTAGCGTAATACCAACACATTTATAATATCGGTTGAAATCTACCGCTGTAAATTAATCCAGAGATTGATGGGTTGGGGGATGGGATAGAGAGCTGACCTTTCACGAAGTGCATGAAATTCACGCCTAGAGGGGACAGTTGTTTTCACTGTGCCGCCAATAGTTTCCCACCATGTTTGACAGTTTTGGGAATGGTGAGCTGGCTAACTAGAATGTTAAGTAAGGTGACGTTTTCCTTTCCGGTTACAGCATTCACAAATGAGACAGGGGTACCAGGAGTGGAGGAGTTTTCATTTCCGCAAAAAAAATTTAAAAAGCTATGTGCACCAAATTAGAGAACAAATTGTGTTTGGTGTACGATAGAGGAAACAACTATGAAAACAAAGACGTATCACATTTTCCGGGCCACCCGATTCCTCTCAAGGCGCAATACACACCTTAGATAGCCAGTTTCGCATTTCAGCCGCTACTACTTGAAAAGCGTTATTATTCAAAAGACTGGGACAATTACTGCATTGATACCGCACCGATAAACCGCGTTTCATGCGAGGCAAAGCTTAATATACTGACCACTATCGATGTGCCAAATGGCGAGAACAATAACAGGGAAAACCACATTCTAGATCTCTGTTTGACAAGCCATCCCGAAATGATCACTCATTAGATGTAACTGAAGGGGTAAG